>NC_060122.1:212569870-213169870 GCF_021461395.2 Schistocerca americana | reverse complement strand
TTAACACTGTGTAAAAAACAACTTTTTAATTACTGTAGACGTCTTTTAGTTCTTAAATCATTTAATTTTTTGTACTAAATGTCTTTTATATTTTTTGCAATACATATTAGATTTTTCGGATAATTCGACCATTTTTTTCGTTCGACCATGGTCCGAGTCCCGAAGGTGACGGATTAGAGGGGTTCTACTGTACTACAAGTTCGAGACACTACCACTGATGTTGAAGCAAAGCACCTTCAGACCTTGTTAAATGATTTAAAATACCTTCGCGAAAGTTACGACAGATTTCTCCCTGTATCTAAAGTTGTACGCAGTGCAATTAATATCGAACCTGAACTTCTGCAGGTATACACTATGATGAGGAAATAATTTAATGATGAAATGAAGAATGAAGTGACACATGTGAATTCGTAAGAGTCAATCAAGGTAATTATTTTTATGCCGTTATTGACAATCTATCATCCAGAATGGAACTTTCACTCTACAGCGGAGTGTGCGCTGATATGAAACTTCCTGGCAGATTAAAACTGTGTGCCGGACTGAAACTCGAAGTCGTGACGTTGGCCCTCCGCGGGCAAGTGCTCAACCGACTGAGCTACCCAAGCACGACTCACGACCCGCCCTCACAGCTTCAATTCTGCCAGTACCTCGTCTCCTGCCTTCCAAACTTTGCAGATGGTCTTCTGCGGAGGTCCTGCGTTCGAGTGTCGGTCCGGCACACAGTTTTAATCTGCCAGGAAATTTCAATCTACGATCCAGCTTGAAAATCCGATATGAAACAGTGAAGATTTTAGCTGCAATATTTGGGTTCTTATGGAATTCTCGAAGATGGCTGATAATCAGGCAGCAGAGGCATGCAAGTTATGTATTAATGGATACCATAACCAGGTCACAAAATATTTAGAAGAAGAAATTAAATATTTGAAAACAATTCGTACTTAAAACTTTGAACACATTACGTTCGAACCATTAGAGCCCTTTAGTAAGATGCGTCAGCTTAAAATTTCAAACTTATTTCAGAATGTGTGTGTATCTGTACTCAACCCTTATACTCTTTCAGTGTCTGTAGCTAAAGCAGAAATATCATTCAGTACTATGGCTTGTGTTAAAAATCGTCTCGGGTCAAATATTCATCAACAACATCTCACAGATTTGGGGACCTTGGCAACTCACTGTAATACGGCAGGGTAACTAGACTCTGACGCTGCGATTGAAACATTTTCTGAAAGGCAGCGCTCTGTGTAAGTAACTGTGATACGCTAACCGTTTCAAGACTGACTGCAGTTGACATGCGAACGTGCTGATGTCTGTGTACTGTAATGTGTGGATACTTCAGGTAACGAGCGGGGACTGAACCCCATGTCGCAGGGCTACCGGCACCAGACACTGTCAGTGTACAAATCAGTATAATCTTGCTCTTGTGTGAGGTCACAGCCTCTAAAGTTTTTGTAAAGAAAAAGATGGTGTGTAGTAGGCTGTAATATTCGTTATTAATTGTGCAATCGGCCGATTTCGACGTGATACATGAAATGTTATACAACATGTGATGTTTATCCAGATGTGCTTGAAAATGACACAAACGTCGAACTCGGCTGATCATACAAATGGTAAAGGATATTACAGCCTACTACTACTGACCATGTTTTCTTTTACAACTCAGTGTAATACTTAGCCTTTTTTAAAAAGTGAACTGAAAGTAAATTAAGTAAGATAGATGAAGTTCCGTATTCTGGTCCGACCGACCGCCGTGTCGTCCTCTACCAACTATGGTACTGGATTGCGGTAATGAGGGGCGTGTTGCGATCATACTGCTCTTCCGGTCGTTGGCTGGTTTCTTGACCTTGGAACCGCTACTACTCAGTCAAGTTGCTCATCAGTTGGCTCAGGAATACGACAAGGGGCGGCCCCGACGTTGGAATCACAGATTTACTTCAAATATTACACAACTTTAGTACGCCATTGAAACAACGTAATGTGCAAGTAGAAAGGTACACTACTGCGGCAATTTTCAAAAACAGTGAAAAAGTATTTTGTAAATTTCTAACTGAGCACCCAATTCAAATTTCCATCGATATACCTTTAGAAATGGTTTCATAATGAAATATTTCATAAATTATTTCGTCCCCTGCTTCACCCCCTCAAGGGGCTGAATTTCCAAACACAAAAAAATGTTCGGATGTGTGTGAAATCTTATGGGACTCCACTGCTAAGGTCATCAGTCCCTAAGCTTACACACTACTTAACCTAAATTATCCTAAGGACAAACACACACACCCATGCCCGAAGGAGGACTCGAACCTCCGCCGGGACCGGCCCCACAGTCCATGACTGCAGCGCCCAGACCGCTCGGCTACTCCTGCGCGGCTTCCAAAAACACTGAAATACGTATTTTTTATTTGTAACTGCGAAGTAAAACACCAGTTTTCACATTTGTGGCTTTAAAAATACTTTAGTAGTTCATTAATAATGATTTATTTTAAAAAATAGTTTCACTCATTGTTTCACCCTCATAGGGGTTGTAAGTAGGCTGTTTATGTTTTCTTATTGGCAACGTTACATAGCGCTCTGTGTGAGAATCACTGGCTGTGCTATGTGCAGTCTGTGGCTGGTTTGCATTGTTGTCTGCCATTGTAGTGTTGAGCAGCGGCAGCTGGATGTGAACAGCGCGTAGCGTTGCGCAGTTGGAGGTGAGCCGCCAGCAGTGGTGGATGTGGGGAGAGAGATGGCGGAGTTTTGTAATTTGTCATGAACTGCTATATATCTTATGACTTTTGATGATACTAAGGTAAATACATTGTTTGTTCTCTATTAATATCTTTCATTTGATAACTATCCCTATCAGTAGTTAGTGCCTTCCGTAGTTTGAATCTTTTATTTAGCTGGCAGTAGTGGCGCTCGCTGTACTGCAGTAGTTCGAGTAATGAAGATTTTTGTGAGGTAAGTGATTTCTGAAAGGTATAGTTTAATGTTACTCAGGGCCATTCTTTTGCAGGGATTTTTGAAAGTCAGATTGCGTTGCGCTGAAAATATTGTATGTCAGTTTAAGCACAGTCTTGTATAATTGTTCAAAGGGGACGTTTCAGGGTAACTTTCCAAAAATGCTAAAACATGTTTTTTTTTTTTTTTTTGCTTCTGACCTAGATACCAATTTTCGTAGGTCTAGCTCCAAAATTGCCTTGAGAACGGCGTTTTTCAAAAAGATTTCATCCCCTACTTCAATAGGGTGGGGAACACGAAATCACCACAACAGGCCACGCAGCAACAACAGAACAGCAACACACAGGAAAACAGTCAACAAGACACCGAGACTGTAACTCACACTACCATCCCCCTCACCACAGAAGTAACACAGGCGCCACAACCTCTGTCACAAAACACAAATGCCGCTCCTAACAACACACCAATACCCGCACAAGCGGCCGCTAACTCCACAACAGCACCTCAGGCTGCCACACCCAACACCAACACATCACCTGGGGGAATACTGGAAACACTATTCCCCCGACACACGACCGTTCAAATCCTTACCAAGGTGCTGACAGCCGTCACTACACTCATCACCCAGCTCATGAGCGCCGAACCCGGGCAATACTGGACTGTCATACACACTGCCATCACAACACTCTTTCACACTCTTACATGAATAATATGCCACACCCGGCCCATAACGCAGACCCGCACACACTATCACAGATCCTGTTCTGGAATGCAGACTCGATCCACAACAAAAGGGCAGAATTTGCCGCGTTCATGGAGCGCAAGGGAATCCTTGTCGCGCTACTGAGCGAGACTAAACTTAAACCGCACAAACAATTAAACTTTCCTGGCTACTGTGTCTATCGTACCGACCGACCGGGCGACGCCGTGGCAGGTGGAACTGCAATCGTCATACACAAAGACATTGAGCACACAAACATAGAGCTCCCTGAACTGGAAAAAATCGAGGCTACGGCCGTCAGAGTCAAGTTCAACGGAGCCTACACCACACTGATATCGGTATACAACAGCCCTGTAGGCATTTCAACACGCGATATCAGCACATTACTCAACATTTCACCGCGACTAATAGTCGCTGGAGATCTGAACGCAAAACACCCAGAATTTAGTTCACGCATACGAAATCCCAATGGCAAAAAACTGTACGAACATTCACTAGGCAGAAACTATATTATACTAGCGCCGACTGAACCGACCCACATTCCCTATCAGAGGGGACACAGGCCAGACGTGATAGACATGGTCCTCATCAAGGGCATTACAGCGACACTCAACGTTGCCGTTGAAAACGATCTGCCCTCAAACCACCAACCTGTAATACTATACATTGAGGAAATACTGCAGCACATGGAACAACGCAAGATGTTGGACTACGGGCGTGCGAATTGGACATTGTTCAAGCAAACGCTCGATAGCCACATCCCACCTATACACTAAATTAATGAAACAGCACAAATTGACGAGGCAGTAGAAACCCTCGCTAACGCCGTCCAGGACGCAATGGCAGGCACCATACCTGATCGCACCTCACAACAACGCAGTGCGGCCCTGCCCCAGGAAATCATGGGCCTAATCTCAATGAGGAATCGCCTCAGGAGACAATGGCAGCGCACCAGGCGTCCGTACTTCAAACGGCACATTAACAGACTAAAGGGCATCATACACGATAAAATACAAACACATAGAACACAACAGTGGAACCAAAGACTCGAAGGGCTGGACACCGCACGACCTTGCGTGTGGCAACTAGCCCGACACTTCACCAGGGAGAAAATATACACCCCAACGCTTCAAGGGCCTGACGGACCTGCATACTCAGCGGAAGAGAAAGCAGAACTAATGGCCCGAACACTCGCGGCGTCATTCACACCGAACCTGGTACCATCAGATCCAGTGTTCACACTTGCTACTGACCAAGAGGTTACACGCATTCTAGCCCAACCATCGCGCGACGACATTCGACATGCTAGCACAGCCGAAGTCTCCTGGGCTATAATGCATTCCGCTGCTAGGAAAGCCCCTGGTCATGATGGCATTCAAAACCGTGTCCTCCAGGAGTTCACGGATAAAGCAACTGAGTACCTAACACACATAACGAATGCCATACTAAAACACCAACACTTCCCCGACTTTTGGAAGACGACCAAGGTCCTGATGTTCAGAAAGCAGGGGAAAGACCACAGCCTCCCACAAAATTACCGACCCATCAGCCTTCTGAGCTCGCTCAGTAAGATTGTTGAGAAGGTGATTCTCAAACGCATCACTAAGCACTGCATAACAAATGACATCCTGAGACCGGAGCAATTCGGCTTCAGGAATCACCACTCCACAAGACAACTCCTACGGGTCGTTGAACATATAACACATGGCTTCAACATAAACAAAGCTACAGGGGCAGTGTTCCTGGACTTCGAAAAGGCTTTCGACCGTCTATGGCACAACGGCCTCATCCGCAAACTCAGCGACGCGGGATTCCCCGACGGGCTGCTGCGTCTAATACACTCATACCTCACAGACAGGAGTTTCAACACTGACGTGCAGGGAAAACAATCAACACGACAAGGTATACACGCGGGAGTACCCCAGGGAAGCATCCTAGGGCCCCTACTGTTTAACCTCTACATAAACGATCTCCCAACCACACACAACACAATGATGGCAATCTACGCGGATGACACAGCCATCCTTGCGCAAGATTGGAAACCATCAAACATTACGTCACGCCTACAGACTGCACTCAGAGTGGCCGAGCCTTGGTTGGAGAAATGGCGTGTTAGAGTAAACGTCGACAAGTGCGAAGCCGTTCTGTTCACTAGAAGACCGAAGCAACTGCGCAAACACCGCTACTGCAGACCAATAACTCTACATGCACGTACAATACGTTTCCGCGAGAAAGTCAAATACCTCGGTGTCTGGCTGGACCGGAAATTACTCTGGGGGGACCACATACAACACATGACTAACCCAGCTAGCGCGAGGCTCAAACAGCTCTATCCTATGCTCAACAGGCGTAGCACACTGAACAAAAGGGTGTCGAGGTCCATGTACATGACACTTACCCGACCCCTGATGACGCACGCAGCTCCTGTCTGGGGATACGCTGCGCCTACACGCCTGCGCCGTCTGCAGCTCATACAAAACAAAGTACTCAAAATCATAAGCAATGCTCCACGATACACACGCATCGCGGACCTTCACCGGGAATACCGACTTGAGACTCTCACGGAGGTAATCCACAAACTCACCACAAGACTATACAGAAACTCCAGACATTCGCAGAACCCGTTTATTCTGAATCTGGAGAACTACGTCCACAACCATAGGACATAACATCTATGGCCAAGCATACGCAAACATAACGGCACAGGCGAGCCCCTGTTAATCAGACGCCATTACTGGATATCCAGCTGAAATACACTGCCGAATAACTGGCACCACACAGGGAAGCCGTACCGTACACTGCATGCAAACAAGCTCCACACATCCCCCACACAGTGAGATGATCTATGGCCGATCCCCCACTACTGTATAACGATCTTGATTGTTCCAGGAATGTAGCAGCTGCAGCAACTGGGACACATCGCCATCGCTTGTCACGGTATTGATGCATGATACCTATACTAACAAATCCAACCATGCACGAGCTATCGCAGCTAGTAAGCCACTACTGCTCTTACTACTCATCCCACTGTCGCAGAGGTTTTTTTCCCACGGCACGAGCCATGGCACTTTTTTCCCTCTGCTCTTCAAATCGCTACCCTCACTCGCGTTTCGTCCACTATCTATCACCTGATGGACCGTGTTAATGCATAGTCTTACCCAGACGCACGGACAACATCACAGCCCAGCATCCTGTGATCCACTTACTAGATAACTAACATATTTACGGAGGTGACAGTAGAACTTTTGGTTTGGTCACCACGTTGGTGTGGGCTTGGAGGGTCCCCATCTCTATAAACTTCACCCCATTGGGTGTGGAATTTCGAAAATCCCCTTCTTAAACGACGCCTATAGGGTAAGTTCAACACCCACTCCAAATTTCAATTTTCTATCCTTTGCGGTTTGGGCTCGGCGATGACGAGTCAGTTAGTTATGACAGTGCCTTTTGCGAGTATATACACTGCCGGAAAAAACATTGGTACACCTGGAAAGACGACGCCGATTTTGATCTGATGACGGCATGTGCTACCTAGAGGATAGTAGATGTACAGAGAGTGGCTTCAAAGGCGTTTGCCAACAGACAGGGTAGTGGCATAGATACCAGAACATCATCTGTGTCTACCCTTTAATATAGGGGTTGCTCACAGCTCAGCTCAGTGTGGTGCAAACGTGTGAAACAAGCAGACAACCGTGTCACAGAAATGCACTCTTGCTTCCTACAGCCAACTGAGCAGTTTGAAGGGGGTCAAATAGTGGTCCACCGACAGGCGGGATTGTCCTTACGGAGAACTGCCATACAAGTTGGACGTGCTGCATCAGTTGTATGACGATGCTGGTATCAGTGGTCACGTGAACCTGGACGTCCACGCAACACAGACACCCGTCAGAATCGCCGTTTTGTAAGGGCAACAGTGGCTGATCGTACAGCTACCTCATAATAGGTAAGAGGGCTTGTGAGCCCCGACGTGTTAAAATCAACTGTTGCCAACCGGTTATTAGCAGTGGGATTAGGGGAACGCACACGTCTTGCCCGTCTCCCACTCACGCCACTGCATCGATGTGCACGGCTCGAATGGTGCTGTCAGAGGAACAGTTGGGGAAGATGTAATGGCACCTAGTGGTCTTCTGTGATGAAAGCAGATTCTGCCGGCGCATAAGTGATGGTCGTTTGCGCTTAGGACGTAGACCTGGTGAGCGTTGTCCGTAGAGCGCATTCGTCCAAGACACACTGGCCCCAACCCATATCTTGTGGTCAGTGCTGTGGTGGTGTAATGGTTAGCATTTCTGCCTAGCAAGGAAGAAGACCCAGGATCGAGTCCCTGCCGCAGCACAAATTTTGCTGGCACGGTAGCTCAGCGTGTTCGGTCAGAGAGTTAACTGCCCTCTGTAATAAAAAAAAACTGAGTTAATCGATCAACAACGAACTTAAACGGATGTCTTACGACGTCCGCTCCGAGCAGATGCAACGAACAAAAAAGAGATTTAAAAAAAATGGTCTGGCGTACGATAAGACACAACTCTCATTCGCCTTTGGTGTCTCTGGAGCGGATGTTGTTAACCTGTGCTCGGTACGTGCAGTGTATTATTAGATCTGTTTTTTTACCGTTCTTGCAACAGGATGGTGTATTTTTCCTGCAGGTTAACGCTCGTTCACACACTGCCTGTGAAACTCAAATGCTGGCATCTTCCCTGGGCAACACGATCTCCGTACTTTTCTCCTATTGAGCACTAATGGGATGTGATGGGACGAGAAATGACTAGTTGACTACTCAACCGTGTCCTAACTTATCACAGGATAGCATTCACCATCTCTGCAATTAACTGAATACCAGTCTCAGCGCCTGCATTGCCACCCATGGAAGCTACACCACTTATTAATATGGGTGTTTCAGCATGGGTACCTCAGAACCGCTTGTGCTATTGATCTGTAAATGTAATCATTTCCTGTACTCCATATACAGTGTTGCAACAGTAAATCTTGTGTAAATTGGAAACCTCTAAAAGGGCTTGAGCCGTGGCGGCTCATATCGATAGTGCCACTCTGGTGATTTATCTTTCCTTCTACGGTCAGGGCGGTAAGCAGCGCCCTCTGGGGCA
Organism: Schistocerca americana; assembly: GCF_021461395.2. Lineage (NCBI taxonomy): Eukaryota > Metazoa > Arthropoda > Insecta > Orthoptera > Acrididae > Schistocerca > Schistocerca americana. Next base: position 213,161,116 of record NC_060122.1, on the reverse strand, counting down.
TACGCGAGGAGTAACGAGGCGAGGTCCTGTGAGGGGTGTGCTCCAGGACGTGGTGGAAGACGGTTGTCGGGTTGACGCAGCGAGTGTGGGACCGGACCTATCGCATGGAGATATACAAGTTGGCTCTGAACGGAAGGCGCCGTAGCAAGCAGCGGGAAGCGGGCGTCCTGTAATTTGTGTGAAGGAGTAACGATTTTTGCATTGGATGTCGCAGTGGTTCCCGAGAGTTGCGGTGGCTGCTTTCGGAGAAGAGAACTGGTAAGAGCTTGTATCTACGCTCTTTTCCGTACGGTGTTGCTGCCTGCCGTTATAAACGGGCGAAAATCAGGCGCTTTTATTTACTGTACGGGAACTGGTGATGTAAAATTACATTTGTGATTGAGTCTCACTTGTACTGTGACAATTTAGAGGCGAAAACTGTGGTGGTTCATTAGGTCTGGTTCTTTGCTGTGCAACTAAGGGAGTTAGTTATTTGGGGTAACTGAGGGAGCACGTTTTGTCTATGGCTTTGCGAATCGAAATCGTGTGGGAGTACACGTGTGAGTAATTTGCTATTGTATTGATGGTTATGCTGTAAAGACTGTTCTCTGGTGTGTTAAATCACGCGCTGATTTGTAGCCAATCTAAGCAGAAGTTACCATTGCTACTTGCTTATGTGCTACTGTCCTTGTGATTGGGGTTGTTTGTCTTTTGATTGTGGGTGTGCTCACGTTTAAAAAAAAAATTACGGCTTCTATACGTAAGGGTTGTCTAGTAAGGAAATTGCTTGAGCTTTTATCATATGCTGGTCTGTTTGCCTATCACATTGGCTTTCTATGCAGTAACTGAAGGTAAGGGCGAGATCAGCATCCCGCAAACCCGCACGCTGCGCGTGGTTAAATGTTCCGCTGTTGGGGAGTCGGCTCTCTGTTCTCGGATTTTGTAGCGATACGTGATGAGTGCATCGCTGTAGTTTTTCGCGTGCTAAATTGCGGGGTGTCGGTGCCGTCCTAGGGCTAGACTTGTATGGTATGTTGAAAGGGAATTAACTGCACCAAACTTAAGAGAACTTTTAGTTTGTTTTAGGTCTGTACATGGAATGATGTTGATATTTTGTCGATTGCAGCAATAGCTTCCTGTGTGGGGAGATCCTCTGAGGGACTTGTATTGTACTGTTGCAGTGCAGTCCATCTGAAACGTGCTGCTTAAAACTTGGGACTGCAGCTCTCTGATGTTATATATTACTGTTTAATCTTATATGTCTTGGATGTAATATGGTAGTTGAGGATTATGTAATTAATTTTGATCGCTGGTTCCTTAAAGGAAGTATTGCGTTTTAAAATATGTGCTCGGTCAGAGCTTATTTAAATATGATTTTAACTCATCATTCAAATTTTCTAGTCTTGCTTTCTTAAAAGGCCTTCAGTCAAATGACTGCTCTTTGCCTGTTTAAAGGAAAAGAATATTATTTTGTAATTTGTTCGTTTTGGGTAATACCTGACTTAGGTGTTCAATAAACGAGTGTCTAGTCAATGATGATGCACTGTTCTATTACTAGCTTACCCCATCCACTCCACAGCCTACTGAGCTGCTTTGTGTCGAAATTGTGCTCAGAACACCCCTCTGACCTGACACCTCAGGGCTTACTAATTTTTTCCTGGCAGTGTACATAGAGTGTACGTAGTTGATAGTTTAGAGAAAAAATTATAATCGTAAGGCAGAGCTGCTTTCATCTTTGAAAAGAAATATATCATCTTTTCTGTGCTGTAGCCAATGGTGGATCAGGAAGAAAAGTATTTTGCACGTATACAGGGACATTCGGCTGCAAAGGAAACAGCCGTTCCTTTTGGTGACTTCCCACTCTTTGTGCTTGTCCCACACATGGCGCCTGCTCAGCTCTGCTACATCACTCGGTGTCCCCTCGGCGTAATTAGCTTCCCGGCTTGCACAGCAGACAGAGAGACAGCTTTGCGCCACGCTGGGAACCCCCGGACCGCGGGGCTGGGTGGGAAGGGTGGGGTAGGGGATCTCCCCACAGGATGTGGCACGTAGCCCGGAGACAGCTGTCGCCATCTCTCAGCCGGGACTGCCAGATGCCGGCATTACCAGCACCACACACAGGGGGCCCACTTCCAAGTTCTGTTCGTGCTTAACGAGTGCTACGTGCAAATTTCACCGAGTCCTCTACATTAAGAACGTACCCTAAGTCTCAATTAGATTTCTTTCACCCAGTATTCATTTGAGTTTTTTCACTCTAACTTTTGCTATTTTAAACAACTGACCACTAAATTTGATACTCCACAAACGATACAAATAACGATACTTTATTTATTGTGCGTATTGCACTGATAGTGAAGTTATGTATTATCATAGAAAACTTTGCCTGCTACAGAATATGTACGCTACAAGAAAAAAAAACGATGCACCACTAACGAATTATCCGAATGGGGTGGAAATCGGTGTGATGTGTGAGTGCAGACGAACAATTTCAGGAAAATTGGATCATTTATTCAAAAGAGCTTCACAAATTGAGCTAGTCAATAACGCGTTGATCCGCCTCTGGCCCTTATGTAAGCAATAAAAAATGTAAATGTCGTGTGACTAGGACTTCCCATTGGATAGATCGTTCGCCAGGTGCAAGTCTTTCGATTTGATGCCAGTTCGGCGACTTGCGCATCTATGGGGATGAAATGATGAGGAGGAGGACAACACAACATTCAGTCCCTGAGCGGAGAAAATCTCTGACCCAGCCAGGAATCGAACCCGGACCCTTAGTACTGACATTCTGTCGCGCTGACCACTTAGCTATCGCGTAAGCGGACTGTGTAAGCAGTTATTTAGCTTTACATTGATGATAGAGTTCTTGGATGTCCTCCCGAGGGATATCGTGCCAAATTCCGTCCAATTGGTGCTTTAGATCGTCAAAATCTCCAGCTAGTTAGTGGGCCCTGCCCATAATGCCCCTAACGAGATCAATTGGGAGACCCCAGATGTTGCTTGCTGCATCCGCTGACTCAGTCACCGAGGCACCTTCTAATGTACCCGGTGAATTGGGGCCGCCCTCACCTTAGGGTGAATGGCGGACTCCAACGCATTCGCGTCGCTCGAGGCAGAGGGCCAATGTAGAGGCTGGCCGGCTGGCCTCGCCTGACCACTCCTCGCCTGGCCGCTCCTTCAGCAGGGCCCGAGCAGGCACACAGGGCAAAGGCTTGCTGGTTATTGGGAGCTCCAACGTTAGGCGGGTGATGGAGCCCCTTAGGGAAATAGCGTACAGGGCTGGAAAGAAATCCAACGTGCACTCAATTTGTCTGCTGGGGGGCCTCATCCAAGATGTGGAGGTGGCCTTTCCTGCGGCTATCGAGCATACGGGGTGCAGTCATCTGCAAGTAGTTGCTCACGTCGACACCAATGATGCCTGTTGCTTGGGTTCTGAGGCGATCCTCAGTTTGTACAGGCGGCTGGCAGATTTGATGAAAACCGCTGGCCTTGCATGCGGGGTGCAAGCAAAGCTCTCTATTTGCAGCAGCATTCCCAGAGTGCATCGGGGTCCTTAGGTTTGGAGCCAAGTGGGGGGGTCTCAACCAGAAGCTTTGTCGACTCTGTGATGGTCTTGGCTGCAGATTTCTAGACGCGCTATTGGGTGGGGAATTGTAGGATGCCCCTAGATAGGTCAGGGGTGCACTACACAAATGAAGCGGCTACTCGGGTAGCAGAGTACTTGTGGCGTGCACATGGTTTTTTTTTAGGCTAGGCAGTAGTGCGAGGTGTCCTGAGGAACATTCACCAGTCGACGTGCAGGCAGGGAAATCAGGACGCGCTCAGTGTAAAGACGCTTCAGCTATCAAGATATCAGCAGTAAATTTTCAGAGTGTTTGAAATAAAGTTCCTGAATTTACTGGCCTCCAGGAAGTGTGTGGCGCGCAAATTATTCTCGGGACTGAGGCCTGGCTGAACCCTGAGATAGGAAGTTCTGAAATATTTAGTGAGGGTTGGAACGTGTATCGGAAAGACAGATTAGACACCGCAGGAGGTGGTGTCTTCATTGCAGTTGACAAAAATATTGTGTCTCCTGAGGTCGAAGTAGAGTGTGATTGTGGAGTTATCTGGACACGTTTAAAAGGGCTAGGGGAAATAATTGTGTCTACATTCTGTATCGCAGAAGTACCCGGATCGTGCTATATTAGTCGGAGGCGACTTCAACCTACCTAGTATAGACTGGGATGTCTATGGATTCACTACAGGTAGTACAGACAAGCCGTCGTGTGAATTACTTTTGAACACATAATCCGAAAACTGTCTTGAGCAGCTAAATCTACAGCCAACGCATAATGGAAATATTTCAGATCTGGTAGCCACGAACAGACCAGACCTCATCGATGGTGTCAGTGTTGAGACAGGGATTAGTGATCATGATGCTGTCATTACGACTATGGTTACCAAAGGAAGGCTAGGAGAGTATTCTTACTTTTGAATTACTTTTGAAGATCCGGTGAACTCGCTGGACAACATACGGTTTGGAAAACTCGAAGGCAAGCATAAAAACTCTGGCTGTGTATGGACAGGATTTGTCTTGTTGAAATGCAAACCGAGCATATCTTGCCATTAAGGGCAACAAAACTGGACACAGAATATCATCGACATACTGCTCTGCTAGAAAGGTGATGTGGATGACAATTAAGGCGTCCTGCTGTGAAAAGAAATGTCACACCTGACTATTACGCCTGGATGACATGCCATAAGGTGGGCGACAGTCAGATTCGAACCTCACCATCGACCCAGAAGTCTCCAAACTCGTCTTCGCTGTTCATTGGGGCTTCAGTTCGAGGCAGGACTCATCACTGAAGACAGTTCCACTCCAGTCAATGACATTCCTGGCCGAAGACGTGTCTGGAGACGCTCTGGACAGTGGTGGAAAACCAACCTGACTGTCGCCCAAGATATGACCCAACGACCAGGAGTGATGCCGTGAGGTGCTATTTCTTTTCATAGCAGACCCTTGTTGTTGATATCCGTGACATCCTTACAAAAATGGTTCAAATGGCTCTGAGCACTATGGGACTTCACTGCTGAGGTCATCAGTCCCCTAGAACGTAGAACTATTTAAACCTAACTAACCTAAGGACATCACACACATCCATGCCCGAGGCAGGATTCGAACCTGCGACCGTTGAGGTCGCGCGGTTCCAGACTGTAGCACCTAGAACCGCTCGTCCACTTCAGCTGGCACAGACCTCCTTACAGCACAGCTGTACTTCCATGATATTCTACACCCCTTTTTGTTTCCCTTCATAACAAAAAAATGGTTCAAATGGCTCTGAGCACTATGGGACTCAACTTCTGTTGTCATCAGTCCCCTAGAACTTAGAACTACTTAAACCTAACTAACCTAAGGACATCACACACATCCATGCCCGAGGCAGGATTCGAACCTGCGACCGTAGCAGCCTCGCGGTTCCAGACTGTAGCGCCTAGAAACGCACTGCCAGTACAGCCGGCCCTTCATAACAAGCCATCAAGGGATTACATTTGAGCAAGATAATGCCAGACTCCCCCCGCCCCTCTCCCACGCACACACAAACACACACAGACACATGTCAATAGTATATACTGCTTCTCCTCGTGTTTGGCAAACCCTACTCTCTCCAGCAAAATCGCTGGATATCTCTCCAGTTTAAAACGTCTGGAGCACTATGGGCACAGTCCTTCGACCAGCTCGAGATTTTTATGACCCAAGGCGCCAGTTGGATATAATTTGGCATGATAGCCCTCAGGATGGTATCCAACAACTCCAACAATCAATGCCAATCCTAGTAACTGCTCGGGATTTGGACGATCTAATGCGCCAATTGGATAGAATTTGGCACGATAACTGAAAGTAGGCTGTTTAGGTTCTTATATTGGTAACGCCGCCGCCACGTAGCGCTCTGAATGAAAATCACTGGCTGTGCTGTGTGCACTCTGTGGCTGGGTGGCATTGTTGTAATACTCGCCATTGTAGCGTTGGGCAGTTGGCTGTTAACAGCGCGTAGCGTTGCTCAGTTGGAGGTGAGCCGCCAGCAGTGGTGGATGTGGGGAGTGAGATGGCGGAGTTTTGATAGCGGATGATCTGGACAGAGACAGTAAATTTGTAAGACTGGATATCATGAACTGATATATATATATATATATATATATATATATATATATATATATATATATATATATTATGACTTTTGAACACTATTAAGGTAAATACATTGTTTCTTCTCTATCAAAATCTTTCATTTGCTAACTATGCCTATCAGTAGTTAGTGCCTTCAGTAGTTTTTATTTAGCTGGCAGTATTGGCGCTCGCTGTATTACAGTAGTTCGAGTAATGAAGATTTTTGTGAGGTGAGTGATTCATGAAAGGTATAGGTTAATGTTAGTCAGGGCCATCCTTTTGTAGGGATTACTGAAAGTCAGATTGTGTTGCGCTAAAAAAATATTGTGTGTCAGTTTAAGCACAGTGTTGTATAATTGTTCAAAGGGGACGTTTCATATGTCGACCCTTAGCCGAGGATACCTCACTGGAATCTTCTGATTTTTTCTTGTAGTTTATGTAATTAGTGTAGCCTTTGTTTATTGCTAGCGCGTAATTGTAGAGAGAATTTCCTTTGTAGTTGTAGTCTTTCATAGTTGTACAGTAAAACAGTTGTGGCATGCATGTAGATTTGCACTAAGTATTTCGCAGCTGCGCTTGCAATTAACTAGATATTATTTTCAGTGCTATGTTAATGTGTTTTCTCATTTTCCTCTCCAAATTGTGCTTTTCTGTCTTGTCGTGTGAAATATTGTGACAATAATGGCGTGTGAAAAACGTAATACTAGGCTCCAAAGTAAACTGAGAAATGACAGTGAAGACGAAAGCAGTGTCTTAGCGCCAACGTGTAATGAATTAACTAATGTTCAAAGTAATAATTTGGTAATTGTGCATAGGGAAATGGAGCGGGCGGCAAAGAATGGTGTAGACAGTGAAACAATTAGTGAACAGGGATGCATTATCGATCGATCGGTCGGCAACAGCCCGCCTCAGGAATCGGGAGTGACAGGACACAATCGTGCAAATACTGCTGATTCAGGTTTTGGGTCCACACCGTTTTCTCAAATAAGTCAAGACACATTTTCTGCTTGTCAAAATGTGAATGTTGCCGGTGCAACGTCACTGCCGAAAAGCACTGAGGAACATGTTTCAGACACCAGTGCACTGTTATTACAGTTAATGCAACAAATGGGACAAAGGCTACAAAAGGTAGACACAATGGAACAAAATCTTCAAAAGTTAGACACAATGGAACAAAATCTTCGAAAGTTAGACACAATGGAACAAAATCTTCGAAAGTTAGACACCACACTTGAACAAACCCGTGAAGATTTAACTACTGAGTTACATAAAATCGAATCGAAATGTCAAAAAGTCTGTAATGACGTAAAAACACAAATTTGTGAGCATTTCCAACCTACTTTTTCGCGGCATGAAAATACAGTACAGAATCACGAAGCAGCCATAAAAGAACTGCAAACTATTGTTCATGAAAATCATGAGACCTTGCAAGCTAAAATTGACTCAGTTGCATCTACCGATTCGGTTACGCAACTTGCAAAAACCCAGGAAAACTTAAAGGACACAGTAGATACGATTTCAACACAAATGGACACTCTGAAACTTGGTTCAGAAAAACACACTGACGAAATAAGTACACTGTCGGAGAAAGTAGCCGAACTTTCGCATCAGTTCACTAACTTATCTACAAAGGTAGATGATGATCTGTATGACACAAGACCTGTAGCCATCACTGACACAGAAGAGTATGAACAAATTAAGAAATTCAAACAAATTCAGAATCAAATTAATACGCAACACAAAAGAGAAATCCGGGAAGTACAAGATCAGTTCGCACAAGTAATACAAGAATTACATATTTCAGAGGACACTCGCGCTCCAACACGGGAAGAGGAACTTAGAAATACGGAAAAGCCACAAAATAATAACACAGGGCAAGTTATGAAAGAAATTGGCAATGTGCATTGAATTTTGAGATGGAGCCGCCGACACGACGTATCAATGACCGATATGCGACTCGCCGACACGATGCTTTTGACTATAAGCTGTTCTTTACTACACGTAAATTCAAAACATTTAAGAATTCTGGCAACGACATTCATCCACAAGCGTGGCTCCATCAATTCTCTCATTGTTTTCCTCCCAACTGGTCAATAGAGCACAGATTAGAATTTATGTGGCTACTTAGAGAATGAACCAGCTGTAAGAATGCGATCGGTCATTCACGATTGCCACAGTGAAGGAGAATTTTACCATGCCTTCCTCTCAGCATATTGGTCTCCAGCCACACAAGACCGAGTAAAACATAGCATCATAATGATGAAACATTTCGAACAATCTGAATTTTCCAGTCTTGTGAAATATTTTGAAGACATGTTGCACAAGAATCAGTACCTGTCAAACCCATACAGCCCCTCAGAACTCATCCGCATGTGCTTAATCAAATTACCTGAACATTTACGACATATTATTTTGGTAGGCCGTTGCAAAGACGACATTGAAGCTTTTCAGGGACTGTTACAAGAATTGGAAATTGACACTGACAATCGTGGGACGCGAAACCAGGAACACAACAATTGCAGGTCACATCCGTCACAATTCCGTGATGAAAGAAATAGTAACTTGACACAACAAGGCTATTCTTACAACGTAAATCGTGACCAAAACAGACACCACCTGTATGAACCATTGCCAGAGTAGTAATAATTACAGGGAAAGATCGCACTTCCGCAGTAATGGATGTGACAGAGACAACCATAGAAACAGACAATGTGGGAACCAAAACAATTATTATCAAGGGAGACAGAATAACTTCAGACACAACGGTCCTCCGCGCAGTTACGACTCTGGGAGAAGTTCTCCACCACGTGACCGACAAGAAATTAATTTCAGAAATTACCGACATGACGGCAGTCGATATAATCATAACGACAGACCTGAATTTCATCAGAACTGGCGAGATTCAATCAGGGCAGGGCCCTCTCGACAAGATGTATTTGTAGAAGGTAGGTCTCCTAATCCCAATAACGACGTGCGCCAACAAAGAGACAGACAATGACTCGCACCGCTGGCAGCCACGTGCACATGCTGGCTCAGCGAAAAACAACATAGACGCTAACCTTGAGAAAAATTTTAGCATTCCTTACCGACGTATACAACGTGATAATTGCGTTGAAACTGAAACTCTGTGTAGTAGGAAGAGTAAAGGTTCACACCATATTTCACATGTAAAACCGTTTATTGAGAGATAATCTGCTTTTAACTTGGTCTTTGCCATAAAATTTTTCACTTCACATTACTAGTACTCTTTGTCACACTTAGAAACTGTTAACATGCAACTATGTTTTCAAATTAACTATCCAGTCTAGAACCTAGGGAACTTATTTAGACAGTAATTACGAATGCATTCTTATAGTGAACAGACGACACAGTGTTATTGTGTATGTATATTCTTTCTTGTTAGTTGCACAATTATGTAACGACTATGAGGCTTACATACTTAGAACATATACCAGTACTGCTAATGAGATTTTGCTGCAACATTTTGGTTTACTTGAAAATACATTATGGACTGAAACTGCTTTCTGAGAGATACCAGATGACACAGTGCTTAGTTTATTTGACAGCTACACGACTATATCACGACGCTACTAATTTGTGACACAATTTACTTTGTTGCTTTTGTGGTGTATCTGTTTTACACCTGCACAGTTTTTCTGAATTCTTCTGGAAAGGAAAACATGTTCTAGTAGTAACTTTTGTGGTATAGCTACAATGAGACAACAATACATTACAGTACAGTACTTACTTCATCATGGCAATAAGCGTAACAACTACGATATCTACACGCATAGCAATTCACTTTGTTTATTACGAGGTAAGTACATTGACTTCTACATAACTTTGCTTATGGACGACGATAATTACGACACTTGGCACATTTTTTTACCCTTAAATAACGACACAGATTATGTTACAACAAGACGCACAATTTAGCGCTACAGGACACGCATTTGAGTGATTAATTTTGTACTTAAAACATTTATTTTTAAAGATTTTTGAATTACAAAGAAAGTTTTCCGTGATACATTTCATTCCACTGCTGTATTCTGTAACACCTGAGGGTATAATTACATTAATCCTCAGGGGGGTACACGCTTACTTTGTGTACCATGTGTGTGGCAAGCACAAGGAGCCCTAGCTAATGTGGTATTTGCTTATACAACTTTACACATCGGTACCATATTTCTCCAACACATAAATTACACAGCTATCTGATCATTTCATATTTTTCGGAACCATTGTGATTCTATGAGAGCTTTGAATGATGTATTTGGTATGGGATTATGATTTTTAAAGTACGTTTGAGGTAGATGACACTTTTGAAATGAGCAGAGAATTTTTTTGGGTTTTAAAATATTCAGAAAGCTACGACGATTTTGAGATGTGATTGATCTGTTATGTTGTTATTATTACGACGACGATGTGTATTATGCTGTTGAGGTATGTTTATGATCAATGAGATGATGCTATATGAGGAATCTGATTATGCTATGTATCTGTTATGATGAAATATTGAAGACGTGTCGACGAATATGTATATGTGTAATAAGGTAAGGAATAATGAGTAGTGGTTAGGGACTCTGGTTTGTGAAAAAGGTTGTTGGAAACCAAGAATCGTACTTTAAGAGTTATGAAATGTATGTAAATGTGTGAATGTATTACAATGCGGCCGAAAATTTTTTGGACACTGTTATATTAATAGGATTTTGTTTCTACACATTTGTAACGCAAATTCTCGACGTGTGATATTTTTATATGAGACTCACTGCAGCGGAAACTGCTGTCGTAAATATTTCGTTAAGAAAGGTAAGTGACCTTGACGTAATGCGTTTTGGGCGGCCAGCGGAGAGATAGTCGTCTGACAAAAGAAAGCCATTAGGTAGAGAATAAAAAAGAGGTCATTATCCTCGCTATTGACAGTTCTTTGTAGAAAGCATCGCAAATACGACACGCTCAAACTTGAAAACATATGATTATACTGTGGAGCTCTTAATTTATGATATTTACTAAAATGCCTAATGAAATGATGAGAAACATTTTATATCTGTTGTCTCTGTAGTTGAGAGGTTGCTCATTTTGTTTAATATCTAGTTTCTAGGTGCACTGCAGCATTGGTTAAACTAAAATTTTATAAATGTACTAATATAGATACTTTATGCCTACAGATCCAGTCAATTATAAAATTTATGATCTACTCAAAAAAAACCAAGGAGCACAAAAAGACATTTCCCTTCACGGGACTTGCATACATGATTTTCTTTTCAACTACTTGGTAATTTTTTTTGTAGAATAACTTCTTGTGGTGCACCACTTTAATGACATAGATATTAAGATGTGAATAGACATTTCCCTTATCTGCATTGTTGTCTTAAGTGTACAATTTTTTCTGCTTGAGCTTTGTCATGTTTAGGTTTAAGTTATTGCATTTGCTGCTGCTGCTTGCCAGGCATAGTGCTACTAAATTTCACTTTGAATTACTCTGTGAAGCCAGTTTTACTACTGATCTGTTTTCCTTTCTGCTGCACATTGTCTCATATTAGTGATACTGTTGCATTTGCTCTCCAAATTTATATTTACTGCTGCTTGCTGTGCCAATTTGCATTTTTTTGTCATTGCTGTTTGTGTTAATTGTTATGTGCTGCTGCATTGCTTCGTCCCTTGATGTATATATCTGAGCTCAGTAGATTTAAGTTAGCTTAAGATGGGGTAGGCTATATAAGAGAACGAGTTGTGATGAATTGGAAGAAATGCATTGAGAAGCTATAAGAAAATGGTTTGGCCAAAAAAGTATTTTGAAAGAGGATATGAACAAAAAAGTAGGGTTTAGGGACAACAGGTTTAGGTAGGATTTTCGTGGAAATAAATGATGAGGTAAGATAATGGAAAATAAATAATGAGGTAATAAATATGTGAACATATAAATACAGAAAGCATGCTTGGATAGGATTGTTTTGGTGGAAACAAATGTTGAAATAAGACGAAACATCTATGGAATGAAGATTTGGATTGGACTGCAGTACCAAATGTTACACTGAAAACCAACCCTGCCCTTTCCTCTTGTGTTATTCTGCTAGGTGTCTGTGTACCCTTGTGTATTTGTGTTTTTCCTGTCTTTATGTGTTTAGCTGATGAGAGTTATGTTGTAGAATTTTTCTAATACTATGTTATTTACTTTGTAAAGATGTTTAGACATTATTTATCTGTTCTGTTTTGTTGCTCATGTGTGAAGTTGATGTTTCAAAAGTTATTCTGATCTTTTATGTATGTACTTATGTCATAATTCCTGTAACACTGATGTATATGTTATTTCGACTCTTTTGTAAAGCCCGTATTACTACAAATGTTATCTGTATTGTTATGTTCTTTAATGATGTATTTTGTACCTTTGATATTGTATTCTCATGTTACAAATTGTAATTGACACCAGTTCATCAAATTAAGTAACTTGTAAGCATTCATTTCACTGCACATATTTCTGATGGCCATAGTATATGCAAAATATGTCAGAAGTTGGGACTGTGAGTGCTTGCACGTGTGTTGATAATTCAGCAAGGGACTGGTTAACAGCATTGCTGGTTCTAAGGACATTCCAAAACGTTTTGTGAGTACACAAGTGGTGGTTTATGGACTTGCTATATTGTCCACAAGACTCTTCGATGGTGATTGTGCACCTGCACAGTCGCAGCAGATGGCTGCTGGCTGTCTCTACAAGGACTACAGTGGGTCTGCACCTTTAATGACTCACCAGTACCATTATTTCTACAAGGACTAGAGTGGGTCTACACCTTTGATGGCTCACCAGTAACATTATTTCTACAAGGACTGCAGTGGGTCTGCACCTCTGGTGGCCCACCAATAACATAATCTCTGCCAGGACTACAGTGGGTCTGGTCTGTGATGACCTACCTACCAATATTCTTCATAACTTCGACTAACTCTGCTATGGGTTTGCTCTGTTGTGGCCCATTACCTGTCTGCATGTCAAGAGTTAGCACTGTCTTTCCGTTGGAAGGACAACACTACTTCTTCAAGACTGCATGGAAATCCACTACTTCTGAGTGCATCCTCTTTTACTGCTCAGACTTTGAGAAAAAAAAAACCACTGCAATTTTAATGTGATGAATGATCAGGACTGTCTTTATGGGACTGTGAGAAAATTTTAGCTTTTGACCAACATTGTATCAATAAGTATGTGCATTTGATATCTTTGTTATTGTAATTATGAAAAATTTTATCAAATCATTATTGGCCACTGCCCAAAACAATTTGTAAAATTTTTTGTGGGGAGCATGAGGGCTATGTAAGTAGGCTGTTTAGGTTCTTGTATTGGTAACGCCGCCGCCACGTAGCGCTCTGTATGAAAATCACTGGCTGTGCTGTGTGCAATCTGTGGCTGGTTGGCATTGTTGTAATACTCGCCATTGTAGCGTTGGGCAGTTGGCTGTTAACAGCGCGTAGCGTTGCGCAGTTGGAGGTGAGCCGCCAGCAGTGGTGGATGTGGGGAGTGAGATGGCGGAATTTTGATAGCGGATGATCTGGACAGAGACAGTAAATTTGTAAGACTGGATATCATGAACTGATATATATATTATGACTTTTGAACACTATTAAGGTAAATACATTGTTTCTTCTCTATCAAAATCTTTCATTTGCTAACTATGCCTATCAGTAGTTAGTGCCTTCAGTAGTTTTTATTTAGCTGGCAGTATTGGCACTCGCTGTATTACAGTAGTTCGAGTAATGAAAATTTTTGTAAGTGATTCATGAAAGGTATAGGTTAATGTTAGTCAGGGCCATTCTTTTGTAGGGATTACTGAAAGTCAGATTGCGTTGCGCTAAAAAATATTGTGTGTCAGTTTAAGCAGTCGTGTATAATTTTTCTAAGGGGACGTTTCATAACCCACAGGAGGACATACAACAAGCCTGCCAATCAGTGCCAAGCCGGATGACTGCTTGCATAAGGGCCAAAGGCTGACAAATCCGTTACTGACCTGCTCAATTTGTGAGGCTCTTTCTTTTGAATAATTCATCCATTTCTTCGGAAATTGTAATCATTTGTTTTTCTGTACATGTACATCATACTGTATTTACCGATTTCCGTCCATTCGCGTAATTTCTTCGTGGTGCGTCGGTTTTCTTTTTTTAAATTTTAGAATGTACTATTGCATATAGTAAATCTAATGAGTTTATTAGAATGATATTTTTGTTTAACGTGAGCTGCAAAGTGCCTAGTTGCTTTTCACTTGTTACATGTATGTCGTGGAGATTTGCTACGTGAGCTACAAAGTGCTTTGCTGTTTTTTACTTGTTATGTGTACGTCGTGAAGATTTGCTCAGCGTTGAAGGCTATACTTTGCACTGTACGCATTAACCCATCGCCAGATGCATTACTCAAATAATCGATAGTCCACCGTCAAAGACGGCCGTTTAAGTCATCTTGCATTGTAAATCAATTGACGTTAATCAATATTCTACAAAAACTGCACAGGAATATACCGTGAGCGAATGCAGCTTCCTTTTTCACCTCCTCCCCAGTTCCGCAGACAATCATGTGTGCTCTTTGCTATGATATCGATTCTATTAGCCTGTCTCAGACTAGGTTGCTTATTCTCTTTTGATGAATTAGGGCACTTCTCGCCTGTTGGTACTGGTAGTTTTTTCTGGAATACACCACGTAGTTACTGTTTGGTCAATGTAGATATTTCCCACTTTTTAGCACCGTGCGCTTTGACCTATCCATCTCCCACCTCTCTGGAACCGAAGACTGAGTCTGCCCATATTTAAACGAGGCAGTCAGGGGCGAGATACTGCAAGGTAGGACTCTCTGTTCCTTCGGTACGTTCTTTAAGACGTGCTTACTTCAGTTAGAGAGGTCAGACGACAGCGATGTAAGTTAAATTCATTGCTTTTATAGCCAGTAATGTTCGGAAGCGTTATGTCAGTTTTGTGGTGAACCAGTTTAGTTAATTATTAGAGTTAAAATGGCGCAGACATGCACTTAGCTTTGTTCCAGATGAAGACAACCAAGTGCAGTAACCAACGTTCTCTTATTTGGATAGCCTCACGCCGTGTTTTCATAAATACTCCTCTGTAGTATTACTTCTGATAAAAGCTATGCCTTGTTTCTTATATATTTCCGATTCACGTACAGTCTTTAGTTGCTCTGTGAAGTTTTGTAATCGATGTCTGACCACTCGTATGTGTCCAGTGCCATCAGCAACCACTCGGGAACAACCGATGCTGCTGCACAAATATTTTGCGCAGTGCAGGAATATATTTTTGGCTTGAAGGACGATCATGTGTGCAGCCTCACCACTACGTTCCGCTTCTCTGGACTTTCACACTTCTCTGTCGACTTTCAAGTGCAACAAGAAGCCTGAAGCTATACCACTTCGCGTATAGCAACAATGATATGACAACGGGTGAAAACAATGACTGCTCAATGTAATGTATGTCTCTATCAATGTATTCTGTCTCTTCTTGACCAACCTCGAATTTGATGAATTACGGCGCTTCACACGTGCTGGTACTGGTAACTTTCCCTGGAATGTTCCACTTAAATGGGGTTGTTGTTGTTGTTGTGGTCTGTTGGTGTGGTCTTCAGTCCTGAGACTGGTTTGATGCAACTCTCCATGCTACCCTATCCTGTACAAGTTTCTTCATCTCCCAGTACGTACTGCAACCTACATCCTTCTGAATCTGCTTAGTGTATTCATCTCTTGGTCTCCCTCTACGATTTTTACCCTCCACGCTGCCCTCCAATGCTAAATTTGTGATCCCTTGATGCCTCAGAACATGTCCTACCAACCGGTCCTTTCTTATCGCCAAGTTGTGCCACAAACTCCTCTTCTCCCCAGTTCTATTCAATACCTCCTCATTAGTTATGTGATCTACCCATCTAATCTTCAGCATTCTTCTGTAGCACCACATTTCGAAAGCTTCTATTCTCTTCCTGTCCAAACTATTTATCGTCCATGTTTCACTTCCATACATGGCTACACCCCATACAAATGCTTTCAGAAACGACTTCCTGACATTTAAATCTATACTCGATGTTAACAAATTTCTCTTCTTGAGAAACGCTTTGCTTGCCATTGCCAGTCTACATTTTATATCCTCTCTACTTCGACCATCATCAGTTATTTTACTCCCCAAATAGCAAAACTCCTTTACTACTTTAAGTGTCTCGTTTCCTAATCGAATTCCCTCAGCATCACCTGACTTAATTCGACTACATTCCATTATCCTCGTTTTGCTTTTGTTGATGTTCATCTTATATCCTCCTTTCAAGACAATGTCCATTCCGTTCAACTGCTCTTCCAAGTCCTTTGCTGTCGCTGACAGATTTACAATGTCATCAGCGAACCTCAAAGTTTTTATTTCTTCTCCATGGATTTTAATACCTACTCCGAATTTTTCTTTTGATTCTTTTACTGCTTGCTCAATATACAGATTGAATAACATTTGGGATAGGCCACAAACCTGTCTCACTCCCTTCCCAACCACTGCTTCCCTTTCATGTCCCTCGACTCTTATAACTGCCATCTGGTTTCTGTACAAACTGTAAATAACCTTTCGCTCCCTGTATTTTACGCATCCCACCTTTAGAATTTGGAAGAGAGTATTCCAGTCAACATTGTAAAAAGCTTTCTCTAAGTCTAAAAATGCTAGAAACGTAGGTTTGTCTTCCCTTAATCTTTCTTCTAAGATAAGTCGTAAGGTCAGTATTGCCTCACGTGTTCCAATATTTCTACGGAATCCAAACTGATCTTCCCCGATGTCGGCTTCTACCATTTTTTTCCATTCGTCTGTAAAGAATTCGTGTTAGTATTTTGTAGCTGTGACTTATTAAACTGATAGTTCGGTAATTTTCACATCTGTCAACACCTGCTTTCTTTGGGATTGGAATTATTATATTCTTCTTGAAGTCTCAGCGTAATTCGCCTGTCTCATACATCTTCCTCACCAGATGGTAGAGTTTTGTCAGGACTGGCTCTCCCAAGGCCATCAGTAGTTCTAATGGAATGTTGTCTACTCCCGGGGCCTTGTTCCGCCTCAGGTCTTTCAGTGCTCTGTCAAACTCTTCTCGCAGTATCGTATCTCCCATTTCATCTTCATCTACATTCTCTTCCATTTCTATAATATTGTCCTCAAGTACATCACCCTTGTATAGACCCTCTATATACTCCTTGCACCTTTTCGCTTTCCCTTCTTTGCTTAGAACTGGGTTTCCATCTGAGCTCTTGATATTCATACAAGTAGGCAGTATGTATCTTACCCCTAGTGAGATAAGTTTCTACATCCTTACATTTGTCCTCTAGCCATCCGTGCTTAGCCATTTTGCACTTCCTGGCGATCTCATTTTTGAGACGTTTGTATTCCTTTTTGCCTGCTTCATTTACTGCATTTTTATATTTTCTCCTTTCATCAATTAAATTCAATATTTCTTCTGTTACCCAAAGATTTCTACTAGCCCTCGTCTTTTTACCTACTTGGTCCTCTGCTGCCTTCACTACTTCATCTCTCAGAGCTACCCATTCTTCTTCTACTGTACTTCTTTCCCCAGCTGCTGTCAATTGTTCCCTTATGCTCTCCCTGAAACTCTGTACAACCTCTGGGTTAGTCTGTTTATCCAGGTCCCATCTCCTTAAATTCCCACCTTTTTACTGTTTCTTCAATTTTAATCTGCAGTTCATAACCAATAGATTGTGGTCATAGTCGACATCTGCCCCTGGAAATGTCTTACAATTTAAAACCTGATTCCTAAATCTCTGTCTTACCATTATATAATCGATCTGATATCTTTTAGTATCTCCAGGATTCTTCCATGTATACACCCTCTTTTATGATAGTTGAACCAAGTGTTAGTTATGATTAAGTTATGCTCTGTGCAAAATTCTACCAGACAGCTTCCTCTTTCATTTCTTAGCCCCAATCCATATTCACCTACTATGTTTCCTTCTCTCCCTTTTCCTACACTCGAATTCCAGTCACCCATGACTATTAAATTTTCGTCTCCCTTCACTATCTGAATAATTTCTTTTATCTCATCGTACATTTCATCAATTTCTTCATCATTTGCAGAGCTAGTTGGCATATAAACTTGTACTACTGTAGTAGGCGTGGGCTTCGTGTCTATCTTGGCCACAATAATGCGTTCATTGTGCTGTTTGTAGTAGCTTACCCGCACGCCTATTTTTTTATTCATTATTAAATCTACTCCTCCATTACCCCTATTTGATTTTGTATTTATAACCCTGTATTCACCTGACCAAAAGTCTTGTTCCTCCTGCCACCAAACTTCACTAATTCCCACTAAATGTAACTTTAACCTATCCATTTCCCTTTTTAAATTTTCTAACCTACCTGCTCGATTAAGGGATCTGACATTCCACACTCCGATCCGTAGAACGCCAGTTTTCTTTCTCCTGATGACAACGTCCTCTTGAATAGTCCCCGCCCGGAGATCCGAATGGGGGACTATCTTACCTCCGGAATATTTTACCCAAGAGGACGCCATCACCATTTAACAATACAGTAATGCACTTAATCGAGCAGGTAGGTTAGAAAATTTAAAAAGGGAAATGGGTAGGTTAAAGTTAGATTTAGTGGGAATTAGTGAAGTTCGGTGGCAGGAAGAACAATACTTTTGGTCAGGTGAATACAGGGTTAAATGGGGTACATTATTGAAATTCGGATCAACCACACAAAATTCGTAGATCAGAAGCCACATGATGCATATCGAGAGCAGACTCTCATCTTCAGGTGACATATACAAGAATTTTTAAAGAGGTTAACAATATCACAATATAAAAAACGTCAAAATCGTCAGAGTAAACAGTCTCTTATTTACTTTACATTCAGTCTCTGCATATTATGCTGAATATAAAGTAAGATGGAGACTGCTTAGTCCACCAGTTTTATTCTTTCTTACGTTCTCATATCTCTAATCTGTTTAAATGTTCTTGTATATTTCACCTCAAGATAAGAGCCTGCCCTAGCAACGCGTCATGTGACTATTACGAATTTTATATGATTGAGCCACAGTTTAATATTTTAGTAATACGAGGGTCGTATTTTCTGAAAACAGGTTGGCTTTTTTCAGGACTCCAATTCACCATACTACTACTCGTTTGTCTACAAAAACCCTGTTTTTCAACACAATCTCCTTTCAATGCGACGGCCTTACGCCAAGTTAGTGAGAGGGCCTTTATGCCCTCTGGTACCACTCTACTGGTCGACGTCGGAAACAAAGTCATGCTGCATCAGTACCTACCAATCACCCACGAACTGCTCCCCGCGCAGTGCATAATCCACATTGCCAAACAGATCGAAGTAAGGAGATCTGACATTCCGGCTGTTGGATGAGGAATAACAGTCACTAAGTTTAGTGAACTCCTCTCGGGTGTGAAAACTTGTGTGAGGCCTTACGTTGTCCGGAAGAAGGAGAAGTTCTTTTGTATTTTTGTGGCGACGAACACGCTGACATCGTTTCTCTACTTTTCTGAGGATATTATAATACATTCCAGAAATTAAACTTCCTGGCAGATTAAAACTGTGTGACGGACCGAGACTCGAACTTGGGTAGCTCAGCTAGTAGAGTCTCGGTCCGTCACACAGTTTTAATCTACCAGGAAGTTTCATATCAGCGAACACTCCGCTGCAGAGTGAAACTCTCGTTCTGGAAACATCCCCCAGGCTGTGGCTAAGTCATGTCTCCGCAATATCCTTTCTTCCAGGAGTGCTAGTTCTGCAAGGTTCGCAGAAGAGCTTCTGTGAAGTTTGGAAGGTAGGAGACGAGGTCCTGGCGGAATTGAAGCTGTGAAGACGGGTCTTGAGTCGTGCCTGGGTAGCTCAGTTGGTAGAGCACTTGCCCGCGACAGGCAAAGGTCTCGAGTTCGAGTCTCGATCCGTCACATAATTTTTAATCTGCCAGGAAGTTTCATATCAGCGCACACTCCGTTGCAGAGTGAAAATCTCATTCCGCACTCCAGAGGTGATAGTTTCACTGTGAAGGAGGATATCAACCAGGATAATCCCTTCAGAGTCCCAAAAGACCGTCGCCATGACTGTACCGGCTGAGGGTGCGGGTTTGAACTTTCTCTTCGGAGAAGATGTGGTGTGACGCCATCCAATGGATTCCCGCTTTTTTACCGGTTCGAAGTGATGAACCCACGTTTCACTGCCTGTGACGATGTTCGGCAAAAAATTGTCACATTCAGCCTCGTAACGTACAAGCAATTCCGCACATTTGGTCCGCAGTTGCTGTTTATGGTCTTCTGTTAGGCGGCGAGGAATCCCGCAGAAACCCACCTGTGAGTACCTCAACTGACAAGTGTCTGACATCCAAGTGTCTGACATGCAATAGAGTAGAAGTGTTTGATTGTGATCCATCTTTGCCTCGGATGAGAAAGTCTGCACGTTCCAACGTTGCAAGAGTCAGAGCTGTGAGTGGCCGGCAGGCACACAGGAGGCCGGACAAGTTTGCGCGGCCTTGTTACAGTGATGAAACACGCCTCGCCCAACGACTCACCGTGCTTTTGTTCACTGCCAGTTCTCCGTAATCACTCTGCAGGTATCTATGAATATCTGAAACGCCCTAGTTTTCTACCAAAAGAAACACAATGACAACTGCCTACTTGGAATGTATATCCGTTCCCAAAGACCTTGTAAAAATAACTAGACTTCCCCAGGGCGCTGCAGTCCCAGGATATTTTGAACCTTCTGTTGGACACCATTGTGGAAATGGAAGTCTAGTGAGCAGAAGTGCATTTTGCCTTGTAAGGACACACATCAAACACCATATATTTCTCGGAGCATTTACACAGTATTTGTTAGTAATAATAGCACTGTTTACACATTCAAGTTCATGTGAAGAAAAATGGTGAAGAGTTGCCCAGCGCTTAATGGCACAAATAAATTCGAGATAGAAGTAATATTACCTTTTATAGGTACGTGGATGTTTTTAGATTTTTTGTATCATAAGGCACTTGCCTGAAAAATGTGTCTACAACATGTCATAAATTTGATGAACATGTATTTATTTGCAGGTTTCCTGTTTCAAACCCACAGCTTTTAGAAACATGGTAAAATGAGGTTAGGAGAAAGGTTTCAGACCGACAGAAAATCGTTTTCGGTGTCCGTAACATTTCGAGGGAAGTTTTTCCCTTTCCAACTATGTAAATTACAACAGGGTATTTCGAGCGCAAGTTTACCATAACAGTGGCCTCTAGTCAGTTTGTCCGCTGTTCGTCGTAGGCCACTTGCGGAAATGTGCGTCCTAGTCCGTTACAGACGCCATTTGTAGGCTACCCTTAGCGACTAGAGGGGCTGAAGCGTGAATATTCCATGATGTCTCACAACAATTTGTGTATTGTTTCAACTGAAATTGGCCGAGAAAACAAATGTATTGCTTTACTTATTGAACGCCCCACGTATTTTACAACTACGACAACTGAAATATCTAAACAGACGGTCGGTTACAATTAATCTGTGTAAATGCACTAGATGAGCAAACAGTGCTACGACAAGTGGTCAGCGGCGACGAAAGGAGTGGTGAGATCGGGATGCGGGCCGCAGAGCTCTTTAGCGAATCGGACGGCGTTATCTGAGACGAGGCCCTGTAAAGGCGTGCGCCACTCGCACGCGGAGCACGCAGACCCCCGCCTCCCGCCACCAACCAGAAGCTTGGCCGCAGGCATCGGCATGGCCCTCCACCTCCACCTCCACCCACGCCTCCGGCACGCCGTGCCCCCAGCGACCTGAGGCTATCGACAAGCCAACCCCGCGCCCTCAGGCCACCTTCACGCACTCACTATAATGCAGGGCTGCCTGCCTGTGCGCCTAACACGCTCTGCTTGCAGCTACACGTCTAGATTTACATCTACACTGTCTCACCAAAAGTATCCAGACACCTATTAATGGCCACTAACATGGAGTGTGTCAATCATTCACCTTTATCATGGCTTTAAATCTGCTTGAAACAATTTCAGTGAGGTGCATGAATGTCTGTGGACGAGTGGCCTAAGACACAAGTCTAGACGGCACCATGTAGGGACATAGACATGTGTATGCGTGTCTGTCTGTTTATAGGTTTTCTGTGTGTGTGTGTGTGTGTGTGTGTGTGTGTGTGTGTGTATTCTAGCTCGTCCAAGAATAACTCGGAAAGCTAGCAAGTTTTCCTTCCTTCGTGTGCACATATCGATGACTCAACACTTCTGCTTTTCGTTGAGTAGTTTCCTTTAGTCCTAAAGTAATACACTACTGGTTATTAAAATTGCTACACCACGAAGATGACGTGCTACAGACACGAATTTTAACCGACAGGAAGAAGATGCTGTGGTATGCAAATGATTAGCTTTCCAGAGCATTCACACAAGGTTCGCACCAGTGGCGACACCTACAACGTGCTGACATGAGGAAAGTTTCCAACCAATTTCTCATATACAAATAGCAGTTGACCGGCGTTGCCTGGTCAAAAGTTGTTGTGATGCCTCGTGTACGGAGGAGAAATGCGTGGCATCACGTTTCCGACTTTGATAAAGGTCGGATTTTAGTCTATCACGATTGCGGTTAATCGTATCGCGACATTGCTGCTCGCGTTGGTCGAGATCCAGTGACTGTTAGCAAAATATGGAATCAGCGGGTTCAGGAGGGTAATACGGAACGCCGTGCTGGATCCCAAAGGCCACGTATCACTAGCAATCGAGATGACAGGCATCTTATCCGCATGGTTGTAACGGATCGTGCAGCCACGTCTCGATCGCTGAGTCAACAGATGTGGACGTTTGCAAGACAACAACCATATGCACGAACAGTTCGACGACGTTGGCAGCAGCATGGACTATCAGCTCGAGGACCACGGCTGCGGTTACCCTTGACGCTGCATCACAGACAGGAGCGCCTGCGATGGTGTACTCAACGTCGAACCTTGGTGCACGAATGGCAAAACGTCATTTTTTCGGATGAATCCAGGTTCTGTTTACAGCATCATGATGGCCGCATCCGTGTTTGGCGACATCGCGGTGAACGCACGTTGGAAGCGTGTATTCGTCATCGCCATACTGGCGTATCACCCGGTGTGATGGTATGGGGTGCCATTGGTTACACGTCTCGGTCACCTCTTGTTCGCATTGACGGCACTTTGAACAGTGGACGCTACATTCCAGATGTGTTACGACCCGTCGCTCTACCCTTCATTCGATCCTTGCGAAACCCTACTTTTCAGCGGGATAATGCACGACCGCATGTTCCAGGTCCTGTACGGGCCTTTCTGGATACAGAAAATGTTCGACTGCTGCCCTGACCAGCACATTCTCCAGATCTCTCACCAATTGAAAACGTCCGGTCAATGGTGGTCGAGCAACTGGCTCGTCACAAAACGCCAGTCACTACTCTTGATGAACTGTGGCATCGTGTTGAAGCTGCATGGACAGCTGTACCTGTACACGCCATCTAAGCTCTGTTTGACTCAATGCCCAGGCGTATCAAGGCCGTTATTACGGCCAGAGGTGGTTGTTCGGGGCACTGATTTCTCAGGATCTATGCACCCAAATTGCGTGAAAATGTAATCACATGTCAGTTCTAGTATAATAGATTTGTCCAATGAATACCCGTTTATCATCTGCATTTCTTCTTGGTGTAGCAATTTTAATGGCCAGTAGTGTAATAATCGTTAAGATGTCTAGGTGCTTATACATGCTGTTCGCCTAAAAGGATCGGCAGCCTCCCAGATACTGAAGCATCACTGGTTTTCACACGTACTAGGCGTTGCCTCCCGGGACTGCGTCGATAACAACAGACAGACGGCAGTACGAGCTCCACCAGAGGTCCTCCGTGCCAGGAACCTACTCCCTCCTCGGTGTCACGTGTGCGGCATTGGATCGGCACGAATTCTTCCTTGCCCCGGTTGCATAGGGCTGTGCAAGCCAACACATCGGCAGTTCGCTCCACCGGAGCTCTGTGCCAATTCATGCGCCGGCTCTTAGCAGCCCATCAGTCACAGCCACCGCAACGGCACCTACGACTTTCCAGAGATACCTCGAGACATGCCTTTCGGCCAACCACGCCAAACGCTCAACCTCCGTCTGTAGGAATTAACAGCGGTACAGTCTCCACCTCCACTACGTTCATTTACTATTTGTTCCAGGCGTGTACCCGTTAGTGTCTGGGAAGTTGTATTATTTTTTGCTGAAAAGAGTTTTCTTTTGTAATTAAATCTTTCTACTATGATCATGATAAACCATTTCTCTGTTTTACCTCTGTCTTATTATTTCTTTTCAAGCATCTCCCTATGGGAGAGTGTTATATCTCTAGGAAAGATGTTATAAGAGGTCAGGTGAGAGTCTCGCTACCGCCTCTTAGGTGCCAATCTCGAATGGATTCGAAACTGTCGTCCATGTACCTTAGTTTCCACTTTACGTTACGTCGTTACATTTCATTGGGTTTAGTATCGAAAATGCTATTGAAAGTGATATTTAACGAAACTGTGACAGGGTTGAGGATTTCTTGTAAGGAGCACGCAAAATGCTACGCTGAATGCAGAGTCACCAACAGATATAGGACTAGCTGCAGGCGTGCTCTGGGGAAGTGTGTTTGCAGGCTTTCTGTGCACGTGTACTAATGACCTTGTTGATGGCATTAACAGTAAACCCAGTAACATCGCAGATAGCGCAGTGATTTGTAATGAAATACTGTCGTACCTTGATAAGATTTTTGAAAGTGGATGTAAGATTCTCATCTTTCTTTAAATTTTCAGAAACGTAACAATTTTATGCTTCGCAAAACAAAAGAACGTAGTACTGTACGACATATCAATGTGACACAATTTGAATTGATTCATTCATATTTATACCTGGATGTGACAATTTGTAGGGATGTGAACGAATCGATCATATGGTCTCAGCCATAAGCAAATCAGATAGTAACTTCGTTTCATTGGTAGGATACTAAGAAAAGCAATCAGTGCACAAAAGAGATCGTTTAGAAAAATGCTCGTGTGGTCTATCATAGAATGCTGCTCAGGTAAGAGTGACTATACCAAGAAGGACAGAGAGAATAATAAAAGTGTACAAAGAAGGACATCACGGGTGGTCACCGGTTTGTTTGATCCATAGGGGAGCATCATGGAGATGATGAAAAAAACCGAAATGGCAGACGTTTAAGAAGTATCGAATGAGAGTCTATTAACAAAATGTCAAGACTCACACTTAAGCGTGAAACCTAGGATTACATTGCAGCCTCCTATGCGCCTCATACAAGATGAGACTACTTACAATGCGCGCAGAGGCATTGAACAATCATTCTTCCGCACTGCACACATGAACGGAACGGTAAGACCCTAACACGCGGTACAATGGAAATTACCCTCTGCCTTGCGTTTCACAGAAGTTTGCAGAGTATAGATGTAGGTGTGGATGTAAATGTACATACATGGCATCTGTGAAAGAGAGACGCCGCACCACACAATCTGCCCATCCATGCGCTGGTATGCTGTATCTATTGGCATAGGAGGGGTCTCGAGTGGTTGCTTGCCTGCAGGCGTCTAGGACTACTACACAGGTTTTCTTTGTTAAGACACATTTTTAAACTTCTCCGTAAATGTGGGAGGGCGCCACTGAGGATATTGTCGATCTTGGTGATCTTTGACGTTTTATTCACATATGTGTCAATGCCATATCCCTCAATGATCACGCCATAGGAGCGCGACAAACAGGAGAAATGAAAAAGCATAAGCACCCTATATTGCTTCAGATCACGTTCCGATTTCCTAGAATGGTTTTGAACGGTTCCTGATGGTTCCTGCCTGCAAGCGAGCCAAACATTGCAGTCGTGCTTCACTCCAAAAGGTGGCGATCATTTTCAGTGCGTATACAGCACCTAAATGTCTTTAGAGAGGGGTTGAAATGTCCGGGGGTGTCAGCAGCGTCAAGTGTTGTCAAGAACATCGCCCAGTTGCTCATCGCACTGAGGACTGCGAAATGTGCGGGAATCAACGTCACAAGGAGAGAGGTGGTTTTCTTATAATAATTTCCGGGTATGCAGCCGGATCCCGTCGACATTCTGGCAGAATGTCGACGGCATCCGGCTGCATACCCGAAAATTATTAGAAGAAGAAATACGCCGGGAAAACTTCAGAAGTCACAAAGAGATGGTTTCATTGAGGCCCTTTATACCATCCTCTGAGGCCTCTTCGTGTCGATTCTGGGAGGAACTAGGTCTGAAATCTTTTCCCCGGCTACCCATAAGAAAATCGCATGTTATCAACGGTAGGTGTCACCGTTCTGACCACCATCGCAGAGGAGTAAAAGGAAGGGGTGAGAGCCGACCGGAGTGGCCGTGCGGTTCTAGGCGCTACAGTCTAAGTTCTAGGCGACTGATGACCTCAGAAGTTGAGTCGCATAGTGCTCAGAGCCATTTGAAGGGGTGAGATGTGGGTAAGATAGTTGTGACGACATTGCCATGGTGTGACACGCCTACGGTGGCATTGCCCAGAATTGTGGTGTAATTCGTGTCAATGTAACATCATTACCACACTTTACACGTAACATGACCTCTGTCCTCTTTTTGGCACGTATCGACATCTTGGTATTTCAATCGTCGTCGATCCCGATGTGACGCCGAAGGGCGCCACTTTTCTGTGGCATTACAGAGGAAAGTTGTAGGCAACTTTGAGGCAAATTTCAAACTTGGAATGGAACACAACAAGGGGCTTTCGAAAAAGTGATCCTTTAATTCTCTTGTGCAGTGTATTTAGTAGCATGAACGCTTTTAACATGTCGATTTCGCTGGGCACGAATTAACCTGTCTCACTCTCATTGTTTAGGTTAATATGTTTTCATGTCTTTCGTTCTTAGAGAAAGAATGTCTATGGAGTCATGGTAAGTACTACTCATGTCACCAACGTCTAACCGGCATTGTCAAGTGACAATGCTAACGCCGGCCGCGGTGGTCTAGCGGTTCTAGGCGCTCAGTCCGGAACCGCGCGACTGCTACGGTCGCAAAATGGCTCTGAGCACTATGGGACTCAACTGCTGAGGTCATTAGTCCCCTATAACTTAGAACTAGTTAAACCTAACTAACCTAAGGACATCAGAAACATCCATGCCCGAGGCAGGATTCGAACCTGCGACCGTAGCGGTCTTGCGGTTCCAGACTGCAGCGCCTTTAACCGCACGGCCACTTCGGCCGGCGCTACGGTCGCAGGTTCGAATCCTGCCTCGGGCATGGATGTGTGTGATGTCCTTAGGTTAGTTAGGTTTAAGTAGTTCTAAGTACTAGGGGACTGATGACCACAGATGTTAAGTCCCATAGTGCTCAGAGCCATTTGAACCATTTGACAATGCTGTTTCCATTTTCAGCCAAGACTGAAATTTTAATATTACTTATCTGCTCTGTTCTAGACGTTATTTGTTAATAACAACAGTTGTGAATAAATGCTGCTGTAGATTCAAATCGATGTTCTTTAAAGGAGAAAAGTTACTTATTCTAGGTAATTACCGCAAAGGTCTAATTTCAACTATCGGTCGATAAAGAGCAGCTTCATTTGTCGAAAATATTGCGACAGAGGGTGATAAAGAATTAATATCAGAGGACTAATTTATGTGACTGTATAACCACACACTTATGACGCAAGCTCTAGGTAAATGTCGTAATCGGGGAGTGTGCTGCCAGTCAATCAGCTGAATTTATGCGTGTTACGAGCAATTTACGCTTGCAACTACGGCAGTCTGACTCGTTGCTTCTGGATTACACAGATCTCCAAACCAAAGTAGTATTAGTACCTAAGTTATGGAGAATCAGTGTGAACAATTAATAAGAAGATTAAACACATGGCATTACTGTATGATTAATCGCTACTCCGCTGAATGTCATAGCTCCAGATTTGATGCTTTTTTTTTTCAAACACTTTCACTTCGTCGTTCTAAGGAACTGTTCTACAATTCCACTATAGCATAATTTATTAGAGACCCTTCGGTATGATGAAGTGCACTGCAAAACCTAAGAGGAGCTATGGCTATCTCTTCTTTTCTTATAAGAACAAAAAATAGCGTTTTACGTGCTCTGACATTTGTCGCAAACAAGGGGAAAGCCCTTGCAGTTAGCTCTTCAACGCTTTCAGCAGTGTTCATTCCAGATATTGAAGCTGGCTATGAAACGCACCTACAAAAGTTAAGGTAATCTTGAACGGTATCTATCTGTACTATCAACGTAAGGACATTCAAAATCCACAGAGTGCTTGTGGGCAAAGTTTACCTTTAACAAAGTCACGTGACATTTGACGATAAAAATTTTCTTCTGTGCATGCGAATGTTCACTCTATATATCATCCTACTCTATGGCTGTGTGTGTTCATTATGTGTCTAGTACGGCGTGTGTTTTCTGTGTGTGATTGTGTTTGCTCATTTCTAGTTCATGATATGCTATTTAAATCAAAACACTTACAGAGGTATGCAGTCATCTCCCCCCCCCCCCCCCCCCTCAGAAGGATACACTAATGGAACAGGAGAGAAACCGTCGATATTGGTACCAGAAACCCATGCACTGTACAGTGATTTGTGGAAAGTTGACTGTTGCACTCTCAGTTCAATAAAGAACGCAGAAATGTCGACACGGGAAAGTTAGTAGAAACTCGTGCGTCTGGAAATACATCGATGCGCAAATCATACAACAACTTCCACCGTTGTGAGTTATCGAAGGATCTTGCCGAGAATCCTAGAAATTTCTTATCCTGCGGAAAATCGCTAAGCATTCGAAGGCTTCTATTCAATCACTCGCAGACACATCTGTTGTGGCGGTAGAACCAAATACCAAATGTGAAGTTTTAAACGTCGAATTCAAGTGAAAATCGCCCAGAATATGTGTGAAATCTTATGGGACTCCACTGCTAAGGTCATCAGTCCCTAAGCTTACACACCACTTAACGTAAATTATGCTAAGGACAAACACACACACCCAATCAAGCCCGAGGGAGGACTCGAACCTCAGCCGGGATCAGCCGCACAGTCCATGACTGCAGCGCGTGAGACCGCTCGGCTAATCCCCGCGGCCCACCCAGAATATATAAGATTTTAATAAACAATCAAATATTATGACAAAGGACGCACTTTCAGTAGCTAGGCTGTGACACAGACCAAAATTTCAACAATGAAACTTGTAACACGATCCTAAAATTTAACTCAATCTCAGGAACAGTTATAAATACGCTATCAAAAAGCTAGTAAAGAGACACAGACGTAATTTTACGAAGTCATGCGACTACCTAATATGTTCTATGGATCTCAAACCTGGGTTCCCACGCAAAAGAATATGAGCAGGAAATGACATTTCTCCGTAGAGTCAATGGGTTTATCAGAGAGGATCGCTTCAGAAGTGAAGACGTTTGAACTAAATTACAACTTTATTCAGAACACAAGAAAATAGATCAAAACAAAACAGTTGGTAAGAACATGTCTACATCTACATCTACATTTATACTCCGCAAGCCACCCAACGGTGTGTGGCGGAGGGCACTTTACCTGCCACTGTCATTACCTCCCTTTCCTGTTCCAGTCGCGTATGGTTCGCGGGAAGAACGACTGCCGGAAAGCCTCAGTGCGCGCTCGAATCTCTCTAATTTTACATTCGTGATCTCCTCGGGAGGTATAAGTAGGGGAAAACAATATATTCGATACCTCATCCAGAAACGCACCCTCTCGAAACCTGGACAGCAAGCTACACCGCGATGCAGAGCGCCTATCTTGCAGAGTCTGCCACTTGCGTTTGCTTAACATCTCCGTAACGCTGTCACGCTTACCAAATAACCCCGTGACGAAACGCGCCGCTCTTCTTTGGATCTTCTCTATCTCCTTTGTCAACCCGATCTGGTACGGATTCCACACTGATGAGGAATACTCAAGTATAGGTCGAACGAGTGCTTTGTAAGCCACCTCCTTTGTTGATGGACTACATTTTCTAAGGACTCTTCCAATGAATCTCAACCTGGTACCCGCCTTACCAACAGTTAATTTTATATGATCATTCCACTTCAAGTCGTTCCGCACGCATACTCCCAGATATGTTACAGAAGTAACTGCTACCAGTGTTTGTTCCGCTATCATCTAATCATACAATAAAGGATCCTTCTTTCTACGTATTCGCAATACATTACATTTGTCAATGTTAAGGGTCAGTTGCCACTCCCTGCACCAAGTGCCTACCCGCTGCAGATGTTCGTGCATTTCGCTACAATTTTCTAATGCTGCAACTTCTCTGTATACTACAGCATCATCCGCGAAAAGCCGCATGGAACTTTCGTCACTATCTACTAGGTCATTTATATATATTGTGAAAAGCAATGGTCCCATAACACTCCCCTTCGGCACGCCAGAGGTTACTTTAACGTCTGTAGACGTCTCTCCATTGAGAACAACATGCTGTGTTCTGTTTGCTAAAAACTCTTCAATCCAGCCACACCGCTGGTCTGATATTCCGTAGGCTCTTACTTTATCAGGCGACAGTGCGGAACTGTATCGAATGCCTTCCGGAAGTCAAGGAAAATAGCATCTACCTGGGAGCCTGTATCTAATATTTTCTGGGTCTCATGAACAAATAAAGCGAATTGGGTCTCACACGATCGCTGTTTCCGGAATCCATGTTGATTCCTACAGAGTAGATTCTGGGTTTCCAGAAACGACACGATACGCGAGCAAAAAACATGTTCTAAAATTCTATAACAGATCGACGTCAGAGATATAGGTCTATAGTTTTGCGCATCTGCTCGACGACCCTACTTGAAGACTGGGAATGAATGAAAACAGACTGCCAAAACAAATTCTTGACCATAAGCCTAGACGGACAAGACGGGGAATCACAGAAGAAATGGTTATACCTAGTTTACCGGAACAAGTGAAATAAACTGATACATTAAAGGAGGTGAAGAAGATGAAAAAGTCATTAACGCAGTAGGATCGAACAGATGCACGCTACGACAACGCCGGTATGGAGGACAAGGAAGTAGGTATCCCAGGTGTTTAAAAGCAGCTGAAAGAACTGAAAACGAATACGTCGCCATGTCCAGATAAAATACCTGTTCGCATTTACCCAGGGCCTCCTACTTAGCTTGCATTTACCGCGAATCTCTCCCCCAGTGGAACGTTTCAAGCGACTCAAAGAAACCGCTATTGGCTGCCTTATATAAGAAGGATAAAAAAACAGAACCTCAAAATTGCAAATGAATATCTTTAAAGTTGGTCTGCTGCAAAATTTTTCACCATATTCCAAGTTCAAATAGAATGCACACTGCTCAACAAAAGTGAAGGATCACTTTTTCAAAACTCCGTAATTATTTACTAATGCTACATACAACAAGCGGAACAAACACTGGTAGCAGTTACTTCTGTAAAATATCTGGGAGTATGCGTGCGGAACGATTTGAAGTGAAATGATCATATAAAATTAATTGTTGGTAAGGCGGGTACCAGGTTGAGATCCATTGGGAGAGTCCTTAGAAAATGTCGTCCATCAACAAAGGAGGTGGCTTACAAAACACTCTTTCGACCTATACTTGAGTATTGCTCATCAGTGTGGGATCCGTACCAGATCGGTTTGAAGGAGGAGATAGAGAAGATCCAAAGAAGAGCGGCGCGTTTCGTCACAGGGTTATTTGGTAACCGTGATAGCGTTACGGAGATGTTTAATAAACTCAAGTGGCAGACCCTGCAAGAGAGGCGCTCTGCATCGCGGTGTAGCTTGCTCGCCAGGTTTCGAGGGGGTGCGTTTCTGGATGAGGTATCGAATATATTGCTTCCCCCTACTTATACCTCCCGAGGAGATCACGAATGTAAAATTAGAGACATTAGAGCGCGCACGGAGGCTTTCAGACAGTCGTTCTTCCCGCGAACCATACGCGACTGGAAGAGGAAAGGGAGGTAATGACAGTGGCAGGTAAAGTGCCCTCCGCCACACACCGTTGGGTGGCTTGCGGAGTATAAATGTAGATGTAGATGTAGACAAGTTTGACATTTAAAGTCAGTGCTCAGATGTTGGAGATTAGAATCGTGACGCCCAGTGTTCAAATCACGCTGTTTTCTTATGTGTGGCCGATGAAAACGTCTCAGGCACACTGCCGCTCAGAATCCACACAAGAAGTCCTCAGGTGGTGGCATAAAGGGCGCCAATGAACCCACTACTTCCCTTGAGGCGTTGATTCCCACACATTTCGCGGTCGAAAACGGAAGTTCGCAGTGCGATGAGCAACATGATGACATTCTTAACGATCTTCGACACGGCTGACACCCAACGGAGGCTTCAGACCTTCTATAAGGAATTCGTAGGCTAGCAACCCTATAGAACGTGATCGTGCCTCTTTGGAGTACAGAGCGACCATAATTTTCGCTCTGGTATACAGTGTGGAGCCACAAAGGACCGTTCAAAACCATTTCACGAATCAGAAAAGGGTACATGTGCTTTTTCAGCCCCCCTGTTTTGTTTTGCAGGGCCAACGTCCTTGCCGCAGTGGTAACACCGGTTCCCCTGAGATCACCGAAGTTAAGTGCTGTCGGGCTTGGCTAACACTAGGATGGGTGACCATCCGGTATGCTGAACGCTGTTGGCAAGCGGGCTGCACTCAGCCCTTGTGAGGCAAACTGAGGAGCTAGGGAGAGTGGTGTACTGACCTCACGCCACCTCCAAATCCGCATCCAATGACGCCTATAGGCTACGGGTGACAAGGCGGTCGGTCGGTACCATTGGGTCTTCCGAAATCTGGATAGACGGAGTTGAGTTCATCTTTTGTTTCGCACATTCCTGTGGTGCGATCAGGAGGGGGGGCGGGAGGGCTTGCGAGATCCCCTCGCTTCTAAACTGATACTGTCATTACTCAGCCGCGAGTCCGTAGAGGGAGGTATATGTTGTGACGTACAGTATAACTGGTCAACATTTCCACCCGGAATTTGCGAGTGTAAGACGAACCTTCCTTGATCCGCCTTGGTGGGTCGTGTCGTCGGATTTCCTCCTACCTGTGTGCGGTGCAGCTCTCGTAAATGTCGTCCCGTGCAGATTCTTCAATGGCGCATTGGATGTCTCTGTCGGTGGAAGCTAATTATCTGAAATTGCTATCGATCACCTTTGGGGTATCTATTTACTCGAAATTAACATTCAGAATGCCGTAATATCACTTTTATTCCTATAAGATCAATAATGAAACACTCATGTCACAAACTACTCGTAATCGAGAGCATGGCAACCATCGAACAATACAGGAAGAGCCCTTAACGCCGACTGCCGACTTTGGCACGCAGTCCGTATCTCTTACTAGTTTCGTCACAGTTCGTGGATTTCCGATCAAGTTCGTACTTACTAAGGTATGCATTTGTTAATGAATGGGTGTGGATTTTAACGAGGCAAAATTATGATAAATAGTTTTAAACATCCAGAGGCTCCTCCTAGTATTCATGTTGTCATAAATGACTTTAATTATCAAATATAAATAAACAAAATCGGGTACTTTGGCGCCAAGATGGCGGTACTTCCCGTCATGTATATTTCCCCGGCTGACACTTGTTGCTAAGGTCCAGTGCCGAGCCCCACCCCACCAAGAAACGACATATGGTCGCTTCGTCATCTAGCCAGCCAGCGTGGGAAATGCTCTCCGACTCATGGCCGGCTCCGGACTACAGCACTTCCTAACTATCGTGAATACATCAATAAGAGACAATAATTTATTAAAACTGGTAAAAATGTCTTCCTCACGTAAGAGTCACCTTACAGGCTGCAACATTGACATATACGTGAACAAAATGGCAAAGAGCCCTTCTAAGACCTGCATTTCGGCAATACTGTCACTGCCACCTACCCACGTTTGTGGAGCACTTTAAAAATGCACCTGCATGGAGAAAACCGATGAGTGTGTCCTAGCCGCCTGCTAGTACGAGGGTAATCCCGAAAGTAAGGTCTCCTATTTTTTTATAAGTACAGAACTGTGTGTGGCAGTTGGTCATACTGTTATGAAGAGTGCATCACGCGCTGTGTGTAAACACGCGCACTCCGCGCTGAGGCGCTCAGTCTTGGCTTGGCAGCCGTTGACAATTGAGCTCCCGGTGGATGTTACCGCCAAATGCGAATTGCGCGCAGTTAATCGGTTTTTGAACGCAAAGGGCACTGCGCCGATTGAAACCCATCGCCAATTGATGGAAGTGTACGGTGAGTCGTGCATGGATGTCAAAAATGTTCTTAAGTGCTGTAGAGAGTTTGCAGTTGGTCGGACCGAAATTCACGACGAACAAAGGAGAGGGAGACCGTCAATTTCTCAGTGTTGAAGGATGAGCTAAGCATGCGTGAAGATCGGCGGAACACCCTAGATGATCTCTGCACTTTGGTTCGTGAGGTTTCAAAAAAATGGTTCAAATGGCTCTGAGCAATATGGGACTTAACTTCTGAGGTCATCAGTCCCCTAGAACTTAGAACTACTTAAACCTAACTAACCTAAGGACATCACACACATCCATGCCCGAGGCAGGATTCGAAACTGCGACCGTAGCGGTCGTGCAGTTCCAGACTGTAGCGCCTAGAACCGCTCGGCCACTCCGGGCGGCCCTGATGTTTCCCGTAGCACCGTTCACAGAATTTTGACGGAAACATTGAACTACCGGATGGTGTGCGCAAGATGGATGCCACGCATGCTGACTGAGGACCACATGCGGCAACGAGTTGATGCTTCCCGCGCATTTCTTCACCGCCTTGCAGCCGAACAGGACTACTTTCTGGACTCAGTTGTCACGGGTGACGAAACCTGGGCATACCACTTTACACCTGAGACCAAGCAACAATCACACCAGTTCGTAACTTTCTGAGCAGCATGGCGGCGAGCTGGTATGAAATTGGCATACAAAAATGCCACAGCGTCTACAAAAATGCATCGACAGAAATGGTGATTATGTCGAAAAATAGCTAAATGTTCAAGCTGTAAACTGATGTAAATCAGTGTAGAAATAAACAGGTCTATGTACTTATAAAAAAATAAGAGACTTTACTTTTGGGATTACCCCCCTAGGTGTGCAGAGGGCTGTGGTCTGTGGTGGTTGCTTACCTGCAGGCGCCTGACACTTCAGCCACAGGTTTTCTCTGTACGTGTACATTCTTAAAGTGCTAAAGAAACGGAAGGCTGGCACTGAGGATATTGCAGATCGGGGGGGGGGGGGGGGGGGGGGGTCTTCGTACTTTGCCCACACATGTGTAAATGTCACACCCCTCAGTGATCACACCGCAGGAGTGCCGAAAACAGGACGGCTGAGAAAGCAAAGTATCCTTTACTGATTTGGATCGCGTTCAAGTTTCGTGAAATGTTTCGAACGGTCTTTTGTGTTTTCACGCTGTACACCAGAGCAAAAATTGTGGGCGCACTGCACTCCAAAGTGGTGCGATCACATTCAATGGGAACACAGCCCCTCAGTGTCCTTAGATAAAGGCTGAAGCATCCGCGAGTTGTCAGCAGTGTCAAACACTGTCAAGAACGACGTCCTGTTCATCACTACACTCTGTACTGTCGTTTTCGACAGTGAAATGTGTGGGAATCATGTCTCAAGGGAAGAGTGGTTCCATTGACGTCGTTTGTATCCCCAAGGCTTTTTCATGTAGATTCTGAGCGGCGATGTGTCTGAAATGTTTTCCTCGGCCACACGTAAGAAAACTGTGTGATTTCAACGCTGAGAGTCGCGGTTCTAACCTCCATCACGCGGGCTTCAAAATAAGAGGTGAAATGTGGCTAATAGAGAGGGCGACAACCTTGTCATCGTGTGACACATCCAGGTGGCGTTGGGCAGAATTGTGGTGAAATTTGGTGCCAGTGTCACATCACTAATGCACCTTACACATCACATCAACTTCTGAGCAGTGGCCATTTTCTCGCAAGTGTCGACATCTTGATGTTTGAAGTGTCGCCGAACACGAGGATGAACTCGCTTCGCGTAACGATTTTGTATTATTACACAGGAAGCTTGTAGACTCCTTTGAGACAAATGTCAAACTTATACGTCGCAATGGGTGCGTCGCGAAAAAGTGATTCTTTAATTCTGTAGCACAGTGTATTTCTTTCAGAGATAAAAGCTTCTATTCAAACATCAACATCTATTTCGAAACCATCGCTTGTGTGAAACGTAGCTTGCACTTTTCTTTCACTGTATCGCCCTAGCCATGGATGAAACGCAACAGGCAGATTCCATATTCCTAGAATTCCGGGAAGCATTTGACACAGTATAACAATGTATATGAAAGAGGTTATGAAATGTATGAGTGGCTGGACGATTTTTTAAGTAATAGAACGCTTTATACTGTATGGAAGGCGAGTGTCATCAAAGAAAATCGTATCGTCAGCTGCGCATTATGGAAGTGTGATACGACTACGTCAAATAAAGGACCTGATAGATAGAGATAACAGCAATCTGCAACTGATTGCTAATGACGCTGCGGTGTGCGGAAAACGGTCTTCGTTGACTGTGGAAGGATAGAAGATACCTTGGACATAATTTCTAATTATTGTGATCAATGACAGATTGCTCTAAATGCGGAAAATGGAAGTTGAAACCTACAGTTCTGGATAACGGGGTGTAAGGCGAAATGTTAGGGCCCATGTTCCACCATGTGTAGTTTCCTTTCTCTAACAATGGCTTCAGTTAAGTAAAATTTACCAAATGGAAGCAGGCAGGCCTTCAATGATAAGAGCTTCAGTTAAGCAAATTACCAAATGCAATCAGGCACGCCTTCATTAATAACAGCCCGAGTTAAGTAAAATGACTAAATAGAAAACAGGCAGACAGTCTTTAATAACACCTTCAGTTAAGTAAAATCCAAATAGAAAACAGGCAGGCCTTCAATAATAACAGGTAAGACCTAAAAATCCAAAATTTAACTAGAGCTCATGAATCGAAGCTGAAGCTTGCCGGTTCCAAAGGGGACCCAGAAATCAGGCCAGCGAAACTGGTTTCAATTCTCTCATCGGTGTGCCACGACTCAGAGCTGGCTGGCCAGGCTACGCACGAAGACATCACAGGAAGTCAACAACGGATTCAAATCGGCCCACAAATATGCCCAGCAGTCAATCAACGGACTCCGTGCCCAACACGCTTGCACGAGCGCTCGCCTTAGTCACTGGATGGACCTCTCACACCGTCCTCCTCGCTCCGTTACAGCTCCCCAACTCGCCACACCACAACACTCCCGGTCAACCATTAACAACCTCGAGCAAAAATCTTAGTGTCCTCAAAGCAGAGGCAGGTCACACGACAGATCGGTCTAGTGGTGCCAGAAAGTCGAAAGGCGACGCCAGCAACCCCCCCCCCCCCCCCCCCCCCTCCACAGCACAGAAGTTCAAATGGTTCAAATGGTTCAAATGGCTCTGATCACTATGGGACTTAACATCTAAAGTCATCAGTCCCCTAGAACTTAGAACTACTTAAACCTAACTAACCTAAGGACATCACACAACACCCAGTCATCACGAGGCAGAGAAAATCCCTGACCCCGCCGGGAATCGAGCCCGGGAACCCGGGGCACAGAAGCTAATGCAGGTGAGTAGGAAAAGCATTTCTATAAAGTTCGAATACAGTATTAGTAGTGCGCTGCTTGACACTGTCACGTCGATTAAAGAATAAGGGAGGTGATGCTGCAAAGTGATACGAAATGCAACGAGCACGCTAGGTTGGTTGTAGGGAAGGTGGATGTCTGACTTTACTTATTGAGAGAATTGTAGAAATATATATAATTATATATATACTCATGCTCATAAATTAAGGATAATGCTGATACATGGTGAAACGACGCTCTAGTGGGCGGTTTGCGGGTTTAAATCACGTCGGGTTATGACCATGTGGTGCATTTGACCTGCGGTCGTCGCACGGTGGCGCCGGCAGCAGTTCACATACTGGTGTGTTGGTGCATGTCAGAGTACTGTGCAGCGAGTAAGTGTGCAGACGTTTTCAGACGTGCTAATCGTGAATGTGTGTTGAAAATGGCTCAAAGAACACATATTGATGACGTTATGAGCGGTAGAATACTAGGGCTACTGGAGGCTGGTCAAACACAGCAGGTAGTAGCATGGACCCTCCGTGTACCACAAAGTGTGATCTCAAGATTATGGCAACGATTCCAGCAGACAGGAAACGTGTCCATGCGCTACCATGCGCTACAATACAGGACGTCCACAGTGTACAACACTACAAGAAGACCGATATCTCACCATCAGTGCCCGCAGACAGCCACGGCGTACTGCAGGTAGCTTTGCTCAGGACGTTACCGCAGCCACTGGAACAGTTGTCTTCAGACACACAGTCTACAGACGACTGATCAGACATGGTTTATTCGCCCGGGGACCTGCAAGATGCATTCCACTGACCCCTGGTCACAGGACATCCCCTAAAGTCTGGTGTCAAGAACACAGTACATGGTCATTGAAACAGTGGTCCCAGGTTATGTTCACGGACGAGTCCAGGTATAGTCTGAAGAGTGATTCTCGCCGGGTTTTCATCTGGCGTCAACCAGGAACCAGATATCAACCCCTTAACGTCCTTGAAAGGGACCTGTATGGAGGTCGTGGGTTGGTGGTATTGGGTGGGATTATGACTGGTGCACGTTCACCTCTGCATCTCTTTGATAGAGGAACTGTAACAGGTCAGGTGTATCGGGACGTCATTTTTCACCAGTATGTCCGCCTTTCCAGGGGTGCAGTGGGTCCCACCTTCATCCTGATGGATGATAAGGCACGGCCCCACCGAACTGCCATCGTGGAGGAGTACCTTGAAGCTGAAGATATCAGGCGAATGGAGTGGCCTGCCTGTTCTCCAGACCTAAACCCCATCGAGCTTGTCTGGGATGCTCTCGTTCGACGTATCGCTGCACGTCTCCAAACCCCTACGACACTTCAGGAGCTCCGACAGGCTCTGCTGCAAGAATGGGAGGCTATACCCCAGCAGCTGCTCGACCACCTGATCCAGAGTATGCCAACCCGTTGTGCGGCGTGTGTACGTGTGCATGGTGATCAAATCCCATACTGCTGTCGGGGTACAAGCGCAGGAAACAGTGGCGTTTTGTAGCACATGTGTTTCGGGACGTTTGTCTCTACTTATCATCAATACCTTGGACTTACATATCTGTGTCGTGTGTGTTCCCTATGTGCCTACGCTATTAGCGCCAGTTTTGTGTAGTGCCACGTTGTGTGGCACCACATTCTGCAATTATCCTTAATTTATGTTGTCATATACATATATACATATATTAGTCATCATGCGGCCTGTCACGAATTGCTCTCCTCTGCCATCCTTTTCATCTCAGACTACCACCTACAACCTACGTCCTACATTATTTGCTGGCTGTATTCTAATCCCTGTCCTCCTACTGTTTTTACCCTCTACAGCTCTCTCTAGTACCATATACATTATTCGCTGATGCCTTGGCCGATGTTGTATCATCCTGTCCCATCTTCCCGTCAGTGTTCTCCATATATTCGTTTCGTCGCCGACTCTGTCAAAACATCATGATTCCACCTGATTTTCAACATTCGTCTGTAGCACCACATCTCAAATGCTTCGATTTCCTTCTGTTCCGGTTTCACAACCAAACACTACTGTGAAACAAATGTACATTCTCAGAAATTACTTCCTCAAATTAAGGCCTACGTTTGGTACTAGTAGACGTCTCTTGTCCAGAAATGTCATTTTTGCCACTGCTATTCTGCTTTTTATGTATTTGATGCTCCATTCACCGTGGGTTATTTTGCAGCCTAAATAGCAGAATTTCTTGACTGCGTTTACTTCGTGATCCCTAATCCTGATGTTAAGTTTCTAGTTGTTGTCATTTCTGTTTCTTCTCACTGCTTTCATCTTTCTTCGATTTACTCTGTACTCTTAGACTGTTTATTCCAATCAACAGATCATGTAGTTCTCCATCACTTTCGCCGATGACAGCAATGTCATGAGCGAATCTTTCAACCTGAATCTTAATCTCTAACATTCCCTTGCCGGATCGAAACGAGGAACAAGAATTAAGTATTGGGAAGCTGCACGAAAGTGAGGAACAAGATGATCTCGACAGTGATATCGAAAATGATCCTGATGATGTAGAAAAAGTGGACGAAATGGTTGCAATGGGGAAAGAACGTCGAAACCGATCTCCAAGAGGCATAGACAAAGTTCTAAATTTCATGCATTGCAAAGAAAAAAATAAGAATTCTCGTACAAAAAGTGTCCCTGATGAAACAGACTTATTTTTTGACAGTGCAGCCCAGTAGGTTCGGAAATTACCGCGGCGGTTACAAAATAAAGTAAAAATTGAGGAGCTAAATAGCATTTGCGAAGCGGAAGAAGAAAATGATCTGTACTACCATTCAGCTACTAATCCTAATTCATCTTCATCTTTTGTACCGACTCCATCACCTGCCACTTCACACAATCAGACCTCTTGTTCTCCTTTGTCAACTATTTCTGGACCTTCATCTATCCCTTTCCCAGAGTGTATTGCTTCATTACTTTCTACAACTGGGTATTTCCTTAAATCTGTCAATGAAAACACTTTTGAACTACTTTAAGATTTTTGTCAAGAAGGTTAAGTTATTTGACATACAACATTTTCGTATGTCACTTGAAGCTACTCAATTTCTCACTTACTTTAGTTTTTTAAATATACAGTAAAAACAAGTTTAATAAAACATAATTTGTCTAAGTGTTACTTTTTCATAAGTTACAGTAGTAACATAAATATGTTTGTTAACTATTAAAGGATAAATAGATACAATAATACTGTCAAAATTGCATTTTTCTTACCTTAAACAAACGGCCAGTCGT
Source organism: Schistocerca americana (assembly GCF_021461395.2). Classification (NCBI taxonomy): domain Eukaryota; kingdom Metazoa; phylum Arthropoda; class Insecta; order Orthoptera; family Acrididae; genus Schistocerca; species Schistocerca americana. The sequence goes on along the minus strand of NC_060122.1, from coordinate 213,120,184 downwards.
TCCCTGCTACTAATTGCTTCCCTGTAGGTGGTGTCTTTTTTCCTGATGACACCGTCAACCATTGTCAGGACCTCATTGAACTGGTCATGACCTAACCTAAAATAGGTGCTGAATTTTTCATTATCCGCCTCAAGACCACGCATCAAGTGGTGGCATTCGTCAGCTTCTTCCTTTTCCTATTAATTGGATGCACCCGCTCGTTTCTTGAAGCAAAGTATACGAGGTGCATTCAAGTTCTAAGGCCTCCGATTTTTTTTCTCCGGACTGGAAAGAAATAGAAACATGCGCATTGTTTTAAAATGAGGCCGCGTTCATTGTCAATACGTCCCAGAGATGGTAGCACCGTACGGCAGATGGAATTTTACCGCCAGCGACGAGAATGAGATCTGTTTTAAATGCTTAAAATGGCGTCGTTTTCCTTACTTGAACAGCGTGTAATCATTTGTTTTCTGAATTTGCTTGCTGTGAAACCAATTGAAATTCATCGACAGTTGAAGGAGACATGTGGTGATGTAGTTATGGATGTGTCGAAAGTGTGTTCGTGGTTGCGACAGTTTAATGAAGGCAGAACATTGTGTGACAACAAACCGAAACAAACTCGGGCTCGCACAAGCCGGTCTGACGACATGATCGAGAAAGTGGAGAGAATTGTTTTGGGGGATCGCCGAATGACTGTTGAACAGATCGCCTCCAGAGTTGACATTTCTGTGGGTTCTGTGCACACAATTCTGCATGACGACCTGAAAATGCGAAAAGTGTCATCCAGGTGGGTGCCACGAATGCTGACGGACGACCACATGGCTGCCCGTGTGGCATGGTGCCAAGCAATGTTGACGCGCAACGACAGCATGAATGGGACTTTCTTTTCGTCGGTTGTGACAATGGATGAGATGTGGATGCCATTTTTCAATCCAGAAACAAAGCGCCAGTCAGCTCAATGGAAGCACACAGATTCACCAACACCAAAAAAAATTTCGGGTAACCACCAGTGCTGAAAAAATGATGGTGTCCATGTTCTGGGACAGCGAGGGCGTAATCCTTACCCATTGCGTTCAAAGGGCACTACGGTAACAGGTGCATTTTACGAAAATGTTTTGAAGAACAAATTCCTTCCTGCACTGCAACAAAAACGTCCGGGAAGGGCTGCGCGTGTGCTGTTTCACCAAGACAACGCACCCACACATCGAGCTAACGTTACGCAACAGTTTCTTCGTGATAACAACTTGGAAGTGATTCCTCATGCTCCCTACTCACCTGACCTGGCTCCTAGTGACTTTTGGCTTTTTCCAACAATGAAAGACACTCTCCGTGGCCGCACATTCACCAGCCCTGCTGCTATTGCCTCAGCGATTTTCCAGTGGTCGAAACAGACTCCTAAAGAAGCCTTCGCCGCTGCCATGGAATCATGGCGTCAGCGTTGTGAAAAATGTGTACATCTGCAGGGCGATTACGTCGAGAAGTAACGCCAGTTTCATCGATTTCGGGTGAGTAGTTAATTAGAAAAAAAATCGGAGGCCTTAGAACTTGAATGCACCTCGTACAATAAAACCAGCTCATCGTCACTACTATCGCTGCTGCTGGTGTCATCAGACCACGGTAAGCCGCACGAAAATCCAGACTGACACCAAGGAACAGTCGGAGTTGATATCTTTCTGCATACTGGCATAAAATGTGGCCGGTATAGCATCGCAACTATCGCCGCTATGTGAATTGGTACGCGGCTAGCGTGGCTGGCGTGACGTACATCCAGACACGCACGCCACGTGCAGTTTGGAATGGCCTTAAGACCGAAAGGCTGCACCTCTGTCTTAGAGGCATATTAATCTCAGCACTTAGTTTTTGATCTTCCGTCCTTATTGGTTCCTCTAGTTTGCTGTACATACTGTATGTTAACCGTCTTTCCGTATAGTTCACTCCCATTTTTCTCAGAATTTCGAATATCTTCCACCATTCGTCTTTCCGTATAGTTCACTCCCATTTTTCTCAGAATTTCGAATATATTCCACCATTTTACTTTGTGAAACGCTTTTTCTATGTATACAAATCCTGTGAACGTGTCTTGATTGTTCTTCAATCTTGCTTGCACTATCAACCACAACGTCAGAACTGCTTCTCTGGTGACCTTACCTTTCCTAAAGCCAAACCGGTCGTCATCTAACAGATCTTCAATTTCCTTTGCCATTCTTCTGTACATTATTCTTGCCAGCAGCTTGGATGCATGAGCTGTTAAACTGATTTCGCGAAAAATCGCACTTGTCTGATCTTGCAGACTTCGGAACTGTGTGGATGATGTTCTTCCGAAAGTTTGATGATACATCTCCAGTCTCAAAGATTCTACACACCAACGTGAATAGGCATTTTGTTACCATTTCCCCCAATGATTTTAGAAATTTCTATGGAATGCTACCTATTCCTTCTGCATTATTTGATTATTTGTCCAAAGCTCTTTTAATTCCTTATGCTAATACTGGAGCCCGTATCTCTTTCCTGTGGACTCCTGTTACCTCTTCGAAACACGTCATCCGACAGTTCCTCCCACTCAGACAGACCTTCAGGAAAGTACAGTCAATCTATGAAGGGGATCGCGTACAGAACACTTATGCGACTCATTCTTGAATACTGCTCGAATGTTTGGGATCTGCACCACGCCGTATTAAGGGAAGACATTGAAGCAATTCAGAGGCATGTTGCCACTCATATTTGTTATCAGTAAGTTCAGTCAACAAGCCAGTGTTGCAGAAATGCACTCTGACCTGAAATAGGAATCCCTTGAGGAAATAAGACGTTCTTTTCGAGAAACATCATTGAGAAAGTTTAGAGATCCAATGTAAGCGACATACTGATCATTATACCAGGGTGAATCAAATGAAAACCTTAAATTTGTAATAACAAATCTAAATTTCGCGCCGTTATCATGTAAGTTGGTAAGCGTGCTACAAACAACATGCAGAATGGCATATTGCAGATGCAAACATACCGTCGCAGAATCAGTATAAAGATGGCCACCCCACTTGCGACTTGCATCAGGGAAGAACAGCGTTCTGTTATTCGGTTTTTGCATAGTGAAGGTGTGAAATCTATTGAAATTCATCGACGAATGAAGGTTTCAGTAGGGCGATGCATGTTAGTCACAGCAGCAAGTCTACGAATTTACTGGGAAGTTCGCAAATGGTGTGACTTCAGTGGCAGATGCTCCTCGTCCAGGTCAGGCACAACGAGTTGTGACTCCACAGAACATTGCAGCAGTTGAAGCCGTAGTGAAAGAAAGCCGCCGAGTGACACTGAATGACATTGCAGCATGTTTACAGATTAGTCATGGGTCAGCACACCACATTGTGCATGATATGCTCCAGTTTCACAAAGTGTTTGCAAGAGCCGGCCGGTGTGACAGAGCAGTTCTAGGCGCTTCAGTCTGGAACCGCGCGACCGCTACGGTCGCAGGTTCTAATCCTGCCTCGGGCATGGATGTGTGTCATGCTCTTAGGTTAGTTAGGTTTAAGTAGTTCTAAGTTCTAGAGGACTGATGACCTCAGAAGTTGAGTCCCTTAGTGCTCAGAGCCATTTGAACCATTTGTTTACAGATTAGTCATGGGTCAGCACACCACATTGTGCATGATGTGCTCCAGTTTCACAAAGTGTCTGCAAGAAGGGCGTCACGGCAGCTGACTTCTGAAATGAGAGAACGACGTGTTGATGCTTGTGAAGAACTTCTTCGGCGCCTTGAACGAGAAGGTGATGGCTTCCTTGCAAGAATCGTTACTGGGGACGAAACCTGGTTTCACTTCCACCAACCGGAAAAGAAGAGAGCGAACAAGGAATGGCGCCATTCCTCATCATCAAAACCAAAGAAGTTTCGAACAGAACCATCAGCAGGGAAGGTTATGCTGACTCCCTTTTGGGACGAAAACGGCGTCATTTTGGTGCATTACGTGCCTAGAGGGACCACTGCCACCACTGCATCATACACAGATCTCTTAAAAAATCATATGCGGCCTGCAATTAAACCAAAGCGACGTGGATTGCTGTCAGCAAGTGTCCTTTTGCAGCATGTCAATGCAAGGCCCCACACTGCTCGTGCAACAGTTGCAACAATTACAGACCTGCATTTTGAGCGTCTTCCTCACCCACCATACTCACCAGACATTGCCCTGAGTGATTTCCATATGTTTGGACCACTCAAAGACGCAATGGGAGGAAAGAAGTTCCGTTATGATGAAGAGGTACGCCACGTGGTGCATGAGTGGCTGCGCGGACTACCAAAAGAATTTTTTTCTAAAGGAATTTATGCACTTTGTAAGCGATGGAGGACTTGCATTGAGTGCGGGAGAGATTATGTTGAAAAGTGATACAGCTCTGTACTACTTCTGCACAATCAATAATATTTTTAAATAATATTTAAGGTTTTCAAAAACGGGTGATCAAAAAGTCAGTATAAATTTGAAAACTTAATAAACCACGGAATAATGTAGATAGAGAGGTAAAAATTGACACACATGCTTGGAATGACATGGGGTTTTATTACAACCAAAAAAAAAAAGTTCACAAAATGTCCGACAGATGCGCGTCGTTTGGTGATGATCGTGTGCTCAGCCGCCACCTTTCGTCATGCTTGGCCTCCCAGTCCCCAGACCTCAGTACGTGCGATTATTGGCTTTTGGGTTACCTGAAGTCGCAAGTGTATCGTGATCGACCGACATCTCTAGGGATGCTGAAAGACAACATCCTACGCCAATGCCTCACCATAATTCCGGACATGCTTTACAGTGCTGTTCACAACATTATTCCTCGACTACAGCTATTGTTGAGGAATGATGATGGACATATTGAGCATTTCCTCTAATGAACATCATCTTTGCTTTGTCTTACTTTGTTATGCTAATTATTGCTATTCTGATCAGATGAAGCGCCACCTGTCGCACATTTTTTGAACATTGTTTTTTTTTTTGTAATAAAACCCCATGTCATTCCAAGCATGTGTGTCAATTTGTAACTCCATCTACATTATTCCGTGATTTATTCAGTTTTCAAATTTATACTGACTTTCTGACTTTTTGATCACCCGATATATATATATATATATATATATATATATATATATATATATATATATATATATATATAGCTATCAACGCCCTTATACATATTAAAAGAAACGAATGCGGATAAAACGGCTAAAATTGTTGTCAGATAGCGAGGAGAAAGCCCAAGAAATGATATTCATTCATTTTTATCTCACTCACGTTGACCCACAAAATCACTATCTGACAAGTCTTAAGAGAACGGAGGAAGGATGAAAGGTGCTATACGTGGGATTAAAACAGAAGCAAAACAAACAGAGGAGCTAAGAGGAAGGCACAGGGTAATGTGATTAGCTGATCACTTACAAAAGAATTGGTGAGCCAGTCACCCTATTAACACATTAAAAGCATCTTCCTAAAATTGTAGGAAACAAGTTGGACAAATCACAACACCTTAAAACACTCATCACATTCGTTTGAACTGTACTTAACATAAAGGGCAGATTTGTCGGCAAATCTCCCGCTGTTCTATGATCTGAAAATAAAACACAGTCTAATAAAATGTGGCGCTCAGTGATCTGGCCACAAGCTCCACACATTAGAGGGTTCTCTCACCGCAGCACGAAGCCATGCATCAAAGCGCTGTGGTCTAAGCGAAAATGAGTAAGGAGAACCTCGTCCCGTTTGCGTGGCTTGAAGAAGGTGCACCATGGCTGCATTGTGGGCCTTACTAGACGGCACTTATTGTCTTTCATTACTGTTCAACGTTCCACCAACATACATGTCACGTAAACATCGTGAACACAAAACGAGAGAAATCAAGATTCACAGAAAAGCGCGCAGGCAGTCGTTTTTTCCTTTGCTCCATTTGCGAGTGGAATAGGAAAGGACATCCCTGTGAGTGATACAAGGCACCCTCCGCCATGCACTGTATGGTCGCCAGCGGAGTGTGTTCAGTATATGCAGACGCGTGTGGTGAGACGCGGGACCCGGCCACTGACCCCTTTGTGGCAGGCGGGACACGCCCCGCCACGGCTGCGTGTTTTCTGGTCGCTGCCAGCTCATACGCACCTCGCGCCGTCCTGGCCGGGATCAGCGCCGGCTATCGACTGCGGGTGCCCGTTATCGACTCTGGCGCCCCGGCAGCTAGCGCTCGCCCGCGAGGTGGCCGACCGCCCGCTCCGTACAGCAGGAACACCTGTGGGGTCAGCATTTAGATACTCAGAAAGAAATTTTTGTCGCCAATAAAGATCAACTCTGACAGTCGCGTGACTATTGTAAGGTGTAAGGTTTTCCCTTAGGTTTTCCCTTAAACGTCCTGCAGATGTTGAATGACATTACACTATCTCGTCAAAACTACTCTGAAACACCAACTTACAAATTGACCATTGGATGAAACTTCCTGGCAGATTAAAACTGCGTCCCGGACCGAGACTCGAACTCGGGACCTTTGCCTTTCGCGGGCAAGTGCACTACCAACTGAGCTACCCAAGCACGACTCACGACCCGTCCTCACAGCTTTAATTCCGCCAGTACCTTGTCTCCTACCTTCCAAACTTCACAGAACGTCTCCTGCATACCTTGCAGAACCAGCACTCTTGGAAGAAAGGATATTGCGGAGACATGGCTTAGCCACAGCCTGGGGGATGTTTCCAGAATGAGATTTTCACTCTGCAGCGGAGTGTGCGCTGATATGAAACTTCCTGGCAGATTAAAACTGTGTGCCGGACCGACACTCGAACTCGGGACCTTTGCCTTTCGCGGGCAAGTGCACTACCAACTGAGCTACCCAAGAACGACTCACGACCCGTCCTCATAGCTTGCCCGCGGAAGGCAAAGGTCCCGAGTTTGGGTCTCGGTCCGGCACACAGTTTTAATCTGCCAGGAAGTTTCGTATCAGCGCACACTCCGCTGCAGAGTGAAAATCTCATTCTGTGACCATTGGATGTCACCAGCGGCGGACCTGCCAGTATGAAAAGAAGCTGGGAGTGTTTGTGTTGTCAGTGGTGAAGAAATCACAGCATAACGGATCGACAAAAAGTGAAAAACAAAGTGAAATCGTAGAGAATGAACGGCTAGGAGACCACGACAGGCAGCTTCAGCCACCTAATTGGAAAGGTTTTCGTTATCTGCGCGCCTGCAGGCACCTTCCCTTCGTGAAATATGAGAACTGTGTATGGAAGTGTGTCTTTTAAGGGTAGACAACAGTAATGGTGTGTGTATAAAGTGGTGTCGTGTCCGTGCTGGAGATGATGAGAGAACGTAGAGGGTGAAAGCCAGTGTTGGTATATAGCCTACTCCTCTCGAAGAGCATCAAGGGTCCCACCTAGCTTAAGGCCAGGTTCTCATTCACAATGGTCCAAAATTCGATTTTTTAAATTGCATTTCTTGAACGGTGTGTGTGTCTAGGATGTTGCGACTAAAAGGTTTCTTAATCCGTGCGATGCAAACGTTTCTACGTCCCGTTGTTCGAAGAAGTGAATGGCCGCCGTGGTACGCTCTCAGCCGGAGACGTCCGGCTCGGGCGGAAAACTCGACGTGCTACGACGCACGTTCACAAAATGATTTATATTACAGTATGCTTGCAGTCTGTATTCTCCAAAAAATCTGACGAACAACGCGTGCAGGCTGCCGAAAGCAGTGTATCCAGCTCAGCCAGATGCGCTTTTCTCGCCAAGCACAACGAGGTAATTGCTCTCTGCGAACACTTCGAGTCAGAGGAAGGGTTGATACACGGCCTTGGAATTGCAGACTAAACGTAAGTGACGAAAATATTTTTTGGTCAAATTTTGCTCAAAACTGGTCAACACACAATTTTTGGTCCGTCATATTGGATTAGCTATTTTGAATTTTGAAAATCTAACTTCAGATTAGTGTTCAGTGACATAAAAAATATACAATAATATGCACTGTTTATGCAAATTGAAGTAATGATACACGTAAAAGTTTAGCCTAAATAGTGTGGAGCATTAAATAAAAATGGTTCAGCCTGTTAACTTCTACTTTGACCCATGAAAAGTAAACACATTTCTTGGGAACTTATACCAATAATATACGAAATTTCTTAATATTAATTACTTTTCAAACCCATAAAGAGTGGAACAAACAAATTTAAGGTTATTTCACTGTGTGTAGGTACAAGCTCCCACAAATTTAATTTAGTGTCGACTAATGTTGAAACGTCCCCTTTGAACAATTTCTACACGACTGTCCTTAAACTGACACACAATATTTTTTTTAGCGCAACGCAATCTGACTTTCAAAAATCCCTACAAAAGAATGGCCCTGACTAACATTAAACTATACGTTTCACAAATCACTTACCTCAAAAAAATCTTCGTTACTCTAGCTACAGCAATACAGCGAGTGCCACTACTGCCAGCTAAATAAAAGATTCAAACTACTGAAGGCACTAACTACTGATAGGCATAGTTAGCAAATGAAAGATTTTGATAGAGAACAAACAATGTATTTACCATAATAGTCATAATATATATAGCAGTTCATGACAAATTTCAAAACTCCGCCATCTCTCTCCCCACATCCACCACTGCTGGCGGCTCACCTCCAACTGCGCAACGCTACGCGCTGTTCACATCCAGCTGCCGCTGCCAAACACTACAATGGCAGACAACAATGTAAACTATCCACAGACTGCACACAGCACAGCCAGTGATTTTTATACAGAGGTGGCGTTACCAATAAAAAAACCTAAACAGCCTACTTACAATGTTATCCGTTTTTATGGGGCTACACTGCACACAGGCTCCGTACTTCAAACTCGCAGGCCATTGAGCAAACCATAATTACGTGTGCCTTTCTTTTTTCTATTGGTTAATGGCTTTGCTGCAGTGGATACACCGGTTCGCGTCAGATCACCTAAGTTAAGCGCTGTCGGGTGCGGCCGGCACTTGGATTGGTGACCATCCGGGCCGCCATGCGCTCTTGCCGTTTCTCGGGGTGCACTCAGCCTCGTGATGCCAATTGAGGAGCTTCTCGAGCGATCAGTAGCGGCTCCGGTCACAGAAAACCATCGTTACGACCGGGAGAGAGGTGTGCTGACCACAAGCCCCTCCTATCCACATCCTCATCCGAGGATGACATGGCGGTCGGATGGTCCCGTTGGGCCACTTGTGGCCTGAAGACGGAGTGTTTCTGCTTTGTATTGAAATCTAAAGTTCAGTGTATGGTCAGTCATAATGCCCATACAAATTCTTAGAATGTCCTTTAATTGTCTCAGAAAAATTCTAAATATTGCCTACTTTTTGCTCATTTGAATGAAAACCTGGCCTCAAGGTCCCAGCCCGACGGACGGATGACCATCAACAGAGTTGCGTGCCTTCAGTTGACGAGACACTGCGGTGAGGTTTGGAATTTAATCCAGGACATCGGCGCAAAGATTTGTAATCAAGGAGTTTATGCGATCAACTCTCCTGTTCTCTCGGCGGTAAAGGCAAAGGGAAAATTGTCAACAGCACTAAGCGTACTCGGTTGGTCGTCCATCCAAGTACTGGTCACACCCATCAGTGCTTAAATTCGGCGATCTGACGCGAACCGGTGTATCCACCATGGCACGTCACTGACAGATTGGAAGGCAGAGATTACGAACGAGGACTAGATATTACACTGAAGCGCCAAAGAAACTGGTCTAGGCATGCGTATTCAAATACAGATATATGTAAACAGGTAAAACACGGCGCTGCGGTCGGCAACACCTGTATAAGACAACAAATGTCCGGCGCGGTTGTTAAATCGGTTACTGCTGCTACAATGGCAGGTTATCAAGATTTAAGCGACTTGGAACGTGGTGTTATAGTCGGCGCATGAGCGATGGGTCACAGCGCCTCCGAGGTAGCAATGAAGTGGGGATTTTCCCGTACGACCATTTCATGAGTGTACCGTGAATATCAGGAATCCGGTAAAACATCAAATCTTTGACATCGCTGCGGTCGGAAAAAGATCCTGCAAGAACGGGACCAACGACGACTGAAGAGAATCGTTCAAAGTGACACAAGTGGAACCCTTCCGCAAATTGCTGCAGGTTTCAATGCTGGGCCATCAACAAGTGTCAGCGTGCGAACCATTCAACTCTTAAGAGCCATTACTGATTGTTCTTGATGTTTTGACTTATATACGTTCTATGGGCTTCACTAATATGGTAATATAACTTTTATATTCTGGCTATATAGACCACTGCATGTAACTCACGGCGGAAGCGCCACCTGTCTTTTTGATGTATGTATCTACGTTATTGTTCCTATACCTCCCACAATGTCATAACGGGAGTGTTAAATGCTTGCCATTTTATTTATTATCACTCTATTTAAGAACGCATTTAATATTGATGTTTCAAATGTTACTTCAGTACGCCTATCGGCACATAGTTCGCGACATGAGCGCCACCTGCCCTGGCCGCTATGCTACTACGCTGGCCGATTTTACTCAGTCGCTTAGGCGCTCTGCAACTTCCATGTACCTATTTTATTTGTCTGACAAACCCTGTTTTCAGGGCTATATTTTATATGATTAATGTAACTATGCTGATGTTTGCCTAAACGATAAGGACATATCACTTCATGTTGGTATAATACTGTAAGTACCAAGAATCTTTCTCACATCTTGTAATACAATATTTTCCTAATATATGTTAAACTTCATTCTTGACTCATGTCCCCTTCCCCCACCTCCTCCTTTTCCTTGAAGGGATACGGATCCTGTACACCTCCCGTAAACTCGATCCTCCTCACCCGCTCGTCTCCCCAATCCTCTCCCATCCCCGCCCGCTGCCGCGCCTGTATTCCCACGTCCCGCCCGGTCTCCATCTCTCCACCCTCCTTACTCTCTCCCAAGGTGGCTTCCGCCAGCTCCCCCTCCCTGATGATGTCCTCCTCCCCTCCATCTACCCCTCCTATCAACTTTGACCCTGCCCCACCACCCACTTCCGGTGTCCTTTCCTTTAGGCACCCTCCCTCCCTCCCTCCCTTCTCTTCTCTTCTCTTCCCTTCCCTCCCCTTCTCTTTCCTTTTCCCCTGTTCCCTCCCTCCACCACTCTTCCCCCCCGGGCTTCCCCTCCCCCTTCCTCCCTCCCCCCTTTCTCCCTTGCCCGTGGCATCTCCGCTCTCTCCTCTCCCTCTCCCACTCCCCTTCCTCCTACTCCTCTCTTTGCAGGTCCCCGGACTCGCACACGCATGGTGAACATTCGCGCGCCGGAGATCATCGCCGTCAGTGTCTAGTGTGTGTGCTTCGTTTTGTGTTTCGTGCAGTTACAACTCCACTGTTCACATGTGCCGTCGCAGCTCTCCGTGTTTTGTGCGCCGTGTCAACAAGTGTTAGTGTTTTTTCGTCCAACGTGAACGGCTTCTTGTTGTTTTTGTTTTTTTTTGTAACTACTTTCTTTGCCCGCCATTTTTTGTATTTTCTGTGTCACCTATCTCATATTATTGTACCCCATACGGCTGAAGAGAGGCGTATTAAGCTGCTGCCAGCCCGCCTTGTATGAGGTGCTGAAAATTACAATAAAGGAAAAAAAAAAAAAAACTTGACTCATGTTTCATACCTTAATATATGTTACGATGTTCATTGTCCCCAGGCCGTCTTCTGAAGAAGATAGATTTATATCTATTGAAACCTAGGTAAAGATTACTTTATCCTTTGCAACTGGTCGGCTGCTCTTAGTCTGATTCAACGAAACATCATCGATTGGGGCCTTCGGAACCGAAGGCCCAGTCGTGTATCCTTAATGACTGCGCGACAAAAAGATTTACATCTCGCCTGGGCCCGTCAACATCGACGTTGGACTGCTGTTGACAGAAAACGTGTTGCCTGGTCGGACGAGTCTCGTTTCAAATTGTATAGAGCGGATGGACGTGTACGGATATGGAGACAAACCTCATGAATCCATGGACGCTGCATGTCATCAGGAGACTGTTCAAGCTGGTGGAGACTATGTAATGGCGTGGGGTGTGTGCAGCTGCAGTGATGTGGCACCCCTGATGCGTCTAGATACGACTCTGACAGGAGACACGTACGTAATCATCCTGTCTGATCACTGCATCCATTTATGTCCACCGTGCATTGCAACGGGCTTGGGCAATTCCAGCAGGACAATGCGACACCCTGCACTTCCAGAATTGCTACAGAGTAGCTCCAGGAACATTCTTATGAGTTTGAACACCTCCGCTGGCCACCGAACTCCACAGACATGAACATTACTGAGCATGTCTGGGATGCCTTGCAGCGTGCTGTCCAGAAGAGATCTCCACGCACTCATACTCTTACGGATTTATAGACAGCCGTGCAGGATTCGTGATGCAAGTTCCTTCCAGCAGTACTTCAGACATTATTCGAATCCATGCCACGTCGTGTTACGGCAGTCCAGCGTGCTCACGGGGGCGTTACACGATATTAGGCAGGTGTACCAGTTTCTTTGACCCTTCAGTGTAGATGTCACCTGAGTAAGAGATCCATCGGAGAACTTCAGCCCTTCTGAAAGTACCCCAACTCGACTGTGAGCGATGCGACTGTGAAGCGGAAACGCGAAGGAGCAACCATAGCTAAACAAAATCCACGCACACCTCTTGTACTGATGGAAGAAACTACCGAACATTACAGAGAGAGGTTGTAAAGAAAGCGCTTTAAATCAAAGGAAGGAATCACTCGTCAGTTTCGAAATACTACCAGTCGTCCAGGTAGCACAATGACTGTCCGGAGGAAGTTAAAAAGAATAGGGTACTATGGACGAGCAGATCCTCGTAAGCCACATATTTCTGTAGCCAGTGCTAAGCAACACTTGAGATGGTATAAAGAGTGACGCCATTGGACAGCGGATGACCGGAAAAGAAGAATTTGATTTGAGGAATCACACTGTACCACGCAGCAATCCGATGGACGTTTTTGGGTTCGGTGAATGCCTCGCGAACGTTACCTGCCATCTTATCCAGTCTTACAAATTTCCTTTTTCTGACGGACACACGTCCAGATCGTCCTCTCTCAAAACTCTGGCATCTCTCTCCCCACATCCACCACTGCTGAAATCTCACCACCAACTGCGCAACGCTACGCGCTGTTCACATCCAACTGCCCAACACTACAATAGCAAATATTCCAACAATGCAAACCAGCCACACACTTCACACACCAGAGTCAGTGATTTCATATAGAGCGCTACGTGGCGTTACCAACCTATAAATCTAAACAGACTACTTACAAAGCTAGACCAAATCCAGACACACCTCCATGTAATGGTAGACAGGTACCGCCGAGCATAGAGGTGAGTGATTGTAAAAAATCGCATTACATCACAGGAGGGAATCACTTGTGAGTTCCAAAGTGCTACCGGCAGTCCAGCTACTACAATTACCGCGCGTAGGGATTAAAATGAGACGATGATCGTTTGTATCAGCATGACAATGCACCCAATCATAAAACAGCCACTAACATGCAATGGCTTGTGGTCAGTGAGATTCCTGCAATAGACTGGCCTCTCCAGACGCCCGATCTGAACCTGACACGTCTTTCAGATGAGTTAGAACGTCTACTTCGCTCCAGATCCCAGCGTCCAACATCATTACCCTCTCTGTTTCTGGCTCTTCTACATCGACATCTACATATATATACTCCGCTAGCCACCAAGCGGTGTGTGGCAGAGGGCACAATTCACGCCAACAAAGTCACATCCCCCCTCCCCCCCTCTGTTCCACTCGCGGATCGCACGAGGGAAAAATGACTGTTTGAACGCCTCAGTACGAGCTCTAATTTCCCTTATCTTTGAGTGGTGATCATTGTACGAAGATCGGATTTCGGAGTTTAGTGAGCAGCCCCTTCCGTTTAGCGCGTCGTCTATTTGCAAGTCTATCCTACTTCAAACTTCCTATGAGATTTGTAAGGCTCTCGCGATGGTTAAACGTACCAGTCACGAATCTTGCCGCTCTTCTTTAGACCTTGAATCAGACCCAAGTGGTAAGGGTCCCATACAGACTGCACGAACTAACGTCTTGTGAGCAATTTCCTTTGTTGAAGGACTGCATCGCTTAAGGATTCTACCAATAAACCACTATCTAGAGTCCGCCTTGCCCGTTACTTGTGTAATCTGATCATTCTTGGGGAAGAGTGAGCTCGCATTCCTCCTCAGACATGCAGACACCGCATTGAAAGTATCCCCAGTAGAGGTCAAGCTTTTATAAAGACGGAGGCTGAATATATCCCTTCTTAATGTTCTGTAATAGGTATCCGGATAATTTTGATCAGATCCTATACGTCGACTGGAACGTTAAACTCGGTGGCTCTCGGAGCTACTCTACAGGAGTACCAGTTTGCTCCCTTCTTTTATCCCTATACAACACAAACATGACACCACACCTCAACAAACACATTGCAGCTGAATCACTTTTAAAGTGAGTATACTGCATACTCTTGCAGCCGAGAAATCTTCCAAACGATTGGAGTAGAGCACGTGTCACAACCCAAAAAATAAGTTAGAGCTGGTTAACAGAACTATCGTCCCATAATATTCACACTTACTTGTATCAGAATCATACAACTTATTCTCAGCACAAAAATAATTATCTACTTGGAACAAAACTAATTATACGAAATCTCGATCGTGTAAAATCTGTGTAAATGTCTATGCTCTGCAGACCACTCTGAAGTCAATGGCAGAGGGTACTTCCCATTGTACTACTTATTGTGGCCTCTTCCTGTTCCTTTCGAGTTTGGAGCGTGGGAAAACTGCCTCTCTGCGCATAGTGATTAATCTAACCGTTTCTTCGCTATCCCTACGGGAGCGTTATGTGAGCAGTAGTATATTCTTGGAGTACCAGCCGAAAAGGGATTCTTGAAACTTGATAAGTAGGATTTCAAAGGATAGCCTGCATTTCCCACCTGACATCCTCGCTGCCATGTTGGAAGGATGTTTGAACACCTTCCAAAAGCTTGTGATTCAGTGCCACACGAATCCCTTCTGACAGAAATGCATACGGGAAGTCTCACTGGGCTCGTGACTAGATCGAATATCTCTTGTCACGCAGGACGCATCACGTTATTCTGAATGGAGCCTCACCTACCGAAACGCAAGCTACTGTGTGGGCTGCTCCGTCAGTCTAGGGGGTATTACGAATTTTTATTGTTATTTCCCATTTTCTTCACTCAAATTTTGGTCTACTGTGTTGGAGTATAATTCACTGTGGCCTACCCGCTGACTGTGACAGTAGCTTCAGCTGAGTTCGTTTGTTCCCGTAGAACGTACTGCCCCACAAGCCACTGCGCATTGCTTTAAACAACCAACTGGGAGAGAAATCTCGTGTTGTTTGTTGGCCGTTCCTGTACGCTATCGCTGACACCGACTTTCAGCTATCTACGATGTGAACCATCTCTTCTTCTTCCTCCTTATTTTTGAGACTTATGGCCTGCGCCATAACTCACACGAGGCGTGTTTTTTGAGTAAGTACCGTTTTGCCACACCGCGGCCGCAGCGTTGCGGTCGGCGTTCTGCGCTTGCGCACTGGGTACCTACATCTGTTGTCTACACACTGACGCCATTACAGTCTCATTCTTCCTTGTTTACGTTGTGTACTGAGTGTTCAAAATGCCCCCGATAATCGTGAGTCCCACCGACTGTGAAGTACAGGCTGTTATAAGATTTCTTAGTGCTAAAGGCCTAAAAGCGATCGATATTCATCGTGAATTCTGTGCAGTTTATGGAGAAAACATTATGAGTGATGGAATGGTAAGAAAGTGGGTGAGAGCATTTAAAGATGGCCGCATAAAAGTGCATGATGAACAACGGAGTGGGCGTCCTTGGGCGTCCTTCGGTAGTTAATGAAAATTTGGTGCACGAAGTGAACAATAAGGTGAGAGAAAACATACGCATTACGATTTCCTCATTGCAGTATGACTTTCCTAATGTTTCTCGTAGTGTTTTGTATGGCATTGTGACCGAGCACTTGAATTACCGAAAATTGTGTGCACGTTGGGTACCGAAAATGTTGACGGATGTGCACAAAACCAAACGTTTAGACAGTGCATTGACTTTTCTTGAGCGGTACCACAATGACATTGATGATTTCTTAAGCCAAATTGTTACGGGCGATGAAACATGGGTGGCCTACATCACACCAGAATCAAAGCAACAGTCCATGGAATGGCGGCATTCAGATTCGCCCAGAAAAGTGAAGTTTAAGGAAACAATTTCTGCCTGGAAAATCATGTGCACAGTTTTTTGGGACAGAAAAGGAGTATTGCTTGTAGAATTTCTGCCTCGTAATGAGACAATCAATGCAGCAGCTTACTGTAAGACATTGCACAATCTGCGCCGTTCAATTCAGAACAAAAGACGTGGCAAGTTGAGAGAGGGCATCATTTTGCTGCAAGCCAATGCCCGTCCGCATGTGGCTAATCAGTCCAAAGATCTCATCACATCTTTTCGATGGGAAACTCTAGATCTTCCTCCGTACTGCCCCGATCTTACACCCAGTGACTACCATCTGTTCCTGCACTTGAAGAAACACCTGGGCGGTCAGCGCCTTCAAGACGATGACGAAGTCAAAACAGTGGTGATGCAGTGGTTAACAAGTCAGATGGCAGCCTTCTATGAGGAGGATATTCAAAAACTGGTACAACGTTGCCTCAATATTGACGGAACTTACGTAGAAAATTACAGGCTTTCATGTAAAAATAAAATTATTGAGCTATCTTAGCATGTATTTTTTTTATTTCAAAACGGTACTTACTTAAAAAACACACCTCGTATCTCTGATGACCATCTTGGCTGGCCAAAGTTCTCACAGGCCGACTCAGGTGCGTCCATCTGCATTCCGTCGGGATAATATTTCCACCTAATTCTTAAATCACTTTCTCATTATAAAACTCCCCTCAGATGTCAACATCCCCGCCTATCCTGGTTCTAAGCCACTCTGACCACGAAAACATCTGGCGCGCCTCTGGGGACTGTGATAGGACCAAAATTCTCGAGGATGTATTCCACAGTGAACCCAATGCTCAACGAGCGCAATATTAGTATTGTAAACAAGAAAATGGCAGCCTCGATCGTAAGATTTCAAATCTCTTACGACTGAGGCTGCCATTTTTCTTGTTGACAAGAACCAGTATCATTCAAAAGTGATTGTACTGGTGGAAACTGGAAAAAAAAGTTCTGTAAACATATATCTGGAAATAAAAGCTTATTGGGATATGGGTCAGCCTGTCCTACGGTAGTCATTTGTCTGATGACACTACCATTCATTCTTACACATCTTTCAACCTACATCCTGAAAGAGTCACGAACTTCTGCGAACACATGTGACTGCCACGAGAGTTCAGTGTATACTATGTATACACGCTCCTTTAATGTGCGCGCGTTGTCGGTTGTGAAATACACCAATGTCTTTAAAAATCCTCCCCCCGCCCCCCATCTAAAATTGAATGCCATATGGTTACGTCAGTTGTAAGCCTATACTATTGGATCGCCTCGATCAGTCCATCGTTCATTAAATGTTTGTGTTAGATAGTTCCAACGAGACGTAGAAAACGGGATGTTCTCCCGTCATACAAAAACCACAACCGTTGTTTTTCTGTTAGCTTAAAGTTCTCCAATAGCGCGAGTAATTAATTGCTTAGAAACGGGTCATGAACGGCAGCTGTCTGTTCGAGTTACGAGCGCATCGGTGGTTTTATACGACGTTATTGGTGTGGGCAACGCACGACGTAATTATTTGATGGCTTGACACTTTGTGATACCTAAGGGGTCGGTCGTGCACCGTCGCTTTAAAGCCCTTACACTAAACACAGAACTAATCGTATGAACCCTTTAGGAAATAAACATATTCGCGAAAGAAATTAATGATGTCAGCGGAAACGAAGGGGTATATTTGTGAACCGAGCAAACGTTTGTTACTTGCATTCCGTATGTTGACACATATGAGAGTGGTGATCCCAAATGGAATGCCAATTCACATAAAAAACAACAAACGTTACTTAATTATGCAGTTGTGCAATTTACAGTATGACCAAAGCACTGAATATTAAAAGCACCTGCCAATACAGTCCGTTTGATTCCACAGTAATTCATGGAAATCAATAGCAAACTCTCAAAGCCTGGAAGACAGTTTCGCTCTACCATTAGCGATATAAGCTTAACTTTACAATTCCAAGTAACAACTGGAAAAAAAACATCGCACTCAGAAAATAATTCTGTCTACCCAAATGTCAAATTATTTATCTCGCAGGTGGCTCCTCGGTTGTCACGCCTCTCAATAAAAGCATACTCAACACCCACAAAAGCGCACCGACAGATTACCACGAGTGCCCCATTAAATGCTCACTGTGACGTCACGCACTACAGAATCCCAGTTAGGTACTTAAATAATGACCGTTAATCAAACTTAAATCTAAACATCACATAGATAATACCGAGAAAATTATTGTGGTCTTTTATATCATCCGCCGGCCGATGTGGCCGAGCGATTCTAGGCGCTTCAGTCCGGAACCGCGCGACCGCTACGGTCGCAGGTTCGAATCCTGCCACGGGCATGGATGTGTGTGATGTCTTTAGTTAGGTTTAAGTTAGGATTAAGCTAGGTTTAAGTAGTTCTAAGTTCTAGGTGACTGATGACCTCAGATGTTAAGTCCCATAGTGCTCAGAGCCATTTTTTTAATATCATCCCGCTAAAATATCAACAAGTTATTGGCAAAATTCACGAATGCATGCCTAAATCTGATTTTCTAACGTGACGGAACTTATGAAACGTTATTAACGATTATGAAATAGCTGATTTGTTGACAAACAGCCAACCGGAATTCAGAAAATTTCGTTCTTGTGAAACGCAGCTAGCTATTTATTTTAACAGAGTAATGAGAGCTATCGACAGGCGATGTCAAATTGATTCCACAGATTTCCAGAAGACATTTGAAACTCTTCTAGTCAAATTACATGCCAACCGAATATCGTCTGAGCTGTGCGACTGGTCACATTACGTATTAACTGACGGAAAGTCATCGAATAAAACAGAAGTTAATATCTAGCTTTCCGGAACTAAGTGTTATAGATCGACTACCATTTCTGATCTGCATATACAACAATTTAGGAGACAATATGAGGACTGGTTTAGACAAGATGCATGGTGCGAAAAGTGGAAACTGTCTCTTATTATTGAAAAGGACGAAGTCATCCACATGAGTACAAAAATGAACCGCTAAATTTCGGTTATACCATTATTCACAAAAACTAAACTCTGTCAACTGAAGTAAATACTTAGAGGTTACAGTCACGGATAACTTAACTTAGAACTATCATATAGATAACGTTGTGAGGAAAGGGAACCAAAGACTGCGATTTCTTCGAGGAACATTTAGGAAATGCAACAGGTGTACTAGACTACGTTTGTCCGTCCTCCCTGGAGTACTGGTGTACGGTGTGGAATCCGCATCGGATGGGAGTGGCGGAGGACATCAAAAAAAGTTCCAACAAGGAAAGCTCGTTTTGTGCAATCGCGAAATATGGGAGTGAGTATTACGGACATGATATGCGAACTGGAGTGGTAATCGTTAATACAAGGCGATTTTCGTTGCGGCAGTATCTTCTCACAAAATTTCAATCACCAAATTTCTCCTCTCCTCCTATTGCAAAAATATTTTGTTGGTGTCTACTTACATAAGGAGAAATGATCATCGTAATAAAATAAGAGAAATCAGAACTCGCACGGAAAATTTAAGTGTTCGTTTTTTCTGCGCATTATCCGAGAGTGGAACGGTAGAGAAATGGCTTGGAGGTGGCTCGATACCCCCTCTTCCAGGCACTTGATTATGAATAACAAAGTAGTCATGTAGATGTGATTGGCATTACTTATTCACTAGGAACATCGAGTAAGAATCGGGGAAACTCATGCTCCCTATATATTGCAATGATGTTTAATAGTACTGGCACATTTGCAGATCACCTCGACAAATCGTCTGTAATTCTTTATACGTATGCCTAATTTTAAAAGTAGCATATTGTGGTGCTTACTGACGTTGTCAGCTTTCATATGCACATCATATGAACAGATTTCGCCAAATGTATATTTGTTGCTAATTTTATAATCTTTCACAATTTACTGCAGAGCAGGGACAATCTGTCTTTTCTACGTGTCGCTCACTGTTGTATCTCTGTTAGCATTAAAATTTTCAGCCGCCCACAAGTTCCATATTAATGGTAATTTGTAAAGTAAGGAAATAACTTTACTTATAAACTTTTGTAAAGCAGAGTTAGAGCAAGTTAAATCATATAATTATAATTACTTATCAAATACTGTATATCTCTCATGAAAAGGCAATGAAAATGGTTTTAACATACCTATCTCCTACCGCCCATCATGAAAGCTGGAATCCCCATTAGTGCTCCAGTCATGTTTTCAGTTGCAATGAGCTCATGTTATCGCCACAATTCGTATGCCTTAATTCGTTTTTCCATATTATGTTTGCAGAGTGTGCAATGTAATTTCATTGGAAATATATTATTTCATCATTTGTGTCGTTCATCTTAACTTCCATTGTCCCCCCCACCCACCCCCACCCCAATGAACCAGATTGCATGCTTTGGCCCCGGGAAAACCTTTCAGCAGTATACCAGGTGCAGAAGTACGAAACTGAAATTTGGTTGCAATAATTACACGTCTGTTGTTTGAAACTGATAAAAAATATTTTATTCAAAATAATCTCCATTGCTATTTATACATTTCTCCCACCTGTCCGGCAGGCTAGGAATGCCACGCCAAAAAGCAGTTCTTCTTTTGAAGCGAACCAGTCAGCGAGCCATTTTCGTACATTTTCATTCGAACTGAAGCGTTGTTCCCCGAGAGCGTGTCCCAGTGAGGCAAATAGATGGTAGTCGGACGGAGCGAAGTCTAGAGAATTACCCGCATGCCCTAGGTATTTACCAACTGAACGCCTCGATTGTTTCCCGGACCCGTTTTGCTGTGTCTGATGGGACGTTATCATGGAGCAACGGACGTTTTTCACATAATGCTCGATTTAAATCGATCATTTGCTGTTGGTAGCGATCAGTGTTAACGGTTTCACCAGGTTTTAGCAGCTCATAATAGATGACACCCTTCTGATCCAACCAAATCCATTGTCTTCTTTCGAAAGCGATTTGGTCTTGCAGTGGATTTCGGTGGTTTGCCTGGGTTCACCCATAATTTACGGCGCTTAGGATACTCAAAATATATCCATTTTTCATCACCTGTCACTATTCGATGGAGAAACGACTTCCTTTTGTATCTGGCGAGCAGCATTTCACTTTCTATTTGCTTTCTGTCTTTTATTCAGTTCATGAGGAACCCATTTTCCCACTTTCAGCACCTTTCCCATAGCTTTCAGCCGAAGAGAAACGGCTTTCTGTGTCACATCTTTCTGTGTCACATTCAATTGTTTCGCGAGCTGCTGTTGAGTTAGAGTATCATCTTCATCCAATGAGCTCTGCAATTCGTTGTCTTCTGTTTTTTTTAGGTGGTTTTCCGCGCTCGTCATTTCTCACGTCAAAATCACCGCTTTTGAATTTTTTGAACCACTCGAAACACTTTGTTTTCCCAAGAGAATGTTCACCGAAATTTTCGACAAGCATTCGATGCGATTCTACAGCAGTTTTCTTCAAATGATAACAGAAAACCAATACTGTCCACAAATCGGAGTTCGTAGGCACAAAACCCGACATGTTTATGGGTTTCAAACAAATACCAGTGTATGGAACATGGTTTACTGTGTGTTGACGTTCGTCTTCAGCTATCACAGGAAGCAGACGGCGCTGCAGACACTGTCTCATGGGCCTTACACTGACGGCTAGCACCATCTGTAGGGAAATCCCGGTTCCATACTTCTACACCTGGTACGTCAGCGACAGGATTATACCACTTCCGTTTAGAGCCAGTGACTATTACACCCAGTGTTACACTTCAGCTGTCTGACCGTGCCAGCCATAGAGGCTGACATCTCGTTTCTTGCCAAACTGCAGCATGCCTGTAACGAAATGTCACTACAACACAAAAAGATAATACTTTCCGATCTCGCTCCCATGTCAGCTTCACACATCACTTGTTGCCATAAAGGTCAAAACAAGAAATCAGTCTATCCAGACCTATGCTCTCCCCATCAATTTCGTCCGTCTCGTTGCTTCCTTCCTCTCCCATCGTCTCTCCTATACCACAATGCCAACACCCGTACTTTCTATCCCGCCGCTGCCGTGCCCCAAGGCTCCGTCCTTTGTCCTCTCCTCTATCTCTTGTATAATGCTGACATGCCCAAGCCTCCCCACCTGTTCATCTCCTCCAATTCGCTGATGACACCGCCTTTCTGGCACTTTATCCTACCCTTCAATGGTCCCAACGTACCCTCCAAACCCACCTCGACCAGTTCACCACCTGGTGCAACCAGTGGCTCCTTGCATCAACCCTTCCAAGATCCAGGCAATCGTCATAGGTCCTACCACCCACTCCTTCCGGCTCCACGATTTTTACCTCACAATTCATGATTGACCTATCCACCTCACACCTACCCTAAAATACCTTGGCCTCACCTGTGACCATCACCTCACCTGGACTCCCCATCTCCTTACAATCCAACACAAAGCCCACAATAAACTCCACCTCCTGTAACTTATGTCTGGCTGGACATGGGGACTGCATTCTTCCACCACCTTTCACACCTACAAATCCTTGATCTTCCCCATCATTTGTTAAGCCAGCATCGCTTGGATTTCTGCCCCTCCCAGATTCTATAAAGCAGTCAAAATCCTAGAACGCCCTGCACTCCGCCTTACCTTCTGTATCCACCTTCTGTTCACCATGCGTATCCTCTATGACCTCATTCCCTTCCCACACCTTCTTCTTTTTCTTGAACACATACACACCCTGTACATCGTCCGCTGACTCTCGATTTCCCCCCCTGTTGTCCACCTTCCTCTGCACCCCCAGCCCATTGCTCTACCTTTACCATTCCGTACCGCCCTTTCTCCATCTCCACACCCTCCACCTCCTTTCCCATTGCAACTTCCAGCACCTACCCCTCCTGGATGAAGAGCTTCACTCTGACATCTATCCCTCCTGGATGAAGAGCTTCACCCTGACATCTACCCCTCCTACCAACTCTAACACCACCCTCCAGCCCCCCTTCCACTGCCCCTTCCCCTCCCCTCTTTTTCTCTCCTCTCAGGCCTCCCATCCCTAGGCAGGTCCCCACCAGTGCCTTTTTTTTTTTTTCTTCGAGTGTGCTCTGTCAGTTACAGTGGTTTTTCAAGTGTCTCTCGTTCTGTGTGTTTTTATACGCCGGCCGAATCGGCCGTGCGGTTAAAGGCGCTGCAGTCTGGAACCGCAAGACCGCTACGGTCGCAGGTTCGAATCCTGCCTCGGGCATGGATGTTTGTGATGTCCTTAGGTTAGTTAGGTTGAACTAGTTCTAAGTTCTAGGGGACTAATGACCTCAGCAGTTGAGTCCCATAGTGCTCAGAGCCATTTTTGTTTTTATACTGTGGCTGACTTTTAACTAGCATGTGTGACTTCAATGTATTTTAAGTGCCCCACAAATCACTGACTGTGTTATTTTAACTTTATGTCGATTTTTTTAACTGTCCCCCAATGAACGTCCCCATGTTAGTGTATATTTTAATTTCCATTATCTCCATTAACTGTGTTTTTATATCTCCTTTTTCCTCCCTTTTTTATAAGTTTGCTCTATTTTTTATGTATGCCCCTCGGCTGAAGAGGGACAGATTGTGCCGCAGTCAGTCATCCCCTGCCCGTGTGATGTAGGGGAATTAAATTACAATAAAGAAGAAAAAAAATCAGTCTGCAATTCCTTGTCAGATACAGACCGATGGAAATTTGTTTGTCAGACGATGCAAAGCACATGAATCTGCAGACACACTGCAGTTCCGTACTCAGAGACCAGACATCTACATCCAGGTTGTACAGAGGTCACTGATTACACCATACTTGAATTATCTTTGACTAAATGCAGTAGACGCCATATTCATTTTGGCGTATTTTGCCGTTTCCTGTTATAACTTCCAGTACGCTGTTTCAAGGCAACACAAATTAAGATTTATCCACAAACACATCACGCTTATCATTAAATGCCAGTGAATGATGTATCAACGATATAAGCATCGAAGAAATACTGTGATAACCGAGACAAAAGACCAAAATCTTAAGAACATGGCATAGCGTAATGGATCAGGTCGTAGATTACTAAGTCAAAGAAAGTAGGTTTGCGTCCCATTATATGCTAATTATTTGTTTTTTTTATATTGGCATTGTTAACGCAGTCTGGTACTTCCTATGAATTTAATCAAGTTTGTTCTGCAGTATTCAGTGTTACTTACATTTCAGTATGATTACAAAGCAAAGAATGAAATAAATATTTGGCAGTTTATTTCCGAATATGTGGCGATTTCGGATCGTGTGGTTAGGCAGGAATATACAACGACAACTTTAATCGCTGCGAGTGGACTGAGCAGCAATAAAAGTCTCATTATGTTATGTCACAAATGTTTCGCTGTTTATTTCCGAATATGTGGAAATTTCCGAGTGTGTCGTTAGGCAGAAACGTAAGAGGACAGTTTAAATTGCTGGGAGTGAAACGGGCAGCAATAAAATTCATATTCATCCTTTTCACAAATATCTGCTGGTTTATTTCTGAATATATGTCAGTTTCCGACACGACAGTTTTAACTGCTGCTAGTGAAACGAGGAGCAATACTATTCATAATCTTCCTTGTCACAAATATTTGGCTGCTTATTTTCTAGCATGTGCAAAGAACATGAAAAGGCAGATACCGCACGTGTTAGAGCCAACAGCACTTCCGTTTGGTATATTTCTGCCGCTAACGACATTTCCCACCGCTTAGATGCCTGGATGTCTCACCTCTACTTTCCTTACTGCTTCCAATCAACTGAATGACATGTCAAAATGTCACTGATTTATGTTTTTTACTCAGGGTCGTCGAGTTTAGCGATATTGAAGTTAGAATTTATTTGAGACTATTAAAAAAATAGCAAGCAGGGAAACTTAAGCGCCGGGGCAGTAGCATGATCGAATCCTTTTAGTTGGCTTTGTCAAAAAAATGGTTCAGATGGCTCTGAGCACTATGGGACTTAACTTCTGAGGTCATCAGTCCCCTAGAATTTAGAACTACTTAAACCTAACTAACCTAAGGACATCACATACACCCATGCTCGAGGCAGGATTCGAACCTGCGACCGTAGCGGTCGCTTGGTTCCAGACTGTAGCGCCTAGAAACGCTCGGTCACCCCGGCCGGCTTGGATTTGTCGTTAACCACGTTTTATCGCACCGAGATAACTATTCAGTCGTCATTGTTTACTACGCGCAATAAATCGCAGGAAAGTGTATTTTATTTTTAAAGTAGTTTGCTTTTTTCAGTTCGTCGTCTAATGTCGGCTACCTACCGTAGCAAAAGGTTAACAGCAGTAATTCAAACATTACAGACTCTACAAACATAATGTATGGAAACAAAGTACAGCAAAGGAATTGTGGCGATGACACGAGCTCATTGCAACTGAAACATGACTAGAACCACTAGTCGAAGTTCCAGTTTCCATGATGAGCGGTAGGTGATAGGTATGTTAAAACCATTTTCGTTGCGTTTTCGTGAAAGATATAAAGTACTTGATAAGTGACTTGCTGTAACTCTGCTTTACAAACTTTTATAAGTAAAGTTACTTCCCTGCTTTATATATTACCATTAATATGGAATTGGTGAGTGGATAGAAAATTTAACTGCTAACAGAAATACAAAAGTAGGTGGCAAGTAGAAAAGGTTGAATGTCCCAGCTCTAGCGTGATTAGTATAATATTTAACATTTTTTAATTATAACTGATTATAAAATTAATAACAAATAGACCTTTGGAAAAATCTGATCTTATGATGTGAATATGAAAGCTGACGATGTCAGTGGACACTATAATGCGTTACTTTTAAAGTCAGGCGTACGTATATATTATCGGACGATTTATCGAGTTGAAATGCAAATGTGTCAATACTATTAATCATCCATGTAAAATGTAGGCAGCATGAGTTTCCCAGGACCCTACCTGACGTTCGTACTGAATGAGTAACGATAATCTCAATTATATCTACATGATTACGCTGCAATTCATAATAAAGTGCCTGGCAGAGGGTGCATAGATCCACCTTCAAGCTATTTCTCTAGCATTCCACTCTTGGACAGAGAGCGGGGAAAACAAAACACTTAAATCTTTCCGTGCGATCTCTGATTCCTCCTATTTTATTATGATGATCAGTTCTTCCTGTGTAGACAGCCACCAATAAAATATTTTCGCACTCGGAGGAGAGGAGGAAGTTGACGATTGAAATTTCGCTATAAGACACTACCGCAACAAAAATCGCCTTGTTTTAGCGATTACCACCACAGTTCGCAAATTATTTCGATGGCACCCACTCCCATATTTCGCGATAATACAGAACGAGCTGCCCTTGTTTGAACTTTTTTGATGTTCTCCGCCAGTCCCATCTGATGCGTGCTCCACGTAGCACAAAAATATTCCAGAAGAAGACGGAGAAGCGTAGTCTAGGCAGTCTCTTTAGTATACCTGCTGCATTTTCTAAATCTTCTGCGAAGAAATTACAGTCTTTGGTTCGCTTTTCCCACAGCATTATGTATGTGATAGTTCCGAGTTAAGATATTCGTAACTGAAATCTGTAAATATTTGGTTCCACTGACAGAGTTTACATTTTTGTGAATTGTCGTATAACCGAAATTCAGTAGATTCGTTTAACTGCTCATGTGGATGACTTCACACTTCTCATTAATAAGAGTCAATTGCCACTTTTCGCACCATACATATACTTGTCTAAATAATTTTGCAATAGGTTTTGAACATCTGACGACTTTGCGAGATTCTAATGACAGCATCATTTATTTATCAAGTTCCTTAGGACCAAATTGAGGAGCAAATCTCCAAGGTCATGGAACATGTCAGTACATGAAACTACAACGTAAAAGTAATAACAGAGAAGTTGCTGCTGTACAAGGCAATGTTGACCATGTCACTGTATGGAGAGTGCTACGGGAGAACCAGTTGTTTCTGTACCACGTACAGCGTGTGCAGGCACTATGAGCAGCTGATTGGCCTCCACGCGAACACTTCTGCTAATGGTTCATCCAACAATGTGTCAATCCTCATTTCAGTGCAAATGTTCTCTTTACGGATGAGGCTTCATTCCAACGTGATCAAATTGGAAATTTTCACGATCAACATGTGTGGGCTGACGAGAATCCGCACAGATTTTCTGTGAACGTTTGGGCAGGTATTGTTGGTGACGTCTTGATTGGGCCCCATGTTCTTCTACCTACGCTCAATGGAGCACGTTATCATGATTATATACGGGATACTCTACCTGTGCTGCTAGAACATGCGCCTTTCAAGTACGACACAACATGTGGTTCATGCACAACGGAGTTCCTGCACATTTCAGTCGAAGTGTTCGTACGCTTCTCAACTACAGATTCGGTGACCGATGGATTGGTAGAGGCGGACCAATTCCATGGCCTCCACGCTCTCCTGACCTCAACCCTCTTGACTTTCATTTATGGGGCCATTTGAAAGCTCTTGTCTACGCAACCCCGGTACCAAATGTAGAGACTCTTCGTGCTCGTATTGTAGACGGCTGTGATACAATACGCCATTCTCCAGGGCTGCATCAGCGCATCAGGGATTCCATGCGACGGAGGGTGGATGCATGTATCCTCGCTAACTGAGGACATTTTGAACATTTCCTGTAACAAAGTGTTTGAAGTCACGCTGGTACGTTCTGTTGCTGTGTGTTTCCATTCCATGATTAATGTGATTTGAAGAGAAGAAATAAAATGAGCTCTAACATGGAAAGTAAGCGTTTCCGGACACATGTCCACACAACATATTTTCTTTCTTTGTGTGTGAGGAATGTTACCTGAAAGTTTGGCCGTACCTTTTTGTAACACCCTTTATATATTGAGAGGCCAATGTTAAAATACCCAGACTTGTGAACAGGGGTCGACAAGAGGTTCGTGAACTTACACCACTTATTGCCCGAACCTCCCGTTTCCGAGCCAAAAATATCCTTTTGGAATGGGAACAGTTACCCCAAAAAATAATGCCATACGACACAAGCGAATGAAAATAAGCAAAGTAGACTAATTTTCGTGTCGAACGATCACTCCCTTCGAATAGTAAAAATGGCAGCATTAAATATTTGAACAAGATCCTGAACGTGGGCTTTCCACGACAGTTTACAATCTATCTGAACACCTAGAAATTTGAACTGTTCAATTTCACTAATCATATGCCCATTCTGTGAAATTAAAACATCAGGTTTTGTTGAATAGTGTGTTAGAAACTGTAAAAACTGAGTCTTACTGTGGTGTAGCGTTAGTTTATTTTCTACAAGCCATGAACTTAGGTCATGAACTGCACTATTTGAAACCAGGCCATTGTTGCACACAACATCCTTTACTATCAAGCTAGTGTAATCAGCAAATAAATGTTTTACAGTTACCCATAATACTAGAGGACATATGATTTATATATATATATATATATATATATATATATATATATATATATATATATATATATATAAAGCCAGATATTAATTTATGCTTTACTCATGACTTTCCTCAATTACTACGAATTGTCACCTTTCTGACAGAAAATCACGAATCCAGTCACATAACAGAGAAGATACTCGGTAGGCTCGTTATTTGATTAGAAGTTGCTTATGAGAAACAGTGTCAAAGGCCTTCTGGAAATGTATGGAATCAATTTGGCATCCCCTGTCGATAGCTCTCATTACTCTTGAGAATAAACAGCTAGCTGTGTTTCACAAGAACGGTGTACTTCATTATTATGCCAAAAAGGTGTATATCATGCAGGAACAAAACTTTACAACAGATTACCAAGACATATAAAATCTCTCACTGAACTACAAAGCTTTAAAAAGTCTGCGACATCCTACCTTCTGAAAAACTGCTACTATTCAATCTCACAGTATCTTATGCAAGAAAAAATGTAATTTGTATCTTTAATTGTAGAAATAAGTTATAAATTTACAGTATTTCAAAAATTTGTAATTATTAACTGTATAGATCCAATTTGTCATAAAAATTTATAAAATTTATGTTTGTCATTTGAAAATCCAATAGCTAAAAAGGTTTTTTGTCCAATATCCTGTGTACACTATATGTACTTAAGAGAGATTTATATAGACGAATAAATAAATAAGCCGGCCGTTGTGGCCGTGCGGTTCTAGGCGCTGCAGTCCGGAACCGCGGGACTGCTACGGTCGCAGGTTCGAATCCTGCCTCGGGCATGGATGTGTGTGATGTCCTTAGGTTAGTTAGGTTTAAGTAGTTCTAAGTTCTAGGGGACTGATGACCACAGATGTTAAGTCCCATAGTGCTCAGAGCCAATAAATAAATAAAAATAACTGCATTATCTGCAAAAAGTCTGATGTTACTACTGATATTGTCCCCAAGGTCATTGATATACATCGTGAACAGCAAGTGTCCCAATACACTTACTTGGGGCACACCCGAAGTTACTACTACATCTGACAGTGACTCTCTGTCTAAGATAACATGCCGTGTCCTCACTAGCAAGAAGTCCTCAATCCAGTCACAAATTTCACTCGATACCGCATTTGATTGTACTTTTGATAACAACCATAGATGTGGTACAGAATCAAATGCTTTCCAGAAATCAAGAAATACTATATCTACCCGGCTGCCTTGAACCAAAGTTTTCAGTACGTCATGTGAGAAAGGTGAGAGCTGCGTTTTGCATGATCGATGTTTTCAGAATCCGTGCTGATTTTCGTGGACGAGATCATTTTGTTTGAGATATGTAATTATGTTTGAGCTCAGTATACGTTCTAATATTCTACAGTAAACCGATATCAAGGACACTGGACGGTAGTTTTGTAGATCACTTCTACTATCCTTCTTGTAAATGGATGTGACCCGTGGCTTTTTTCAAGAATTGGGCCCTGTCTTTTCTTCGAGGGATTTACGATACATTATAGTTAGCAGAGGGGCTAACTCAGCCGCAAATTCAGTATAGAACTGACAGGAATCCATTGGGCCCTGGAGCTTTGTTCAGGTACAACGATTTCAGCTGTTCTCTCAACACCACTGAATCTGATACTTAATTCATTCATCTTTTCAGTGGTATGAGGATTAAATTGGGACGATTCTCCTGTGTTTTTCTTTGTAAAGGAGCATTTGAAAA
Organism: Schistocerca americana; assembly: GCF_021461395.2. NCBI lineage: Eukaryota > Metazoa > Arthropoda > Insecta > Orthoptera > Acrididae > Schistocerca > Schistocerca americana. The sequence continues at coordinate 213,089,896 of NC_060122.1, read as the reverse complement.
TAGAGGTAAGCATTTCAACTTTTGCTGTCCTGTCCTGAGTTTCAGTTCCTGTCCTGTTTATGACTGGACGTTAACTTTAGTGCCACTTCCAGTCTGTACATACAACCAGAATTTCTTTGGGTTTTGTGAAAGATTATTTGGCAGTATTCTGTTATAATAGTTATTGAAGGCTTCATGCATTGCTCTCCTGACAGCCCAATATGTTTAATTCAGCATTCTCAGTTTATAGACCTGCGTTTTACACCTATTACGCAGTAGTCTCTGTTTCATTAGAAGTTTCTTTACAGTGACTGTATACCATGGAGGATCCCTCCCTTTACGAGCTGTTCTAGCAGATACGTACCTATATAGTGATCGGTCAACTACTCCTTTAAACATGAAGCACAGTTCTTCAACATGCTCCTTTCCTGTGCTAAGACTTTCAAGTTCCATACTGAGATATGTGTGGGGTCTTGCTCACTCGTCACTTACAGGGTGTCTAAAGGATGCTGCTTTCTCGGATAGCTATGCAACAATTCAAGCAAATCACATCAATAGTTTTTATTACAATAAAGAAGATAGGCAATACTTAACTTTGAATTTACAAGTGTCGCAAACGACGGGTGACATGCAAACAGTGAACGTCTTTCGCTATTAACAATGTCTACATCTACATCTACATCCATACTCTACAAGCCACCTGACGGTGTGTGGCGGAGGGTACCTTGAGTACCTCTATCGGTTCTCCCTTCTATTCCAGTCTCGTATTGTTCGTGGAAAGAAGGATTGTCGGTATGCCCCTCTGTGGGCTCTAATCTCTCTGATTTTATCCTCATGGTCTCTTCGCGAGATATACGTAGGAGGGAGCAATATACTGCTTGACTCTTCGGTGAAGGTATGTTCTCGAAACTTTGACAAAAGCCCGTACCGAGCTACTGAGCGTCTCTCCTGCAGAGTCTTCCACTGGAGTTTATCTATCATCTCCGTAACGCTTTCGCGATTACTAAATGATCCTGTAACGAAGCGCGCTGCTCTCCGTTGGATCTTCTCTATATCTTCTATCAACCCTATCTGGTACGGATCCCACACTGCTGAGCAGTATTCAAGCAGTGGGCGAACAAGCGTACTGTAACCTACTTCCTTTGTTTTCGGATTGCATTTCCTTAGGATTCTTCCAATGAATCTCAGTCTGGCATCTGCTTTACCGACGATCAACATTATATGATCATTCCACACAAGCAATGGATATGGATCACTAATAACTGCTATCGTAGCGCTCTCTGCTAGGCCGTCTTCTAACTGTCCACTACTGATTCCGGTCTAGTACTGTGCGGCTAAGGCTGGCAGGGGCGGCTCTCATATTCTCTTGGTATAGAGGCCGCTCCTGTCGTGGTGAGCTCCTCGTCAGCGGGCTGTTGTCTGACATCGTCCCACAGCCTTCTCTGTTCTTCATCTTCGTGCCGGCACTTGTGGTTACACCGGAACAATATGACTCTACTGCACTTTTATCTTGTTCACTAAACATACACAGTGCGGTCAGGAACAGTCTGAAAAGCTTGTGACTGTTTCAGTTCAGCTTGTGCTGTAAATAATTGTTATCTAGCGGGCCGCTAATTTCAACGCTAATTACCTCGTAACAGTGCAACTTCTCAAATTTTTTTCCTAACAATTATTTCTGAGCACCATATACTCTACAACATCCTTTCAAGCTTTTCAGACTGTTTCTGATCCCCATATATCTTTTTCCTTGTTTTAGTTGTCCTTTGTGCTGTAGTAAGCATTGGTGCCACAACTGTGTTATGGTCGCTGATAATAGTTTCGATGTGAACAGCATCAAAGAAGTCAGGTCTGCTTGTTGTCATTAGATCAAACATATTTCCAATATGAGTGGGGTTCGAACTATATGTTTTAAGTAGTTTTCAGAAAAGGCATTTAGTAATTTTTCACAGGATGTCTTGTCACGCCAACCACTAACAAAATTTAAAAACTCGTATTTGAAGCATTACCTTTCAGTGTCCCACTTCTCCTCATTTTCATTCGCATGCTTTGTCTTTCTCTGAAATAACATACATCATCATCATCAGTTATCTGCTTTATTAGCAGGTCCTTTGTCTCTCCATTTTCTGCGATCCATTGCTTCCTTCTTAAGGCTGCTGTATGTTGTTCCGTCCATCACGTCATCCAGTATCTGAAATCTCTTCCTTCCTCGCTTCCTTTTCCCTTCTACATAACCTTCTGTAACTGTTTTTATCAGTCCGTCATTCTTTTTTAATATATGCCCAATCCAATTTCTTTTTCTTCTTTTTATTGCATCTAGTAACGGTCTTTTCTCTCCCACTCTTTTCAGCACCTCTTCATTTTTTACTCTGTCAATCCAAGTTATTCTTTACATCCTCCGCCATGTCCACATCTCAAAAGCCTCCAGCCTTTCTCTGTCTTTCTTCCTCAAAGTCCATGTTTCAGCGTCATATAGAAGAACACTCCATTCAAGACATTTTATGAGTCTCTTCCTGAGTTCTCTGTCCAGACCGCTGCAGAAAATTCTCCTTTTCTTATAAAACGCCTCTTTTGCCATTGCTATCCTCGTTTTAATTTCTGTGGTGCACTTCCAGTCAGTGTCTATCCTGCTTCCAAGATACTTAAAATTTTGCACCTGTTCTAGTATTTCTCCATTCAGTACAATTTTTATTTTTTTATTTCCTTCTAGTGGCAGTACTTTTGTATTATTTGTGTTAATTTTGATTCCATAATTTTTTCCATTAGCTTCAATGGTGTCCACCAAATCCTGTAATTCTTTTCCCCTGTGGCTAGAAGGACCATGGCATCAGCAAACCTCAAATACCCTACACTTCTTCCTCCAATTTCTACTCCTTTGTCATCTAATGAGCATTGGTCAATCATATTTCCAAGTAGAGGTTGAAAAGAGTAGGTGATAGACAGCATCCTTGTCTTACTCCTAGTTCGATCCAGTTTGTACTTTCTCCTCTCACTATAACTGAGGCTTTTTGATTAAGATATAATGAGTTTACAAGTCTTCTGGTTTTCCAGTCCACTCTCTTTTCCCCAATTATAGTCGCCAGCTTGTCCCAAACCACACTATCAAATGCCTTTTCTAGATCGATGAAGCACATATATAGGTCTCTTCCTTTTTCAATAAACCTTTCTCCCTAGATTCGTAGGAGCCATATTGCATCTCTGGTGCCCGTATTCCGTCTAAAGCCAAACTGCTCCTCGCCAGGATTCTCCTCCACTACTTTTTCAAGTCTTTTATTAATTATTCTTAACCTCACTTTGGCTGCATGTGGAATGAGGCTGATTGTCTTGTGCTCGCTGCATTTCTTGGTTCCTTGTTTTTTCGGTAATGGAATCATTACTGCTGTCAGAAAGTCCTCAGGCCATTCGCCACTGTCATATATTTTGGTTCAAATGGCTCTGAGCACTATGGGACTTAACTTCTGAGGTCATCAGTGTTGTAACCACAACCAACAGCGGGAACGCCTTGGGCTGCGGATCGGAGCCGCCAGGCGGGGAAGCCGCCAGTGGTGGAGCACGCACCACCTGGTAAACACAGGACGAGTCGGACGACAGACCAACGACAACTGACAACAACCGACCACGACCGACTATGAGCAACACAACGAGGAAGAGATAAACAACGGAGGCTTGTGGATACCACAACACCAAACGTAAATCCACTCGGAACCAGAACCAGGCAAATGTCAACAACGAGTAACGACCAGAACGCAGTACCGCCGAGACAGAAACGAAATCCAGAGCGAGTACCAGACTGACTGGACTAGGGCAGGGCGGGTCCCTATATACGAAACCTGAGGGAGCGGCTATTGGCCGCTGTCTGCACGTGGTTTAGCGGTGGCGCCCTCGCTGGGGCGAGAGCTGCTGCGCGGAATAGCCGCCGCGGAGGCGGAGCCGTCTATGGGCTGTCCACGTCCATTTTTTCTGCCGCGTGTTCGACTTCCACGGCGGAAGGTACTAGAATCAGTTCCCTAGAACTTGGAACCACTTAAACCTAACTAACCTAAGGACATCGCACACATTCATTCCCGAGGCAGGAATTGAACCTGCGACCGTAGCGGTCGCACCGTTCCAGACTGTAGCGCCTAGAACCGCTCGGCTACCCCGGCCGGCTTGTCATATATTTTATTACACAATCTCAATATTCTTATTCCATCTTGGTTCAAGCATTTTAATATTTCTCCCGGTATCGTATCTGTACCTACCGCTTTGCCATTTTTCAATGCAGCTATGGCAGACTTTACTTCTTCCATTATGGTGGTTGGTCCTTTCTCATCATCACTTTCATTGTTGTGTGATTCAAAGTTACAGAGTTTCTGATTTGCTATTTTTGTCATATAGCTCTTTTAGATATTCTCCCCATCTCTGGAGGACATCGTCACGATCTTTGTGAACTACCTCTTCGTCTTTACTTAAAATTTCCATAGTAGTACTTCCTGCTCTGTTTTGTTCCCATGTCATAGTCTTTACTCTGTTGTATAGTAGGTCGTATCTTCCCTTCCTGTCCAGTTCTTCAGTTGCATCACATCCCTCTTTTAGCCACATTTTCCTAGCCTACTCTGTTTCTCTTCGTAGTTCATTATTTAACCTTCGGTATATCTTTCTTGCATCTTCAGTGTTCTTGTGCATAACATACATTTTGCAGTATTAACAGTTTAGTCAGAACACAACTACAGCTTGTTTTGAGAGAGGAAGAAAAGCAGGAAGCCACCGCCTCCACTTCATGATTGCAGGCAGCCCCTCCACAAGCATCGTCATCGTAGCGGTGGTCTGAGGAGGTACCGTGAGTCGAGTGGTGCACATGCACGCGGTGGAAGACTCTCAGGTGTAGCCAACTGTTTGTTCAATATTCCACAGGATTCGTGAAACAAAGCATAACTGCTTAACAAATATTCATTCACGCGATATTGCCAATGCTGTGTTCTGAACTGATGCCGCACACGGTAAAAAAATTCTTGGTCTATACAAAACTTCAGTCACGATCCGTAGCGCTAGGCAGTTGTTTTTTTATAATCTCTCCATGTGAGTTGACATTATGCAGCCTGTCTGCTGGCTCAACGGTTATTAGCGTTCAAACATTTAACATAAATAAACAACGCTTCTTGAAAGGGCAGAAAGTGAAACCACACACACTTCCGGAGTGTCCGTTTATGGCATACACGTACATTTTAACTGCCCTCGCAGCAAGTTTTAGAGTTTAAGAATGCACACGCCGTGTCATGGTTCGAGTCTGAGACCGTTCGGCTACTGAGCGTGGGCAGGCGACTTGTAAGTTCTCAAAGATTCTAAGCTTGTCACACGCGTGTTTCGTTTGTGATAGTCTTTGCGAAAACTGCACTGCCTGCAAGAACACAGGATTACAGCTCCAAGGATTCACAATATATGAACACCCAACCGAGCCCAGGCAGGAGGGGGGGGGGGGGGATAACACCAGCGCTGCACACATTCTTCTGTTTCATGTTTATTAATCTCCCACAGAAATGAGAAAGTTTTTCTTCGCCAAAACGTTAGCTTGTTTATTCACTTTACAAAATGTCTATGTACCTTTGCTGCTCACATGGTTCTCTATAAATAAGGTGTGCATCAGAACTGTGCATCATCAGGTTACTTTCCATTCAGAAAGTGCCGTGTATTTCATATTACCGCACCTATGTTACATTTAACAGCATTCAAATAAAAATATCCAAAAAATCCGCAAGGTGTCAAAATTTAGGGTGTTCAGTGCTCTTGTGCTCTTACAGAGCAGCCTCCACTGCAACTAATGAACCTCAATTACAACGGTAAGTAAAAATCGGCTATATTTTACAAGTTTGGAATAAACCAGTCAGAGGCTTGCAAATGGTCCAAGGTCTAACAAATGAGAGAACCTGAATAAAAGGTTCGGACATCAAGCCTCTTAAACCCATATATTACAGAAAGAAAGAAAAATGACCATAGCCAGGAAAACAACAAGGCTAGCGAATGGGAATGCCAACGCGGCAATGCAACAGAAGCTAACTTTACATGATGCACTTTACAAATTTACCCAGTAACTTATGAGGTAACTGGCGAGTTGTGGCACCCTGAAAATATTCTAAGTTCGGAGTTGGCGTGGCCATGTGGGCCGCTTGGTAGGCCGACTGCGTGGTACCAGACAAGAGAGGTAGCCCCAGCACGTGGTCCAGGGACCGCATTGCTGGGAATTCCATGGTGATGCCGTGTCGATGAAGGAGACATGCCGGGAGTGCCAAAGATGTCGGACTTTGTGAAACCTTAATGGCAGACATCTCACCGTTCGTATAGAAATTAATAGTAGCCAGATGAATCTTGATACCTCAAAAAGAAACATGTAAATTACCATTATTCGCACGACAATTCTGATGGTGTAATCAGATTTTCAATATCTTTATTAGTTTAAAGTTTAGTATCTGAAGTTAAATTATACAAGTAACACCCAGGAATGAATTTCCAAAATCTAAACGGTTCAGCCGATTTTGTCGATCTACGTATCTTTAGAAAGCTATTAGTATAAACCTAAGTTGGTATAAATTACAGGCATGTAACTTGAATAGTACATGAGTTATTGGAGGTCAAAGTGGTCGATTACTATTAATCGAGGCAGGCCATAAGTACTCCACAGTTACACGAAAAAACTGTAACAACATGTTTATAAATATATTTATTCGTCTATGCCTTTGTTTATATCCGATATAAACTATTCATAAAGAAATTGGTTAAATATTTACTGTCTTTTAGAAAGCAAAGAGACATTAGGCTACTGGCCTACCTTTTGTTTCTATTCCTTTGATATATGTTTATTTGTTTTGTTTATGTATTTAATATCTACATCTACATCAATACTCCGCAAGCCACCTGACGGTGTGTGGCGGAGGGTACCCTGAGTACCTCTATCGGTTCTCCCTTCTATTCCAGTCTCGTATTGTTCGTGGAAAGAAGGATTGTCGGTATGCTTCTGTGTGGGCTCTAATCTCTCTGATTTTATCCTCATGGTCTCTTCGCGAGATATACGTAGGAGGGAGCAATATACTGCTTGACTCTTCGCTGAAGGTATGTTCTCGAAACTTGAACAAAAGCCGTACCGAGCTACTGAGCGTCTCTCCTGCAGAGTCTTCCACTGGAGTTTATCTATCATCTCCGTAACGCTTTCGCGATTACTAAACGATCCTGTAACGAAGCGCGCTGCTCTCCGTTGGATCTTCTCTATCTCTTCTATCAATCTTATCTGGTACGGATCTCACACTGCTGAGCAGTATTCAAGCAGTGGGCGAACAAGCCTACTGTAACCTACTTCCTTTGTTTTTGGATTGCATTTCCTTACGATTCTTCCAAAGAATCTCAGTCTGGCATCTGCTTTACCGACAATCAACTTTATATGATCATTCCATTTTAAATCACTCCTAATGCGTACTCCCAGATAATTTATTGAATTAACTGCTTCCAGTTGCTGACCCGCTATTTTGTAGCTAAATGATAAGGGGTCTATCTTTCTATGTATTCGGAGCACATTACACTTGTCTATATTGAGATTCAATTGCCATTCCCTGCACCACGCGTCAATTCGCTGCAGATCCTCCTGCATTTCAGGACAATTTTCCATAATGTGTGTTAGAGCGTGTTTATGGTCCAGCCGTAAGAATATTTATTTAATTTTAAGTTATTTAAATGTAAATCTAGTATTTCGAATGTGTTTCATTATGTTTGTGAGTGTGCGTTGGCTTGAAGACATGGCAGGAGCGTTCTAGCCAATCAAAGCGATTGTTCCAAAAATGACACGTGGAGAGACTGTATGGAGGTGGAGGAGGTGGATCGTTTCGAGAGAGGACAGGGAGTGCTGAGCAGTGCGGCGTGAGGAACAGTCGCACAGTACGGGAGAGGACACGAGAGAGTGCTGGACGTTGAGCTGCGACGGACGGCCGCGGGAAAGACTTGGAGAGTGGAGCAGTTTGCGTGTGGTCGCGGGAAATAGAAGTATTTCATAGTGCCGACTTGTGCACTTGTGAGATGTCCGTGGCTTCTGCAGTGAAGGCGTAGTACGCGTTTAGAAGTGAATATCTCGCGAGCTACGTTGTTGTTCATAACTAATTACGTGAAGTAGGAATCTATTGTTTCCCTGACATTCAACTTGTTGTTCTTGTTATAGTGTTCAGTCCTGAGACTGGTTTGATGCAGCTCTCCATGCTACTCTATCCTGTGCAAGCTTCTTCATCTCCCAGTACTTACTGCAACCTACATCCTTCGATATCTGCTTAGTGCATTCATCTCTTGGTCTCCCTCTACGATTTTTACCCTCCACGCTGCCCTCCAATGCTAAATTTGTGATTCCCTCATGCCTCAGAACATGTCCTACCAACCGGTCCCTTCTTCTTGTCAAGTTGTGCCACAAACTCCTCTTCTCCCCAATTCTATTCAATACCTCCTCATTAGTTATGCGATCTACCCATCTAATCCTCGGCATTCTTCTGTAGCACCATATTTCGAAAGCTTCTATTCTCTTCTTGTCTAAACTATTTATCGTCCATGTTTCACTTCCATACATGGCTACACTCCATACAAATAGTTTCAGAAGCGACTCCCTGACACTTAAATCTATACTCTATGTTAACAAATTTCTCTTCTTCAGAAACGCTTTCCTTCCCATTGACAGACTACATTTTATATCCTCTCTACTTCGACCATCATCAGTTATTTTGACCCCAAATAGCAAAACTCCTTTACTACTTTAAGTGTCTCATTTCCTAATCTAATTCCCGCAGCATCACCCGACTTAATTCGACTACATTACATTATCCTCGTTTTGCTTTTGTTGATGTTCATCTTATATCCTCCTTTCAAGACACTGTCCATTCCGTTAAACTGCTCTTCCAAGTCATTTGCTGTCCCTGACAGAATTACAATGTCATCGGGGAACCTCAACATTTTTATTTCTTCTCCATGGATTTTAATAACTACTCCTAATTTTTCTTTTGTTCCTTTACTGCTTGCTCAATATACAGATTGAATAACATCGGGGACAGGCTACAACCCTGTCCCACTCCCTTCCCAACCGCTGCTTCCCTTTCATGCCCCTCGACTCTTATAACTGCCATCTGGTTTCTGTACAAATTGTAAATAGCCTTTCGCTCCCTGTATTTTACCCCTGCCATCTTTAGAATTTGAAAGAGAGTATTCCAGTCAACATTGTCGAAAGCTTTCTCTAAGTCTACAAATGCTAGAAACGTAGGTTTGCCTTTCCTTAGTCTATTTTCTAAGATAAGTCATAAGGTCAGTATTGCCTCACGTGTTCCAACATTTCTGCGGAATCCAAACTGATCTTCCCCGAGGTTGGCTTCTACCAGTTTTTCCATTCGTCTGTAAAGAATTCGCGTTAGAATTTTGCAGCTGTGACTTATTAAACTGATAGTTCGGTAATTTTCACATCTGTCAACACCTGCTTTCTTTGGGATTGGAATTATTATATTCTTATTGAAGTCTGAGGGTATTTCACTTGTCTCATTCATCTTGCTCACCAGATGATAGAGTTTTGTCAGGACTGGCTCTCCCAAGGCCGTCAGCAGTTCCAATGGAATTTTGTCTACTCCCGGGGCCTTGTTTCGACTCAGGTCTTTCAGTGCACTGTCAAACTCTTCACGCAGTATCGTGTCTCCCATTTCATCTCCATCTGCATCCTCTTCCATTTCCATAATATTGTCCTCAGGTACATCGTCCTTGTATAGACCCTCTATATACTCCTTCCACCTTTCTGCTTTCCCTTCTTTGCTTAGAATTGGGTTTCCATCTGAGCTCTTGATATTCATACAAGTGGCTCTCTTTTCTCCAAAGGTCTCTTTACTTTTCCTGTACGCAGTATCTATCTTACCCCTAGTGAGATAAGTCTGTACATCCTTACATTTGTCCTCTAGCCATCCCTGCTTAGCCATTTTGCACTTCCTGTCAATCTCATTTTTGAGACGTTTGTATTCCTTTTTGCCTGGTTCATTTACTGCGTTTTATATTTTCTCCTTTTATCAATTAAATTCGATATTTCTTCTGTTACCCAAAGATTTCTACTAGCCCTCGTCTTTTTACCTTCTTGATCCTCTGCCGCCTTCACTACTTCATCCCTCAGAGCTACCCATTCTTCTTCTACTGTATTTCTTTCCCCCATTCCTGTCAATTGTTCCCTTATGCTCTCCCTGAAACTCTGTACAACCTCTGGTTTAGTCAGTTTATACAGGTCCCATCTCCTTAAATTCCCACGTTTTTGCAGTTTCTTCAGTTTTAATCTACAGTTCATAACCAATTCATTGTGTGGTCAGAGTCCACATCTGCCCCTGGAAATGTCTTACAATTTAAAACCTGGTTCCTAAATCTTTGTCTTACCATTATATAATCTATCTGATACCTTCTGGTATCTCCAGGATTCTTCCATGTATACAACCTTCTTTTATGATTCTTGAACCAAAATTCTACCAGACGGCTTCCTCTTTCATTTCTCTCCCTCAATCCATATTCACCCCCTTCTCTCCCTTTTCCTACTCTCAAATTCCAGTCACCCATGACTATTAAATTTTCGTCTCCCTTCACTACATGAATAATTCTTTTATCTCATCATACATTTCTTCAATTTCTTCATCATCTGCAGAGCCAGTTGGCATATAAACTTGTACTACTGTAGTAGGCATGGGCTTCGTGTCTATCTTGGCCACAATAATGCGTTCACTATGCTGTTTGCCCGCATCTCGTGGTCGTGCGGTAGCGTTCTCGCTTCCCACGCCCGGGTTCCCGGGTTCGATTCCCGGCGGGGTCAGGGATTTTCTCTGCCTCGTGATGGCTGGGTGTTGTGTGCTGTCCTTAGGTTAGTTAGGTTTAAGTAGTTCTAAGATCTAGGGGACTGATGACCATAGATGTTAAGTCCCATAGTGCTCAGAGCCATTTGAACCATTTTCACTATGCTGTTTGTAGTAGCTTACCCAAACTCCTATTTTTTTTTTATTCATTATTAAACCTACTCCTGCATTACCCCTATTTGATTTTGTATTTATAACCCTGTATTCACCTGACCAAAAGTCTTGTTCCTCCTGCCACCGAACTTCACTAATTCCCACTATATCTAACTTTAACCTATCCATTTCCCTTTTTAAATTTTCTAGCCTACCTGCCCGATTAAGGGATCTGACATTCCACGCTCCGTTCCGTAGAACGCCAGTTTTCTTTCTCCTGCTAACGACATCGTCCTGAGTAGTCCCCGCCCGTATATTCGAATGGGGGACTATTTTACCTCCGGAATATTTTACCCATGAGGACGCTATCATCATTTAACCATACAGTAAAGCTGCATGCCCTCGGGAAAAATTACGGCTGTAGTTTCCCCTTGCTTTCAGCCGTTCGCAGTACCAGCACAGCACGGCCGTTTTGGTTAGTGTTACAAAGCCAGATCAGTCAATCATCCAGACTGTTGCCCCTGCAACTACTGAAAAGGCTGCTGCCCCTCTTCAGGAACCACACTTTTGTCTGGCCTCTCAACAGATACCCCTCCGTTGTGGTTGCACCTACGGTACGGCCATCTGTATCGCTGAGGCACGCAAGCCTCCCCACCAACGGCAAGGTCCATGGTTAATGGGGGTAGGTACATTCAACTTACATTTAGTTAATTGCAGGGCCATCGACACCAATAAGTGTTTTACAGTCATAAAGGGCATTCTTAAAGGTACTTCTACTATCTTACCCATCATTTAAAGTCGTTAAAATAGTACCTGCAGAATTTATTTAATTGAAATCTTTCATTTATAAATTTCTATATAACATTCAAAATTCGCAATTACCGAGTGATAGGAACCTTCGACCATTCGATTCATGTGTCTAGTCATATTGTATACTGAAGACTCAGCAGTATTTGGCTTGTAATGCGGCGACAATGTATTCCAGCCCCTAGACAACGAAACCAGCCAGAACTTTTAATATTACAGCACTGAGTCAGAGGGTACATAGTTAAGGGTCACCACACAACCACACCATTTATAATATTTGAAAGCCCGCAAACTCAAATTCTGCATCACGCTTAGGAGATACACAATATATACGTACATACAAATGCACTTGAAGAAACATGTCATACCACACATTTAAGCCAACCCAAAAAGCACAGAGAGTAAATCTGGTTTACTATTAGCTACTAAAGATTACTTCCACTGAATTGTTCAATTAATCAGTCTTAAAATCACTACATACAGTCTGTTTATAGAGATTCATATCTCATAGAAAACTGTAGAACAGTGACCAACGCTAAGTACATGTAATGACTGGTCATGAATGTTGTTATGGGACGAGCTTCACGTACAAAAAGTCGCCCTCGTATAGGTAATTACACTGAAATTTCACTGCCTTGTGACACAATTAAAGAGAGGATCTACATCCTCAGTCACTAAATTTCAGATTACTACTTACATTACGTAAAAGAACATACTATACAAATGACAAGATTAAACTATTAGGTCACAGTCATTCACGTTACTAAAGCACGTAGAGCAGGAACCACTAACTAGTGGCCAGAGGACGCATCCTCAAAACATGAATCAGAATTCTAGTACCCCATAGATTATCATTGCAAAGTAACATAGCACGATGGGACTTAGACCATACGAAGAGAGAACCGCTGCAGTACAGTTAAGAAGGTACCAAAGAAATACGCAATAAGACGAAAGGAAAAGACTCTTCATTCAAATAAAATAATTGCACCGAAGTCGCAGCGATTTATGCTGACCCCTTGGACAATACAAAATAGGGAGCATTGTCCTTAAGAACGTGCGTGGTCGCAACGAACGGCAATGTAGGTTCCGCAATGTGCTGTCTTGCTCTCCACAAGGATGTTAAAGACTGTAGTGGCCGTTCCATTCCTGTGTGTGTATGTGTGTGTGTGTGGGGGGGGGGGGGGGGGTGAGAGACCCAGATGGTTTTGCACAAGCCCCATTTACAATCAGTACGTTCGATCAAAAAATTCTCTCGATCAAGGATTATTTGACAAGATGTTCAGCACTCTTACATATTTACATTGGCAAAGTGTAACCTCCCCACCGTAATTTAAAAGGAAATGACAATACTTAATACAAATGGGAGCCAAACGTAACCTCCCTAGCAATTAAATTTAATGACAATAAAAGTGAGAATCGCAATCTGACTTAAGTATAAGTTTTCATAAAAAAAAAAATTAAAGTCCATTCAGTGACAAGAAAATTCAATTAAACCGAAATATCGGTCTTTGGCCCTGTGCAAAACAATCAGAATTAAAGTCTTACCTCAGAATAAATGGATGTCACATTTCTGCTCTTATCTTTCTGCACGGCTTGGAGAAACTGCATTGCAAATGATAATATTCCTTTTTTTTGATTTTACTGTAAATTTTCTTTAAAAAAAAATGGAGTGAAATGGGAAGTGCAACGAAATCTTTAGTTCAATAAAAAATTAAATTTTTGAGAAAATACTTTTGAAATAAAAATTATTATTGGGGGACTTGTTGGAGAATAATTACAATAAATAAATTTTTACATTATCTAATGATTATATTAATTAATAGTATACCTCATTCACCATCTTGACCAGTGTTGCCGACCGCATACATAACCCGCACTGGACTGCTATCACTGACCGACCGCTCTGCATGACGACTACTAGCGTACTGCACGCGACGACTACTGACAGAGTACTGCCCTCAACTAGACAGAGCTACAGACTCGCAACGACTGACTGACCGACTCGCAACGACTGACCGACAGACTGAGAACCGCTCGCAACACTCGCGCGGTCAAGCGCAAACTCTCTGGTCACAGATGCTACAATGCCTCGCCATCGCTGCTATGTTACATACGTGTTTCATAACCCTCCACTGGGGGGGCAAAAATTTGGCAGCGATGGTGAGTCATTTGGACTTGCCAAGCGCGGCAAAATTTTTCTTTAATTAACAAAATTCTACAACTTACAGAATATTTAAATGTTGTGCACACGCACTAAGTACAAAATATATCAGACAAAGACAAAATGTGAATACAAAACATAGTAGCAAATCAGAAAAATGTATATACAAATTTTTTGACAGATAACAAAGTGCACAGGCACTGAAAAAATTCTTTAGCATATTCAGAACAAATAAACAGACTGGCAAAAATATTATGTTGACAAGTGGCATGAGTGCACATGCACTGCAGTTGAGAACATATCAGCAATTGATGAAATGTATGTACAATTAGTAACAAATGGCATAAGTGCATTCGCATTAAAGTATTGAATATACAGAATAGTAGAAAACATATTGAAAAAATGAGATAAGTGTACAGGCACTGAAGTTCAGTAGAAAACATATTAACACCTAACAGAAGTGCACATGCACTGTAGTTCAGAAAATAAAAAAATGTATATACAATGTAAAAGACAAGAGTGTACATATACTGTACTTCAGAACAAATCGAAAAATGTCTTTAGCATTTTCGCAATAAATAAACATAATGGCAAAAAATCATGTCCAAAGTGCACATGCACTGAAAAATGTCTTTAGCATTTTCACAACAAATAAACATAATGGCAAACATCATGTCGACCAGTGACATAAGTGTACTCGCACTGGAGTTCAGGAATCGAAAAAAATGTATAACCTACGAACAGAAATGATGTTACCAAAAAATGATTTTCATTATGTCACAAGAATTAGGATAGGAAAGGGAGGGATTGCATCATGGTTGTAGCACTTTAGATTGCACACAGCTGTTCTGAAAGTCCATATCTTTCCACAGAAGTACAACACCAAGTGACACAACTTGAAGTTCTTTTCCCATCAGAATTTATCAGTGTAGCCAAGACACTGAACTGTCGTAGTAATGTTCCATGTTTTCATTTTGGCAGTACATTAGGTACACCAAACAGTGGGACCATAATAACGTCTTCATTGCTCACGGTGGTGGACAGCATGTCGTGTCAACACCACGCTCTTACAAGGCACACCAATGTAGAATTAGTGCAAAAACCAAATACAGTGCTCCATGATCACTAGGATAAACAGGACAAATGGACATTGCAGTAATTTAGGGTAGTCAGCTTATGAGGTGAAGGACATCAAGTCACATAATATTGACAATTACAGACTTAATTAGCAGTTTGTGGCATTCATAGCCCAGTTATTGAACATTTCTGTACCAAGTATGTAGTATTACAGAAAAATGTTCATTAATTGTTTTACATAGAATCAGTAGCCTTCTTTTCCTGGTTACAAAGTATTATGAAATAATCGCATTCTTTTCAGTTACAGAGTATAATTAAGAATCATTAACCTTCTCCTAATTACAGTTAATTAATCATTTGTCATTCCAATAATAATCATTAGCCTTTTCCTAATTACAGTTAATTAATCATTTGTCGTTAATTAATCATTTGTCTAATTACGGTTAATTAATCATTTGTCTAATTACAGTTAATTAATCATTTGTCTAATTACAGTTAATTAATCATTTGTCTAATTACAGTTAATTAATCATTTGTCGTTAATTAATCATTTGTCATTATAATATAGTAAGAATCATTAGTCTTCTCCTAATTACAAAGCATTATTAAACAGTACCATAGTTAATTAATTATGTGTCATTCCAATCTATTAAGAATCACTAGCTGGCATCATGGGTAATCGTATTACAATAAACAGTGGCGGTCCTTGGCCAGTTACAAAGTATATTTAGTATGACAGAATAATGTTCATCAGAAGTCTTAGTTGAAAAGGAGAGTCAATTATTGGCCTAGCATTAACATAATACATTGAGTGATACAAATTATTGGCACTCATTGGCCATTAACCAAAACATGAAAACTCAACATGGGAAAAAAAGGGCTAATTAATGGCATAATTAATAACAATTCTTCAAGTGACATTAATTATTGGCACTCAGTGGCCAGCAAGTATTGAATAGAATCATCATTCAGTATTATTCAGATTATTACGAAGTCATTATTAAAAATCAGTTAATTACAGTCATAGCATTAATAATCACAGGCATTATAAGTAGTATCCTTACAATAAACAGTGGCAGTTATTAGCTGGTGACAAAGCATTATCTTAAATATATACTTTTTTTTTTGTCTCATTAAGAAGTCATTACTCAAGCGACATACTATTCAGAGCTAATCAGTATTATTCAGTATTTTCTCAAACTGGTATCACTATTTGGTTTTTTTTTTTTTTTTTTTGTTTGTTAGCAATGCATTGCATTGGGATCGATAATTAATTGCTGAGACATAACACTATTTGCTTTTGACCTATTGCTGCAAACGAGGATAGGTAACGTCATTCGTCATGAGTCAGCTGTACCAAGGTTATGTAACAAGGCAGTATATGTGATCACATTTATAAATGATAGACAAAAATGGGTAAAATATAAAAATGCAAGTACTAGAACAGGTATAATAAGTAACAGGTTTAGTAAGTATCATGAAAAGCTTCTCCTGGAAAAAATACAAAATGGATTATTGACCTGAAAGAAGAAACGCACACTATGCTGAAAAGTAGTGAACTTCGAATTAACAGGTAGTGAAATGTGTATAAAAATGTGTTCCATAGCTGTCCTTTCCAAAACTTTCCGTCATCCTACTATGCAATATAACACCTGCTGTCAAAGCAAACTGCAACAAATACTTAAATAACTACATAACATAAATACATAACTTCAACATTATCCTCATCTGTAAAGAAAACTTCATTATCCATATCATCATAACTTCACTATTATCATCACCTGTAAAGAAAAACTTCATTATTCATAACATCATATCCTTCATCATTATTCATCAGTATTTATTATCATCTGCAAAAAATCACTTCATTACTCATTACATAACTATTCCTTATCTCTAGCATATTTCATCACTAAAACTAAGATGTGTAGTTCAGTCTGACAGCCTGCATCAATCACCTTGTATTCTGAAAGAAAAAATTAGTTAAGACTGCTATTCTGTGATGAGTATAGTATATTCTTGTTAATCCTGATCCATTTACTCTTCCCCATAAAGCTATTGCATCTTCTTTCGTTTATTCCGTAGGTGAAATTCCCATTTCTGTTGAATTTATTTCTTACATGCATCATTTCTTTCTGAAGTTGATGACAGAGATTAATGTCCTGCATTTAAATCATATACCCACTAAATAATGACTGGTTTATGGTGACATAATTAACCATACAGCATAACATGACAGAAAACGTAATATGTCAAAAACATTGACAGTGTTCAAATGCAAAAATATACACAGAATAATACAATGCAGCAGCAAAAGGAAAAATGTAAAACAGTCACGATGTTGAGATATCATAGGGCAAAAAAAAAAAAGTCAAAGTCGACTGGTGTGTGTTATATCTTAACTATTTCACAGTGCATATAAACAAAACTGGAATACAATCATACATAAAAAGACAAAATGTGACGTTCGTTGTGTTCAGCTTGTATGTAGTGTAGTTAATCGAGGCTAGAATTAAAGACTTTAATGGAGAGAGAATTTGATAAAATTAATACGTCATTACATAGAATTGCATAATTATTCATAAAATACGTAAGTTCATTTGGAAAAATATGCACGGTCTGATGTGTAACGACAAGAAAAGCGACCTGCTAACCTTACCTTGCCGGGCACTTGCCAAGAAAAAAATACGATAATCATCAGTAATTAGTCAGGTGAATATAATTGCATTAGTAAATGGCATCATAGTGTGTTGAATCATAAAGTGTCTTCATTCAATAAACGGTTTAATGTTTGAGATATGGTGATTGCCTTTCGATTTTCTGGTTCTCAAAGTTTCGACGTGTACAACATTGGGGTGAGGGATGCTGCGAATCCGATATGGACCTGCGTATAGAAGTTCAAATTTACTGCACTTACCTTTTAATTTACTGGATAAATAGTGTGTACGTATCAATATCTTCTGTCCAACGTGAAAGTCGCGGCGTGTACAAACCTGTTTTTGCTGTCTTCTCCGGCGCTCTGCGGCACGTTTGATGTTGTTCAGCGCAATGTTAATTATTTCGTGGTGTCGTAATCGACGAGATGTAGGAAATGTTATTAATTCTTTAATTTTGTTAGGTGGTTCAGCATTTTTCAGTATAACAGACGGAGATAGCATAGTGGATTCATTTGGAATGGAATTAATTACATCTTGGAATGAGAATATGTGTGTGTCCCAATCAATATGTCTTTTGTGGCAGTATATTCGGCACAGTTTACCAATTTCTTTCATTAATCTTTCACAAGGGTTCGAAGAAGCGTGGTACTTGGATATATAGATCGGAGAAATGTTTCTAGCTCGTAACATGCGTGTCCATACGCTACTACGAAATTGTGATCCATTATCAGAAATTACTTTCATTAAATGCCCTACATGAGATAGAAAATGTTTTACAAATGCTTTCGAAACAGTTTTAGCGGTAGCTTTGCGTAACGGAGTGAAAGTAACAAATTTTGAAGTGAGCTCAACAGCGACAAAAATGTAGCAAAAACCTCTGTTAGTTCTCGGAATCGGACCAAAAATGTCTACTGCGGCCATGTGTCTTAATTTAACAGGTATAATGGGATATAAAGGAGGAATATGTGAAGTGGTGTCTGATTTAGCTTTCTGGCAAATTTTACAAGACGCTAAAACTCGTCGTATACGTTTTTCCATGTTAGTAAAATAACAGTTCTGTCTCAGTATAAGAAAACATTTTCTTGCTCCGTAATGTGCGTAGCTTAAATGAGTGTACCAAATTAATTTGTTGACCAGTTCGTCAGGAATGCATAATAACCAGTTGTTGTTGTCAGGATGAGAGCGGCGAAACAGAATGTCATTGCGTACAGTGTAATGGCTTCTAATCGTAATATTATTCTTATCTTGCCAAAGGTGTTTAATTTCTTTCCACACGTTGTCTTTAAACGCGATAGTGCGTCTGCTATAACATTTTGTGTGCCGGGAATGTGAACTATTGTAAAATTAAATTCCTGTAAATAAAGTTTCCATCTGCTTAATCTGTCGTGAGTGAATTTAGCCGAAAGTAAAAATTGTATCGCTCTGTGGTCTGTGTAAACGGTGGTATGTCTGCCATAAAGAAAGTGCCTAAATCTCGTGAAAGCCCGTACAACACATAATGTTTCCAGTTCTGTAACGGAATAATTTCGTTCAGCGGGTGACAAAATGCGACTTGCAAATGCGATGTTTTTAATTACTGTAGAGCCATCTTCTTCTATTTCCTGAAAAATATGTACGCCTAAAGCGGTGTTAGAACTGTCGGTGGCAATAGAAAAATTTCTAGTAAGATCTGGGTGCGACAAAAGTGGTGCATTCAACAGAGCATTTTTCAAATAACATTCTCGTGAGCAAAATTCTGCGTATCAAAAGTAATGTTTGCGTTACTGTAATATGCAATCTGTGCTGTATCTGGTTAAAATCTATCGTACGTGTTATTATTTACGGGAGAATGTTGTGGCATATCCACTATATGAACTGTTCTGTTATTTCTTACTGACGTGTTACGCTATGGATGACACCTATCGTCTGTTTCATTCATCATGATATGTTGTTGCCAAGGTTGTTGCTGCTGAAAAGATCGATTGTTATTAAATGTACGCTGAAAATTGTGCTCGTTATTTTTACGTCTGTCATGATAGTAATTTCTATACGGCGCATTGCGATACGAGTTGAAATAGTGTGTTGTCTGTACGTGGTTATTTCTTTGCTGCCATGCGTTACTATTTGTTGGAGCTGGGACTATACGTGCACGCGGCGGAACATTAAAAGTTTGGTTGACCTTGTAGACTGCATTGTTGGTTAGGTATGCTAAGCGGTTGACTTTCATGCTATTGTATTGAAAAACATCTATTGTTACAAAAATGTGGTCCTGTTACTAATAATTTTACACATACTGATGATTACGATTTTATCTGTAATTAAAATTACGCTGGTTTTGGAGTGCCTACTGAAAATTGTCGCATTCGGTAAAAGATTTGTCATATCGGGTTTTCATTACTTATTTTTCTTAATACTAGGTAGAGCAATAGTTAAAGAGCAATTTTGATAGATATAAAGGATAGTAGAAGAAAAGGCAGCAGTGCAGAAAACTAAAGATGAAACAGCACTACTACAGCTCGGGGCCCTATGCTCGCTACGGCACATATTCATTAAAGCGTAATGAATCCCCTGAGGTCTATTACGCACTGCAAATAAATTTTAACTTTTGCGTTTCAGGCAATGGCAGTAAAATTCCAAAGGCAAATTGTTGTATCCGTGCTAAATCAAATTTCTGCATTATAGTCAATGCTGATGAAAATGCAATACCAAATTGTCGCATCAGGTTCAAAGCTAGTTTCTGCATTACACGCAATAGCGGTGAAAGCATAAAAACAAATTGTCGTATACACCTCAAAGCGTGTACCTGTGTTCTGTCATTATTAAATTCTTTACATTTTCTTACAAATACATATTGCTTATTATCAACGCTCTCGTCACTGAATTTGAGAACACGTTCAGGTTTGTGTGAAAGTCTGTTCGTCTGTGTAATTACGGATTTCAAGTTGCGTAGCTTTTCATATTTTAAGTCGCGTGGCTTTTCGGATTTTAAGTCGCGTAGTCTCCATAAATTGCTTAAGTTATACGCGCTGCGTGAGTCAGACAAATGTTCGCAATGTGGCGGATTCTGTGACGTATTGGTGACTGAAATAGTTTTCAACTCTATTACTTTAATACTTTCGTCAATTTGGTTGTTGTGTCGTTCACTTTTATTAACAATTTCCGTATTCACAGTGTGTGAAACTTCCACTGACTCTAAATTAACTTCGTCGCGAATCTGTACTGCGTTTTTAGGGCATTGTTCAGTGACTGCATTAATTTCGTGTATCTGTGTTGCGTTTGCTGAACGTTGTTCAGTGACTGATTTAACTTCGTCTTTATGTAATTCTGTTGTGCTTTCACGTGTACTATTTAATTCTTGTGCAACAGTGCCAACCTTTTCATTACTGTTATTAGCACAAGTCTTAGTATTCACACGTAATTGTTCTTTAATGTCCTGGCATTGCACGGTAACAGCTGTATTCTGTTCACTAACTTGTCTGTTCCGTTCGTTAAGTTTGTCTTGTTTTTCGTTCGTCAGTTTAAAACTTTCATTAATTATTTCGCGAAGTTGTTTGTTCCGTTCTTCAAGTTTTTCATTAAGTTGTTTAAACATTTGTTGCAAAAATGCTATAATTTGAGCTTCAGTAGCATTACCTGCTCTATTCTCTGTACTGTTTGACGGTGTATCTACAATTGTCGCGTTTTGTGTGACCATTTGGTCATTCTGTAATTTACAAAAACGTTGATCAGTCGGATGTACATTGTCAGACACTGTTCTGGAATTAAATAAATCCGTCCTACTTTGAGTATCCTGTTCATTTTCATTAAAAATATTTGTCTGTACGTTACTTGAATTTTCCAAATCGGGTGTGTTAGGCTGGGCAGCGCTCATTACAATAGAGCGTCCCGCGTCATCAATTGTCGTCAAATTAACAGACGAGACAATTGAGTTCGTTTGTTCATCATTAATATAAAAGTCATCACTAGTGGTTGTAATGCACTGATTGTTAGTGAACGCAGGATTGTCATCATTACACTGCGTGTCACAATTACTATCGGTTAAGTTGCTTAAGTCGGTAATTTCGTTCACAATACCTCGCGATACACTATTCACAGTCTTTCGCGGCATTTTTACAATAGTCAAAATTTTTCACAAAATAAATAAGCACAATGCAAAAACAACATACAAATACAACAGAGCAAACGAATTGTCATTGATCTGTGGAAAGAAAGTCACAAGTTAATAAAAGCGTAGCGCCAAATCCTAATTATATCTAAGCAAATAAGAGCAGATATCTGACTGTTCCTCAAAAGATTCTCAACGAAATACGATCCTGGCAGGGTCGCCAAGTGTAACCTCCCCACCGTAATTTAAAAGGAAATGACAATACTTAATACAAATGGGAGCCAAACGTAACCTCCCTAGCAATTAAATTTAATGACAATAAAAGTGAGAATCGCAATCTGACTTAAGTATAAGTTTTCATAAAAAAAAAATTAAAGTCCATTCAGTGACAAGAAAATTCAATTAAACCGAAATATCGGTCTTTGGCCCTGTGCAAAACAATCAGAATTAAAGTCTTACCTCAGAATAAATGGATGTCACATTTCTGCTCTTATCTTTCTGCACGGCTTGGAGAAACTGCATTGCAAATGATAATATTCCTTTTTTTTGATTTTACTGTAAATTTTCTTTAAAAAAAAATGGAGTGAAATGGGAAGTGCAACGAAATCTTTAGTTCAATAAAAAATTAAATTTTTGAGAAAATACTTTTGAAATAAAAATTATTATTGGGGGACTTGTTGGAGAATAATTACAATAAATAAATTTTTACATTATCTAATGATTATATTAATTAATAGTATACCTCATTCACCATCTTGACCAGTGTTGCCGACCGCATACATCACCCGCACTGGACTGCTATCACTGACCGACCGCTCTGCATGACGACTACTAGCGTACTGCACGCGACGACTATTGACAGAGTACTGCCCTCAACTAGACAGAGCTACAGACTCGCAACGACTGACTGACCGACTCGCAGCGACTGACCGACAGACTGAGAACCGCTCGCAACACTCGCGCGGTCAAGCGCAAACTCTCTGGTCACAGATGCTACAATGCCTCGCCATCGCTGCTATGTTGCATACGTGTTTCAATACACATATAAAATTCTGAATAGAATACATCGTTAATAAAATAAATACAGACATAGCTACATACAATAATAAAACAAATGTATACTTTATAAATTTTCCCAGATCTCTGTGGTGATAAAGTCCTTTGGCCTTACACGAATTCGGACAAGAGAAAACGTGTATCGTGGGGAATTTCCACAACGCGGCACAGGCCAGTATACAATAACTGTCACTTCTGTCCTAAATAGCACCATTTCGTCTAGGCCAAATGACTGCGTTCGGCCAAGCTTTCTATCACACGCTCTCTGTCGTGTCTCAGTGCTGGCATCCAAAGACACGGACGCTTGGCGTGTTCTTTTTTTCCCACGAGATGTCTTCTCGGGACGAGTGGTAGTGGAACCACCCACTCATTTCTCTTTGCTTTGTTTAACACAACCTCATTTGGTGTGTGCCCTGTAGAAAGACGTGGAAGATCATTCACGATTTCCTCAACTGTACAGTTACTTTCCAGATGGAAACGTGAAATTTATAATCGCTTTATGTTATGCACACGAGGAAATGAGCGGCAAACTCGCCCGATAAAACTCGAAGCATTATCGGACAATATTTCATCCGGATATTCTTCACGGGTTTGCAGCCGGACCATGTCGTCGTCCAGACACAATATTTCGGCTGACCAGCTAGCCGCCATCTTCAGGTGAGTTAATGCTCGTGTAATGCCTCGTCGTAACTGAATTCCAGCCACAACGACGGAAACCTTTATACACCACGGACAGAGCACCTCGCGTGCGCGAGATGACGGGCAGCGCCTCCTGGCGGCAAATAGACACGCAGCGCGCCGGTGGCCAAAGACAACAAAACGATAAGTTGCAACAGCACTAGTTGGAAGAATCCAATGATCGAAAAGAAGACCGTTGTTGTTTAATGTCGGACAAAATCGGATTCCATATCTTACTTAGAGGAAAACCTTTATCCCTGTAATAATATTACTTGATAATCTAATTTCAATGGATTCTTTAAGAACACATTCCCAATAGCGAGAAGCAGGAGTGATAAATTGTTTCTTGTCATACATCATCCTGTGTCCTTCGTTAAGGCAGTGTTCCACCACTAATGACTTTTCAGGCTGGAAGAACCGAGTTTGCCGATGATGTTCCACACACTGGTCCTGAATAGTTCGAATAGTTTGACCAATACACTTCTTTCCACAGTGACACGGAATTTCATAAACCCCGAGATTCCTCAAGCCCAGATCATATTTAACTGAGCCAAGAAGGGCTCTAGTCTTGGCCACCGGTGGAAAAACACTTTTAATATCATATTTTCTTAAAATTCTTGAAATTTTGGATGATACACTTCCCGCAAAGGGTAAATAAGCAACAGCTTCAAAAGTATCTTCTATTGGCTCGCGTGATGGACCAAACTGAAGAGCACGGCATATTTGTTGTTCCGTGTATCCATTCTGTTTAAAAACAATCTTCGAATGATCAATTTCTTCTTTCAAATGTTCCTCGTCAGAAATGGCATAAGGTCTTTTCACCAGACTCCGCAAAACTCCACTACGGTGGTGTGGTGGATGACAGCTGGTAGCATGAAAATAGCGGTCAGTATGAGTAGGTTTCCGATAAACACAGTTTCCAATAGTCCCATCGTCCTTTCTTTGAACTAAAACATCAAGAAATGGAAGTTTACCATCACTTTCAGTTTCCATAGTAATTTGAATACTCGGATTTAGACAATTAAAATTATCTAAAAAGCGATTCAAAGCATCAATTCCATGTGGCCAAACCATAAAAATGTCATCAACGTATCTCAAAAAACACTTTGGTTTAAGAAACGAAGTTTTGAGTGCCATGTCCATAAAGTCTTCCATAAAAAGCTTGGCGACTATGGGGGAGAGTGGACTCCCCATAGCCACTCCGTCAGTTAACTCAAAATATACATCATTAAAAAGAAAATACGTTGAAGTCAACACACGACGACATAACTCGGTGGTTTCTTCATCTAATTTCTCACCGATTAGTAACAGGGACTCTTCAAGAGGAACCTAAGTATAGAGAGACATAACATCAAAGCTGACTAGCAAGTCAGAAGGACCACAGTTCAACGATTTTAATCATCGAATAAAGTCGGACGAATCTGATATGTGATGTTCACATTTTACCGCATATGGCCTGAGGACTGAAGTTAAATATTTGGTCAATTATAGGTAGGGGCGCCCAAGTTGCTGACAATGGGACGCAGAGGAATACCACTCTTGTGAATCTTGGGTAAGCCACACAATCTCGGAGGAACTGTCGCACCAGGGTGAAGTTTCTTAATGACATCACTAGGAAAGGAGTTCTTCTTTAAAAGTGAGAGAGTCTTCCGTTTTATGCAATCTGTAGAATCATTTTTGATTTTCCGATAGGCCGTTCCTCTAGCAAATGATCCATTTTGGCGACATAATCCTCACGTGAAAGAATAACCGTGGCGTTACCTTTATCAGCCGGAAGAATTATTAGATCCCGATTTTCTCTCACGGATCGAATAGCAGCCCTTTCACAAGATGGAACATTATTCCGTGGAGCGGGAACTCGACGAAGTTTATAGGCAACCTCCTGCCTGATTTCTTCTGCTCTGTTCTCAGGAAGGCGGGCCACAGCTTGTTCTACAGCACAAAAAAATCCGTAATAGGAGTCCTCTTAGGAGTAGGTGAAAAAATTAAACCCTCTTCCAAAACAGATAATGTAGCATCATCAAATTCCTGATTCGTAAGATTAATAACCACCCGTTGGCGGGTGTCGTCACCAGACATAATAGGAGAAACACAGAGACGTTGGAACTAGTAGCAGTTTTCTGCATTGAGTCCGAAGAAAGCCCATGAAGCGCTATCCACCCATTCCCACGATGTGGCAGACAAATGGTTCAAATGGCTCTGAGTACTATGGGACTTAACCAACCCAAGGACATCACACACATCCATGCCCGAGGCAGGATTCGAACCTGCGACCGTAGCGGTCGCGCGGTTCCAGACTGAAGCGCCTAGAACCGCTCGGCCACTTCGGCCGGCTGTGGCAGACAGTCTTGGAGAAATTTCCAGATGCAAATAATATAAAACTTTGGATACAAAATCCAATTGTTGCCGAGTAAAACGAATACGTTCCCGTACCAATGGCACATTTCTTGATTTTGTTGACCGCTTTTGTGTCAAGATAATGATTAATTATGGCAAATTTAGTGATAATACCCTCATTCCGACATCGCAATTAAAACACAAGCGCGCTCAGTAATTTCCCTTTCTTCTTGCGAAAATTATCCAACTTTCTAACAAGACTCACCATCTCGTCCCCGTAGAGGCTTTGGATGTGATTTCGTAACTGCTGATATCCTTCATGGGTTTGTAGCCGGATCATGTCGTCGTCCAGTTATTACGCTGGGAAAGTCTACGAAATCACAATATTGCATCCGACTTTCCAAAGGGAAGGAAGTAGTCATTCTTCAACCCCTTGAGTACGGGTGCGGCGAGTGTGGACTTTGTAACATACAGTCGGACATTTTCTGAGAATAACTCCTGTATTGCAACAAGATGTTTAACAACTCCCCTTCCTTGAGAGTATGGTCCAGCTATGTCAGTGGGCGAGATTTCTCTAGGTTTAGTTGTGAGAGGAATTTCACCAGGCAGGTTCATGGGTTTAGTTTCCTGACAGACAATGCACGTTCTTAACAAATGCCGCACGCACCGGTGCACATTCGACAAGCAGCAGTAGATGACAATTTTCCATTTATATTTTTCAGTTCCACAATGTCCCCAGGCCATGTGCGTATATCGGATCAAGTAATCCTGGTAAGCCCAAACTATACATGCGCATTTGAACTCATTGTCAGTATTGCTCCACGGTCAGTATTATGCAACTGTAATACTGGCTCAGCTTGTGATTTGGTTGAAGCACCAAAACGCAGTATACCTTAGACTGCTTAGGATCTGCGTCCTGTAATTCTTGCATATTCTTACACATTTCTCCCGGGTTCGATTCCCGGCGGGGTCAGGGATTTTCTCTGCCTCGTGATGACTGGGTGTTGTGTGATGTCCTTAGGTTAGTTAGGTTTAAGTAGTTCTAAGTTCTAGGGGACTGATGACCTAAGATGTTAAATCCCATAGTGCTCAGAGCCATTTGAACCATTTCTTACACATTTCCGGATAATAATGTCGATGAACAGGGTCCTTCATAACAACACTGTGTTAATCCGTCACCTGATCCACAAGTTTACTAAACTCAGGCAAACCACAGGGGAACATGGCAACAACATTTTCACTTTCTTTGATATAGACAATTTCAAAGTGATATCCTTGCAGAAACAACAACCACCATGCTAATCTCTGGTGGAGTAGCAGGCAAGTTAAAAGTAGACCGAAGGTTAAAGCTTTGCGGTCGCAGGAAACTTTGACATGCCACTGCAGACCGAATAATTAAATTTCTTAAATGTCCACACTATATAGCGAGGGCCTCCAGCTTCGTCACCGTGTATGATCTCTCACATGCCGTCAAAACCCTGCTAGCGAAACTGATGTCAAGAACTACAGTTCCGCCATCAATCTATACTGTCTGAAACAAACTGGGTCCGAGTCCTGTGTACGACACATCTGAGACGATACAAAAATCCCCCTTCCATAGCACAATCGTGCAACCTCTCTGCATGAACAAGCGCATTTTTAATTCTGTCAAAAGATTTCTGGCATTGGGGAGACCAGAACCAGGGAGCATTTTTTCTAAACAAAGCCAGTTGATGTGCAATCTTTAAAAGTTGACCTGACATGAACCATCTAAAGAATGACGTCATGCCCAAAATACTTTCAACTGTTTTCTGGTTGTTAGTAGCGGAGATTAGGCTATTGGTTATAACTTATCCGGAGAATTTGATATGTCCTAAAAACTTGATAAGTTATTTACCAGATTTCGACTTATACAAATTATCGGTCACTCCTGAAACTGAAAACCGTTGTAAAACTTGCCCCAATAGTTATATGTGTTCTTCCCAGTAAGGCATGGCTACTAACAGATCGTCAACAGAGACTGTAACTTTGTCCAAAAAACTCGATCCGAGATCAGTGTCCAAGGCTGTAATAAACACGCCAGAACGAAGGTTCAGGACGAATGGAAGTGCGTTAAACTGACACGACCGTCCAGCGAAGACAAAACCAGTGTACTTTATATAATTCTTTTACAACTGAATCTCCCAGTGCGATTATCGGAGATCGAGTCTCACTAAGAATTTCATTCCAGAAAACTTTTTAATAACTCTTCGAGAACTTCAGGATGGGTTATGACGGGCACAATAAGTTTGTTTATGTTCATGCGTCCACCATTAAACGCCCACCACCTTCTGACTCTACTATAGATAAAAATAAAGTACAATAGGGAGAAAACGAGGTCAGTAATGTCCCTCTCGAGCATTCTGCGTATTTTCTGTTTCACCACTTCCCTTCCAGCCCACGGGATGGCCTGAGTCTGATTACAGTTTGTAACGTCCCCTTAGAAAAATTATAAATGACTGTGCTAGTAAACTTCTACTTCATTTGATTTTCAAACAGATGAGCAAAACTGAACGTACTCCAGACATTTCTCTCTTTACTTACTCTGATCATCACTAAACTGACACACAATATTTTTAGCGCAACGCAATCTGACTTTCAATAATCCCTTCAAAAGAATGGCTCTGACTGACAATAACCTATACCTTTCATGAATCTCTTACCTCACAAAAATCTTCG
Source organism: Schistocerca americana (assembly GCF_021461395.2). Classification (NCBI taxonomy): domain Eukaryota; kingdom Metazoa; phylum Arthropoda; class Insecta; order Orthoptera; family Acrididae; genus Schistocerca; species Schistocerca americana. The sequence continues at coordinate 213,061,411 of NC_060122.1, read as the reverse complement.
TTACTCCAACTACTGCAATACAGTGAGCGCCAATACTGCCAGGTAAATAAAAGATTCTAACTACTGACCGTACTAACTACTGATGGGCATAGTTAGAAAATAAAAGATTTTAGAGAACAAACAATGTATTTATGTTAATAGCGTTCAAAAGTAATAATATATATACATATATATATAATTTTGTGACATCCAATTAAAAAAATTTCCTTTTTCTGACGGACACACATCCAGATCGTCCGCTCAAAACTCTGGCATCTCTCTCCCCACATCCACCACTGCTGGCGGCTCACCTCCAACTGAACAACGCTACGCGCTGTTCACATCCAACTGCCCAACACTAGAATAGCGAATATTCCAACAATGCCAACTAGCCACAGACTGCACATAGCACAGTCAGTGATTTTCATATAGAGCGCTGCGTGGCATTACCAACATAAAGACCTAAACAGCCTACTTACAAGTTCAGTGTCGTGGGAAGCAACAATGATGTGATAAACGTATCCTTTCGTAATGCCAGGTTTCTTAGGCTTGGGATCATTCTTTTGCTGTTCATCAAGGCACTCAGATTCCTGACCTTGGCGCGAATTTTGTTTATATAGGGTAGATCATCATTCATATCTACTGATAATGGTTCTAAATCACAACTGGAAAAATGATTGTCTGCCTCCAGCACATTTACACCAACTAAACGAGGGGCAGTTGAAAAGTCCGTGCAAAAATAAAAACTACTTACATGTTTGGGGTGAACCTTTTTTATTTCTCGACATAGTCTCCTTTTAGACTTATACACTTCGTCCAACGCTGTTCTAATTTGTTGATCCCTTCCGAATAATAGGAATTGTCCAAGTCTGCAAAATAGCTAGTAATTGCTGCAATCACCTCCTCGTTTGAATAAAATCTTTGTCTCACCAGCCATTTCTTCAAACTGGAGAACAAGTAATAGTCCGAGGAACCCAAGTCTGGAGAATAGGGGGGATGTGAAACGAGTTTTAATCCCATTTCCAATAATTTTGCGACCACAACTGCTGAGGTGTGTGCTACTGCATTGTCGTGATGGAAAAGGACTTTTTTGCGGTCCAATCGCCGGCGTTTTTCTTGCAGCTCGGTTTTCAAACGCTCCACTAACGATGAATAATATGCACCTGTAATATTTTCACCCTTTTCCAGATAGGCGATGAGGATTATCTCTTGCAAATCCCAAAAGACAGTGGCCATAATCTTTCCGGCCGAAGGAATGGTCTTCGCCTTTTTTGATGCAGATTCTCCCTTGCTAACCCATTGTTTAGATTGTTGTTTGGTCTCGGGAGTATAGTAATGTATCCATGTTTCATCCACAGTGACGAAACAACGCTTAAAGTTCTGCAGATCCTTCCTGAACAGCTGCAAACCATCCTTGCAACACTTCGCACGATTCCATTTTTGGTCAAGCGTGAGCAGTCATGGAACCCATCTTGCGGATAGCTTTCTCATGTCCAAATGTTTATGCAAAATATTATGTACCCGTTCATTCGAGATGCCCACAGCACTATCAATCTCACGCACCTTAACTCTTCTGTCATCCGTCACCATATCATGGATTTTATTAATGATTTCTGGAGTTGTAACCTCCACAGGGCGTCCAGAACGTTCAGCAGCACTTGTGCCCATATGGCCACTCAGAAAATTTTGAAACCACTTATAAACTGTTCTAATCGAAGGTGTATAGTCACCGTAATGTTTATCAAGCTTCTCTTTAGTCTCCTGAGGCGTTTTGCCTTTCATAAAGTAATGTTTAACCACGATACGAAATTCTTCTTCGTCCATTTTTTGACAATCACTCGACTTCCTTGATTCACACGGATTCCAAACACAAATAAATAGACTAATATGGCTGAAACTTGGTGTGCCTTCTTTCCAAAGATGCTACTAACTAAACATGAACTCGATACGCGCCGGTGGTGCCATCTCTCGGACTTTGCACGGACTTTTCAAACGCCCCTCGTAATTAAATTTTCCCTGAAACATTTATTCAGCTTCTATCATTATCATAGATAAATCTGACACTTAAACGTCTCGGGAAAAATTTAATTATAAGATCTATAAGATCGCCTGTGGTACAGGACTACCTCATTACGTCCAACGCTGTGATGTTATTCCAGTGCCGGAGAGCCCTGTCAATAGCGACATTTTAGGGGGAAAATAAGCTGAAGATATGAATTGAAGGGTGTGTTGGTGTAGGTACTCATCTTGGGTAGTTCGTGCAGCATCAACGTCTGCAGTGCTGCGGTGGTGTTATGTTCAGCATTTCTGCCTACTACACAAAAACACGCGAGTTCTAGTCCCAGCCGCGGCACTAATTTTAATTCATTTCTTCAGCTTCCATCATTGTCGTTACACCAACTAGTTTAACTGACGGGTCCTGGCAGAATCTGTCCTGACGTTCCTTGGTACGAATCAGCCTTTTAATTCTATCCAGTTCCATGAAGAAGTAGGGCGCTTGTTCCGTGCTGGAGGCTGACACACGCGTTCCTCCGTCTTAGGAACTCCATGCACACCAAGCACGGTACGGTTAGACCATTAACCACTAAAAACGTGCACTCATCGTGTGGGGTCTTGCCCATTCGTCGCTAATAGGGTGCCTAAAGGATGCTGCCTTCCGAGAATGCTATACAACAATTCAAATAACATTAGTAGTTTTATTTCTAGAAAGCAAACTGACAATACTTCACTTTGATTATAGCAAATGTCGCTAGCGATAGGCCACATGAAAACAGTAAAGTTCTTGCTATACACTAAGTCCAAGTAAGCACTTGGTACGGATAACGACAATCTGATAGCGTAGCACAAATGTCCGTTGGAGACTGGGCCGATCTGAGCGGCCGAGGCTGGAAGGAGCGGCGCTTATCCCTTTATTTGGCAGTGTTGCTCTCAAGCAACATCAAATTTACGTTGGCCTTATGGGACCACAAACACTTCCCAGTGCCTTTTACTGGCATTGTTGCCTCCGGGCAACGTTCCTTTACACACTGCGAATGCCAGTTGTTGTAATAGTTCAAGGTTTTCCACACGAGATGGCAGTTTGTTCAATGGTGTTACAGAGATCTCCTCGTGTGAGCAACAGGGCTGTCTTATTTTGGTTCTGAAAGAGTGGATTTCAATAAATTGGCAGTAATCTTAGCATATTTTCTTCAAGAAATACCCAGAGGTGAGTTTACAGTAGAAATATTTCAATCTAATATTGTTTTGAATTACGTAAATAGTATAAAACTTTTATGTTGCCTGTGAGCAACATTGCCCATAGTTGGGACATGTGCCATTAGTATATTACATATGGTTACAGCGGATATTCAAAACAATAAAATCGTGACACTTGCAAGCTCATTTTGTGGTGTCCAACCACTCTCAACAGTAAAATGATGGGACAGCAATGAAAAAAGAAGAATTGATGTGCCCTGTCCCAGTATTGTACGTCAGTACAACAAGCATATGGGAGGAGTTGATCTTGCTGGTATGCTGATAGAGCTCTACAGAGTACCAATGAAAACTAGGTGTTGGTACATGAGATTGTTTGGATTTATGCTAGATCTGAGTGTTGTAAATGCGTGGCTGGTATTTCGAAGAGATGGCTCAAATGGCTCTGAGCACTATGGGACTCAACTGCTGAGGTCATTAGTCCCCTAGAACTTAGAACTAGTTAAACCTAACTAACCTAAGGACATCACACACATCCATGCCCGAGGCAGGATTCGAACCTGTGACCGTAGGGGTCTCGCGGTTCCAGACTGCAGTCCCAGAACCGCGCGGCCACTTCGGCCGGCTATTTCGAAGAGAATCTCTGGACAAGAAGACCTCACTGAAGTCATTCAGGGCAGATACTGCCAATGGTTTGATGTTTTCAGGGAAAAGGAAAGTAGGAAGGCCCTCAATAGACATAACACCACTACAAAAGAAGAGGAGGAAGTCAACAGCTCCGACTGTGACACAAGATGACCGATTTGATAATATGGAGCATTGGCCTGTATATGGTCCCAAAGGTCGTTGTCGTTATTGTCCATCTGGATTTTCTACAGTCATGTGTTCAAAATGCAATCTAGTATTGTGCTTCATTCCAAAGAGGAACTGTTTCCAAAAATTCCATTGCAAGAAGAACTAGAAGGCAAAATGAAACAGTTCTATTACACAGCAGGAATGCATAAATGTGTTTATAAATTAAATTATTCACGTACAGGAAACCTTTTGTTTGAGGTTATTGGCAAACACTTTTTTCTGTAATATGTATAAATGTGGTCTACTGCTGACAATGTTGCTTGTAAGCAACATTTCATAATTTTCATAATTTTTGTCAAAAAATTCTAAAACTGACTGAATTGTATTTCTTCCAAGCATAATAAATGAATATAAGCACTGAAAAAAATTTTGTTTTTATTTTCACCATTTGCCAAATAAAGAGTTATATTCACTTCTTGAAGGGGGCGCTCCTGGTACGGCGCGGTACAGTTCTGCGCACCAATGGCCGACGTTTCCTCACTGCCTTCTCTGGTCTTACGTTCGTCGTCTTCGTTCCAGCGCTTGTGGTTACGCCAGAACACATCGGCTCTGTCCTCAAATTCAGTTAAAACCGGTACGTGCTTCTCTACTCTTCTGCTCCCGACACAACACAGTTTTGTACCAGTAACGTCTGAACCCTTGTTTTCTCTGAGATTCTTTTCAGGAACTGTGTGGCCACCACACTCATACCACAGCCTAACATAACAGTCGCGACACTTCGCCTCTATTTTCTTGCCTACCGCGACAGCAGCGCCACAACCGGCCAGTAACTTAAACTGTGAGTTCACCGCCATTATGAAAGCGAATAGTGGTTGTTTATTTTGATTTCGACAATGGTTTTTACAAGTGGGAGTGTTTGTAGCGCAATAAATTGCAATAACAACAAGAAGAAGACACCACAGCTGTCTTTTTTTAGGTTTCCTAAGGATACTGAGAGGAATAAACCGTCATGTTACTAAACTGTATCGTCAAGATTTACTTGCAAACTACATGTGTTTTAATGATTAATGTTTCGTTTTAGGAGCAGAAAATGGCTAGTTAATAGCGGACGAGAAGACTTTATGAAAAAAGACCCAGTTTACCTGTATAATAATATTAGGTTTTGTTCGCTACATTTCGAACAAAACCAGTTCATGGACGCAGACAATAATAAACTCGTGTGGAATGCAGTATCCACACTGTTTGACATCCCAAATAACACACCTCAACTGGCGATGAAGAGGAAACTGCCACAAAGATTCGACACTCCATATAAAGCTGTAAAACAGTCCTATGACGCAGAAGCGGCCGGTTCAGCTCTCCATGTATCAGTGCCAGATTCGTGTGAATCGTCAACACAGACCTGCTTTGACGATGAAGTGGTTAGATTAAGTGCAGTTAGTAATATAAAGATGAAGGTCGTACTTGCAGCAACAGGCGACAGTGACAAACATAGTAGGCCTGCAGAACGATAAATGAGCTGTCGATCGCTTTTGCATGTAGAGGTACATGTCTGTGCTTCTTACGTGAGAATCTGTATGTTTATATGCTTTTGATATCAACGAGGTAAGATGCAGTTCTATCCAACGTCACAAATGTTTCTTCACGAATGTGCTGTAGCTTGCCACTCAATTCATGTCCATACTTGCACTTATTTTACAATCATTTTTAGAAACATATATGCTTTCTGATACCACACAAACCCTTTGAGGCAAGAAAATAACACAAATATTTCGTAAATTACATAGGAAATGGATGCAAAACAAACATTATGCTTACGACGCGTCTGACGTTCATCTTACTCGCCGCTTGGAGAGCTAGTGTCGCTCCATGTGTCAAACGGTAGCAACTTTTACAGCAGTGAGTGTCGCGACTGTTATGTTAGACTGTGCTCATACTAGCACCAGTGTCAGTCACTATGGTGATCGTAATTCCTCAACTACACCATGTGCCGCCGCTTGTTCCTTATCTACCCAAATTTCATTGCATGATATCGGATCACTACAATGTTCGTCAGGAATATCTTGACTATTATTTTAACGTAGCATGTTCGTCGGTTCAGTGGAACTGTTGCCCTCATTAATTCCCGAGGCCACAGTCAGGGAGCCCGACAGTCCGCATTTAGTTTGATGTATTGTAAGATTGTGGAGATCGCTCATCCATTCACTCCGCTATCTGTGTTGTCTCATTCCGCTGAGAGAGCGACCATACTGTCGATATTCTCGGATCGGAAACACCTATTCCAGCCGTTGTCCCCGTCCAGAGGTTTATTCAGCTGTGGACAATTCTGTCACATTTGGTTATTATCATGGTTAAAACTGTTGCCGCACCCAAAGGTTTCAATGGAGAATTTGCATAGAGACTCTTAAGGTCCAGTATGTTGCGGTAATGCTGCATTATTTTGACTAACCCCCGCAGAATTGTCAAACAAAAACACCGGTAGAAATTTTACCAACTTCGTATTAATCGTAGTTTACGTTTTAACTACACTTATGCTCATAAATGAAGGATAATGCAGATACATGGTGAAACAGCGCTCTGGTGGGCGGTTTGCGGATTTAGATCACCTCGGGGTATGACCATGCGGTACATTTGACGTGCGGTCGTCCACATACACAGAGGTGTGATGGTGCATGTCAGTGTACGGCGCAGCGAGTAAGTGTACAGACGGTTACAGACGTGCTGTGTGTTGAAACTGGCTCAAAGAACACATATTGATGACGTTATGTAGGGTATAATACTAGGGCGACTGGAGTCTGGTCAAACACAGCAGGTCGTAGCACGGGCCCTCCGTGTGCCACAAAGTGTGATGTCAAGATTATGGCAATGATTCCAGCAGACAGGAAACGTGTCCAGGCGCTACAGTATGGGACTTCCAAGTGTACAACACCAAAAGAAAACCGATATCTCAACATCAGTGCACACAGACGGCCACGGGGTACTGCCGGTAGCCTTGCTTGGGACCTTACCACAGCCACTGGAACAGTTATCTCCAGACACGTAGTCTACAAACGACTGAACAGATATGGTTTATTCACCCGGAGACCTGGAAGGTGCATTCCACTGACCCCTGGTAACAGGAGAGCCCATAAAACAGGGTGTCAAGAACACGGTACATGGTCACTGGAAGAGTGGTCCCAGGTTAAGTTCACGGACGAGTCCAGCTATAGTCTGAACAGTGATTCTCGCCGGGTTTTCATCTGGCGTGAGCCTGCAACCAGATACCAATCGCTTAACGTCCTTGAAAGGGACCTGTATGGAGGTCGTGGTTTGATAATGTGGGATGGGGTTATGACTGGTGCACGTACATCCCTGCATGTCTTTGGCAGAGGAACTGCAACAGGTCAGGTGCATCGGGACATCATTTTGCACCAGTATGTCCGCCTTTTAGGGGTGCAGTGGGTTCCACCTTCCCCCTGATGGATGATAACGCATGGCCGAAATTCTGCCGAAATTTTTACAAAGGCACAGACGGTGTTTAGAAAGGATAGATTGCATGCAACCGGTGGTGGCGTGTTTGTCGCTGTTAGTAGTAGTTTATCCTGTAGTGAAGTAGAAGTGGATAGTTCCTGTGAATTATTATGGGTAGAGGTTATACTCAACAACCGAGCTAGGTTAATAATTGGCTCCTTTTACCGACCTCCCGACTCAGCAGCATTAGTGGCAGAACAGCTGAGAGAAAATCTGGAATACATTTCACATAAATTTCCTCAGTATGTTATAGTCTTAGGTGGAGATTTCAATTTACCAGATATAGACTGGGATACTCTGATGTTTAGGACGGGTGGTAGGGACAGAGCATCGAGTGACATTATATTGAGGGCACTATCCGAAAATTACCTCGAGCAATTAAACAGAGAACCGACTCTTGGAGATAATATCTTGGACTTACTGATAACAAACAGACCCGAACTTTTCGCTTCTGTAAGTGCAGAACAGGGAATCAGTGATCATAATGCCGTTGCAGCATCCCTGAATATGGAAGTAAATAGGAATATAAAAAAGGGAGGAAGATTTATCTGTTTAGCAAGAGTAATAGGAGGCAGATTTCAGACTACCTAACAGGTCAAAACGAAAATTTCTGTCCCGTCACTGACAATGTTGAGCGTTTGTGGAAAAAGTTCAAGGCAAACGTAAAATGCGTTTTAGACAGGTACGTGCCTAGTAAAACTGTGAAGGACGGGAAAAAACCACCGTGGTTCAACAACAAAGTTAGGAAACTACTGCGAAAGCAAAGAGAGCTTCACTGCAAATTTAAACGCAGCCAAAACCTCTCAGACAAACAGAAGCTAAACGATGTCAAAGTTAACGTAAGGAGGGCTATGCGTGAAGCGTTCAGTGAATTCGAAAGTAAAATTCTATGTACCGACTTGACAGAAAATCCTAGGAAGTTCTGGGCTTACGTTCAATCAGTAAGTGGATCAAAACAGCATATCCAGACACTCTGGGATGATAATGGCATTGAAACAGAGGATGACACGCGTAAAGCTGAAATACTAAACACCTTTTTCCAAAGCTGTTTCACAGAGGAAGACCGCACTGCAGTCCCTTCTCTAAATCCTCGCACGAACGAAAAAATGGTTGACATCGAAATAAGTCTCCAAGGAATAGAAAAGCAAATGAAATCACTCAGAGGAAAGTCCACTGGACTTGACGTGATACCAATTCGATTCTACACAGAGTACGCGAAAGAGCTTGCCCTCCTTCTAACAGCCGTGTACCGAGGAACGGAATGTTCCAAATGATTGGAAATGAGCACAGGTAGTTCCAGTTTTCAAGAAGGGTCGTCGAGCAGATGCGCAAAACTATAGGCCTATATCTCTGACATCGATCTGTTGTAGAATTTTAGAACATGTTTTCTGGTCGTGTATCATGTCGTTTCTGGAAACCCAGGATCTACTCTGTAGGAATCAACATGGATTCCGGAAACAGCGATCATGTGAGACCCAACTCGCTTTATTTGTTCATGAGACCCAGAAAATATCAGATACAGGCTCCCAGGTAGACGCCATTTTCCTTGAGTTCCGGAAGGCGTTCGATACGGTTCCGCACTGTCGCCTGATAAACAAAGTAAGGGCCTAAGGAATATCAGACCAGCTGTGCGGCTGGATTGAAGAGTTTTCAGCAAATAGAAAACAGCATATTGTTCTCAATGGAGAGACGTCTACTGATGTTAAAGTAACCTCTGGCGTGCCACAGGGGAGTGTTATGGGATCATTGCTTTTCACAATATATACAAATGACCTAGTAGATAGTGCCGGAAGTTCCATGCGGCTTTTCGCGGTTGATGCTGTAGTATACAGAGAAGTTGCAGCATTAGAAAATTGCAGCGAAATGCAGGAAGATCTGCAGCGGATAGGCACTTGGTGCAGGGAGTGGCAACTGACCCTTAACATAGACAAATATAATGTATTGCGAATACATAGAAAGAAGGATCCTTTATTGTACGATTAAATGACAGCAGAACAAACACTGGTAGCAGTTACTTCTGTAAAATATCTGGGAGTATGCGTACGGAACGATTTGAAGTGGAACGATCATATAAAATTAATTGTTGGTAAGGCGGGTGCCAGGTTGAGATTCATTGGGAGAGTCCTTAGAAGATGTAGTCCATCAACAAGGGAGGTGGCTTACAAAACACTCGTTCGACCTATACTTGAGTATTGCTCATCAGCGTGGGATCCGTACCAGGTCGGGTTGACAGAGAAGATAGAGAAGATCCAAAGAAGAGCGGCGCGTTTCGTCATAGGGTTATTTGGTAAGAGTGATAGCGTTACGGAGATGTTTAGCAAACTCAAGTGGCAGACTCTGCAAGAGAGGCGCTCTGCATCGCGATGTAACTTGCTGTCCAGGTTTCGAGAGGGTGCGTTTCTGGATAAGGTATCGAATATATTGCTTCCCCCTACTTATACCTCCCGAGGAGATCACGAATGTAAAATTAGAGAGATTAGAGTGCGCACGGAGGCTTTCAGACAGTCGTTCTTCCCGCTAACCATACGCGACTGGAACAGGAAAGGGAGGTAATGACAGTGGCACGTAAAGTGCCATCCGCCACACATCGTTGGGCGGCTTGCGGAGTATAAATGTAGATATAGATGTAGAAGGCCCCACCGAGCTGCCATCGTGGGGGAGTACCTTGAAACAGAAGATATCAGGCGAATAGAGTGGCCTGCCTGTTCTCCAGACCTAAACCCCATCGAGCACCTCTGGGATGCTCTCGGTCGACGTATCGCTGCACATCTTCAAACACCTAGGACACTTCAGGAGCTCCGACAGGCACTGGTGCAAGAATGGGAGGCTATACCCCAGCAGGTGCTCGACCACCTGATCCAGACTATGCCAACCCGTTGTGCGGCCTGTGATCGTGTGCATGGTGATCATATCCCATATTGATGTCGGGGTACATGCGCAGGAAACCTGGTGTTTTGTAGCACATGTGTTTCGGTACCGTTTTCTCAACTTATCACCAATACTGTGGACTTACCGATCTCAGTCGTATGTGTTCCCTATGTGCCTATGCCATTAGCGCCAGTGTGTGTAGTGCCACGTTGTGGCACCACATTCTGCAGTTATCCTAAATTTATGAGCATGAGTGTAGTTGACTTGTTGCCGCCAGCCAGGCAACTCATTTGTTAATATGTTTTATATCCTGACCGAGTTCGTTGCGAAGTGGTGCGCCTGATGTTCCTGGTTCTGACAATAATTCCGTACCGACAGCTTCCACTACGATGCATATTTCCTTCTCTGCTTTCCGAAGTATGTTAGTGTTACGTTCTGGAATCCACTCGTCAAACAGTCTATTAAATTTCTCATTTTGAGCAGTGAGGTTTTCCTGTACCTTACGATCTTTCTCAACGGACAGATCGTTACACTATTCCGTCAAATTTGACGACACTCTTGCCTCAACAGCTGTCTGAGCACCTTTCAGTTCTTTCGTCTCCTAGGACAACTTTTTAACTCGATCAGGAATCTCACGGTAAGCCCCGCGAGACTAGTTCAAATGCTTCAAATGGCTCTGAGCACTATGAGACTTAACTTCTCTGGTCATCAGTCCCCTAGAACTTCGAACTACTTAAACCTAACTAACCTAAGGACATCACACAAATCCACGCCCGAGGCAGGATTCGAACCTGCGACCGTAGCAGTCGCGCGGTTCCGGACTGAGCGCCTTAACCGCGAGACCACCGCGGCCGGCGCGAGATTAGTGATTTCGGTTTGATACTCGGTGAGATCCGCATTTAACTGATCGTTCAGGCTTGTTTCCACAGCGTCAGACGTCCCGCGCATATTTTTGGATGAGTTCATAAATTTTGCATCTAATTCAGTCCTTTGTTCATCAAATTTTTCACCTATGTTTCTTGACATACTTGTGGTCAAATCGGCACATTGTTTTATAAAAACAACAGTCAACAAAGGAGCTAATCTCTAATATAAGTCGTCGACAGACTATCGGTTGCTCAGTTTGAGCAGTTTCGTGACCCGCTCCCATTTGCACGTCCTCTGACTCAAAAATATTGGTAGCATTTGTTACTTCAGTTTTGGAAAAGTCCGATTCTGAGTCCATGCGTGCCATTAGTGTGTCGGCAACATCGCCGCCTTCGACATGCACTCGTCTTTGACAACTTAGCACAACAATGAGTATTAACTTGATAACGGATGTTAACGCAATTACTTGAAAAATGCCAAAACACGAGCTGTTAAGCAACGGTTTAAAGTCATCAAACATGTAAAACAAGAGAGTTGATGTCTCATACCTTTTGTACAGACGTGTCGTAGGCCTGGAACGTCGCAATTGCGAGAACCCTGAATTATTAAAACTTTTTCTTTTCTACATCTACATCTACATCTATACTCCACGAGCCACCTTACGGTGTGTGGCGGAGGGTACTTATTGTACCACTATCTGATCCCCCCTTCCCTGTTCCATTCACGAATTGTGCGTGGGAAGAACGACTGCTTGTAAGTCTCCGTATTTGCTCTAATTTCTCGGATCTTTTCGTTGTGATCATTACGCGAGATATATGTGGGCGGTAGTAATATGTTGCCCATCTCTTCCCGGAATGTGCTCTCTCGTAATTTCGATAATAAACCTCTCCGTATTGCGTAACGCCTTTCTTGAAGTGTCCGCCACTGGAGCTTGTTCAGCATCTCCGTAACGCTCTCGCGCTGACTAAATGTCCCCATGACGAATCGCGCTGCTTTTCGCTGGATCATGTCTGTCTCTTCTATTAATCCAACCTGGTAAGGGTCCCATACTGATGAGCAATACTCAAGAATCGGACGAACAAGCGTTTTGTAAGCTACTTCTTTCATCGATGAGTCACATTTTCTTAGAATTCTTCCTATGAATCTCAACCTGGCGCCTGCTTTTCCCACTATTTGTTTTATGTGATCATTCCACTTCAGATCGCTCCGGATAGTAACTCCTAAGTATTTTACGGTCGTTACCGCTTCCAATGATTTACCACCTATGGCATAATCGTACTGGAATGGATTTCTGCCCCTATGTATGCGCATTATATTACATTTATCTACGTTTAGGGAAAGCTGCCAGCTGTCGCACCATGCATTAATCCTCTGCAGGTCCTCCTGGAGTACGTACGAGTCTTCTGATGTTGCTACTTTCTTGTAGACAACCGTGTCATCTGCAAATAGCCTCACGGAGCTACCGATGTTGTCAACTAAGTCATTTATGTATATTGTAAACAATAAAGGTCGTATCACGCTTCCCTGCGGTACTCCCGAAATTACCTCTACATCTGCAGATTTTGAACCGTTAAGAATGACATGTTGTGTTCTTTCTTCTAGGAAATCCTGAATCCAATCACAAACCTGGTCCGATATTCCGTAAGCTCGTATTTTTTTCACTAAACGTAAGTGCGGAACCGTATCAAATGCCAGTCGATTTCTCATCTCTGGTACTGAACAGTTACATTAGGTTTTTTTCCTCTCCAGGCTATGGCACATGTGTTCTGTCCGGTAAATAGATTTTAAATTTCTGAGCTTTGATACAGATAGGAAAATGATTTGTAATCGGGGTAGGCATACGGATGGCGGTTGTGTATTTGTAGTCGTCCGCATGACGTACGACTCAGCGGGAAAAAAAAGGCAACCCTTCGTTCCTAGTTCAGTGGCAAAAAACAGTCAGCGCTTCCTGCCGAGTTCAGCGAGAAGCGGAATACATAGAATGTTAAAATCACCGTCAAATTCAATTTTCAGTTAATCGTGGGGGCCTATGTCCGACTGATGTAGGCAGTATGACATCATTGTTAGAAGAAGAATAGCCGAATCATCCAGTGTATGACTTGCAAGAATCCGATGAGTGTTCAGTCGTTAACGCCCACTAACAATGTGCCGTCGACCCCTCTGTTCCAGCCGCACCTCTCTGAGGATACATCATATGACTTAAAAAGCATAAGAAATGGAGGGCTTTAAAATAAGGTTTTCATTGGAATCTTTACAAGAGTGCGGTAGAATGGCTGCGCTCTCTTACCAAGGTAGCACGCGAAACTCGAACAAGGTTATTCAAAACATCAAAAGAACAAAAACACTGGACGAATGAAATTAGTCAAGCGTTTACATTTATCTTGTAGACATGAGGTTTTTAACGATCGATGCATCAAAATAAGTGACTAAAATAAGAGTAAGTGCATAGATGCATCGTTTACGTTGCCGTTTACATAGTTATTGAGCTATTCATTTGTGCAAATTCTGGCAGACAAAATGAAATAGTACAAAAAGACCATCTGTCGAATTGTATTATGGAGTGGATCTATGAATCATATGTAATCGTTCTATGAAAGGTCCTACAAATGTTTACTATATAAATATTCGATACTACGAGGGTTGCCCAGTAAATAATGCCCCATATTTTTTTTCTCCAGAAGTATTTATTCCACAACAATCAAATTTACATATGTGAAAGACTGATGTTTTGTCTACTTGCTTTATTTTTCCACATAATCTCCTTCAAGTTCGACGGCCTTTTTCCAGCGAGACACAAGAGCGTGTATTCCCTGCCGGTAAAAATCTTTACTCTGCCTACAGAGCCAGGTTGTCACTTCGTGAATCACTTCTTCATCATCGGCAAAACGTCTTCCACGAATGAAATTCTTCATTGGCCCAAACAAGTGAAAGTCTGAAGGAGCCAAATCGGGGCTGTAGGGTGGATGGGGTAACACTATCCAACCCAGTTTCGCGATGTGTTCACAAGTCCTCAAACTTGTGTGAGGACGAGCGTTATCATGCTGAATCAAAACATCCTGTGGGTTAACATGACGCCCAAGGCGCCGGAAGCGCTGCTTAAGTTTGTCTAATGTTTTGACATAAGCCTCTGAATTAATGGTACTGCCTTTTGGCATCACATCAATGAGAATTACGCCCTCGCAATCCCAAAACACAGTCATCATGACTTTTCCGGCTGAAGGAACTGTTTTGAATTTTTTCTTCTGTGGAGAATAAGCATGACGCCATTCCATCGATTGTCTTTTTGTTTCGGGCTCAAAATGATGCACTCAAGTTTCATCACCTGTCACAATCCGTGACAAAAAGGCCTCCCCGTCAACGTGAAAGCGTCGCAACAAATCGAAAGAAATGTCTTTTCTTTGGGATTTGTGATCGACAGTAAGACACCGAGGAACCCATCTTGCACACACTTTTGAGTATCCAAGCTGATTGATAATCACATCCACACTTCCTTTGCTTACTGACAACTCCAGTGCCAATTGTCGAGTCGTAATGCGTCGATCCCGTCGAATGAGAACATCAGCCCGCTGCAACATGTCAGGCGTGACAGCCGTGGGAGGCCTTCCCGACCGCGGCAAATCTCGGAGCTCCGCAGCACCGCCCTCTGATGCTTTCACCCTCTGTGCCCAGCGACCAACAGTACTCCTATCGACTGCAGATGTTCCGTAGACGTTGCACAAGCGTTTATGAATATTGCCCACGGTTTCTTCCTCTGCTACGAGAAATTCAATCACTGCACGTTGTTTCTGAAGGATGTCACTTGCAGACGCCATTTTAGAACATTCCTACACTACCGCTCTCTGTCGGAGGAAATTTAAACTTTGCGTACACACGCGGGAAACTTCAAATAACTCGCACCTAAAGTGTGACATTTCTAATATTTTTTATTTCGGAGAAAAAAAATATGGGGCATTATTTACTGGGCAACCCTCGTATAATGTAACAATACATTGCAATATATTGTCTACATACTTCTAGACAAGAAGTTAGATGTGACAGCAAAAAGGAGACAGAGGGGGGTTTTGGAAGTAACTGTAGCGGGGGAGGGGAGGGGGGGGATAGTCCGGAGTAAATGATGGAAAGAAAAGTAATGATGTATACACTGAAGCGCCAAAGAAACGTACAGGCATGCGTATTCGAATACAGAGATATGTAAACAGGCAGAATACAGCACTGCAGTGGTGTTATAGTCGGCACATGAGCGATGGGACACAGCATCTCTGAGGTAGTGAAGAAGTGGAGATTTTACCGTACAACCATTTCACGAGTGCACCATGAATATCAGGAATCTGGTAAAATATCAGATCTCCGACACTGCTGCCGGAAAAAGACCCTGCAAGAAAGGGACCAACAACGACTGAAGAGAATCGTTCAACGTGACACAAGTGCAAACCTTCCGCAAATTGCTGCAGATTTCAATGCTGGGCCGTCAGCAAGTGTCAGCGTGTGAACCATTCAATGAAACATCCTCGATATGGGCTTTTGGAGCCCCCTTGTGTACCCTTGATGACTGCACAACACAAAGCTTTACACCTCATCTGGGCCTGTCAACACTGACACGGGGCTGTTGAGGACTGGAAACAAGTTGTTGGTCAGATGAGTTTCGTTTGAAATTGTATCGATCAGGCGGACATGTATGGATATGGAGACAACCTCATGAATCCATGGACCCTGCATGTCAGCAGGGGACTGTTCAAGCTGGTGGAGGCTCTGTAATGGTGTGGGACATGTGCAGTTGGAATGACACAAGTGCAAACCTTCCGCAAGTTGCTGCAGATTTCAATGCTGGGCCGTCAGCAAGTGTCAGCGTGTGAACTTCTAGATGTAACTCTGACAAGTGACACATATATAAGCATTCTGCTCATCACTTGTGTCCACTCATGTCCATTGTGCATTCCGACGGACTTGAGCAATTCCAGCAGGACAGTGCGACACCCCACACATATAGGATTGCTACAGAGTCACTCCAGGAACGCTCTTCTGATTTTAAACCTTCCATTGACCACCAAACTCACCAGATATGAACATTACTGAGCATATCTGGGATGCCTTGCAACGTGCTGTTCAGTAGAGATCTATCTGGGATGCCTTGCAACGTACTGTTCGGTAGAGATCTCCATCCCCTCATACTCTTATGGATTAATGGACAGCCTTGCAGGATCCATGGTGTCAATTCCCTCCAGCACTCCTTCAGACATTAGTTGAGTCCATGCTACATCGTGTTGCTGCACTTCATTGTTCCTGTCTGTGACTCAATGTATCCTTTATATGGTGAGCAGCACTCTATTCTTTTCATAGTATTGTTGCTATTCCATCATCAACTTTCCATTATAATATAGTTCCACTTTTTCATTTCCTTTCTTTCTCAAATAATTTTTTACAAGCTTCCAGTTTCCACCGTGGTTTTGGTTTTTTCTTATCTCCTTACAAATCCTCCTGATTTCTTTTTAATTTTTAATTCCCTTCCTATAAATAATCCTGAAATCCCTTTCCCTTTTATTCCTGCTTTCTTCACATTCACTCCCCACCGCTAACCTAGACAATGCTCCTGCAATTGCATTTTCCTTTCCTTTTATGTATTTCATTGAATAGAGAAATTGTTCGAAGAAAAGTGCCCTCCTTGTAATTCTACTGCAATACCAGTTGCATTCCTACAGATAACTTAGAGCCTTGTTGTCAGACTATAGCATAGCTCTGTGCCACAATAAATAATTTCTGAACTTGGTAAATGTCTAGTATACTGCCAGGAACTCTTTTTCACTCACAGTGTAATTCTTCTCATGTTTTTGTAATGTTCTGCTTGCAAATTCTATGGACTGAATTTCTATTCTACAATAGACTACTTTCTCTTGGAATAATTGAGCTCCCTCTTGACTATCAGTCCAGTCTGTCATAAGGTAAAATGGTAATGTCAAATCTGGTCTATGTTAAATTGTGCTATAACATAATGGTCTCTTTATTTCAATAAAAGCTTGTTACCATTCCTTACTCCATTCCCATAATACATTTTTTTCTCAAAAGGGTATTTAAACCAAGTGTATGAAGAGCATGTGTCCTTGTGTATTAGCTAAGCCAAAGAATGATTTTAACTCCTTTTTTAACTTAGGGGCAGGAAATTTTGCCATGGTTAATATCTTATCGTGTCAGGCAAAATTCCTTCTTCCGTAATTATGTGGCCTAGAAATTTCAACTGTTTCACAGAAAATGTACACTTTTTCAACTTTAATGAACTACCTCATTTCTTTAACTTTCTCCCTACATCTCTCAATAATTCCAAATGCTCTTCCCAACATTTTCCTGTAGCTAAAATATCATCTAATAAATTATCAATGTAGCGAGTAATACCTTGCCCAGAACATAATCTAATATTTGCATAAACTGTTTAATCCAAATGTTACAACACAGTACTGATAAGCTCTACCACCATACAGAAAAGCAGTGTGTTTTCTGGAATTAGGATCAAGTGATATCTGATGAATAATTTACTTCTCTATTGATATCAACTGGTAAAATCTTATTCTTATGTAGGTACCACCCAATCAAAGTTCTGGCCTTCCTGAATATGTTCATTACTGTCATCATAAATACCTTCTTCTAACTTTTTGTCTTTAACTTTCACATAAATCATGCCATCTAACTCACTTCCTATTTACTCTTCAATATCTTTGACAATATCTTCAATATCATCACCACAATTAACAGTTACATCTTCCTCACTAATCAAACTATAATTACCTCAGATACCCTCTTCACTTTCCTACTATTACCTAACACAATTTCTTCCCCCTAGGTACATGCCTGTCAGATTCATCTGTTTCAACATTAGAAATTGTAAATTCTCCTTTTGCATCTGCTACATACTCAGTCATTAACCTTTGTAACCCACTTTCATCAAAATTATCATGATTTCTCTCCTCTCCCACTAAAACTTCATTACTTCATCCACTGTAAAGATTTGTTAATGATTCTGTGTCTAGTTCTGCTTCCACTCTATGAGTAACCTTCTTTCTGATTTCCCTATACATATCTACATTCATTGCCTCCTATAATTTCCTGTTAAAATGTAACCTATTCATTTCATATTTATCTCTATTTTTGTTTTGTTGTTCACATGGATCAAAGTTATTCCTACTCTAGTAATTTCTTTTGTCATAATTAGCCTGGTTTCTTCTGTCTCTCCTTGCCCCAAACCAACAGGTTCCCAGGAGATGATCTTTAACTTGCAGGATCATTACCCCTATTTTCATCTCTGCTGTGGTTAAATGGTCTGTTATTTCCTTCCCATGACCAGTTTCTATTTTCCTGTGTTCTAATTTCATTCCTGTTTCTCTCATTCCACTGTGGTTCTGTTCTCTCACATCTTACCTGATAATTATTCTTGTAATTTCCTCCATCTCTTCTTCTATAATTACTTATGTTCCTGCAGTTTTGATTCTACCCCCATGCTGATTACCATCATATTCACTGTGATTAAAGTTACAGTTTTCAGTTTCCTCCAATGTCATGTCTTGTTCATCTACATGTTTCAAAAATGTTTCAATAGAATCATCTCATCCATAAATGCATCATTTTGCGTAAGTTTATCAAATGGTTTATGTAAGTGGATCAATCATCTCAGCTGCTTCTCGCAGAAATCTCTCAGTGTCATTCACTCCTCCATGACATGGTCAATTTAAAAATTCACTTTTTAACCTAGCTTGTTCAATTTCTGACCAAAATGTATTCAAAAAGCATTTTTCAAAATCAAGTCATGTCTGGATTAGCATTTTTGTTAGCCCAATAGAGTGCTACTCCAACCAGAAACTTTTTTCAAAACTTTATCTTAAGCAAAGCAGTCACATCATTGATAAAAATATCATGACAGTGTTGTAGAAAATCAACTGGGCAACTTTTATTATCTCCTCAAAAACTTTTAATTAGTACATTAGCCCCCATCCCACTACAGTTGCTATTGAAACTTTTAGCTTTCACCTTCTACAGTACCAGCCTGTGTATTGAATCATTTTTGTTCTGACTCTATAACTAATTTATATTTGTTGAGATACTCTCTTATTTGAGCAACTTGAATTTCAGTATTTAAAATTGCACTCCTGAATACTGTTAGTGCCATATTTGGAGCATCGGTTTTACTGCTCGAGTCTTTAATCAGTTCACTTTTTGATGTTTCAGTTCTATTCCCCAAATCATTATCTTATGCCTCAATTCTTCCACCCAGGTCTTTATTCTGATTACTCAAATCATTGCTTGGTTGTTCCAGATCACTATTGACTTCGTTATTAAGTCATTTCATTAGTTTACTGAAAAACTCACTGACTGCACAGAAAGGTTATTATTGGCTTCTAAAAGTTCTCTGTGATCAAAGCCTTGGAAAGGACTGCAAACAATAACATTCCCAAATACTGCTCCCTCATCATGGCTCTGATTAATTTCATGATTATTGTCCACCATTATTTCTGCCTCCCTAAGGCTTTCACTAAGTTCCGTATTGTCATTTAAAACTGTTTCCTTAATAACTGCTTCTTTCTTATATGCCACATCTATTTATTGTAAAAACTTCACATTAATTAAAAAAGATTTCATCTGACCTAAAACACTGTCTCTCTCTACAGTACAGAAGAAAAAATAAAATTCACACTACTTATCTTTTTCAGTTGACTGGAATACTCTCTTTCAAATTCTGAAGGTGGCAGGGGTAAAATATAGGGAGCAAAAGGCTATTTATAATTTGTATAGAAACCAGATGGCAGTTATAAGAGTTGAGGGGCATGAAAGGGAAGCAGTGGTTGGGAAGGGAGTGAGACAGGGTTGTAGCCTCTCCCCGATGTTATTCAATCTGTATATTGAGCAAGCAGTGAAGGAAACAAAAGAAAAATTCAGAGTAGGTATTAAAATCCACGGAGAAGAAATAAAAACTTTGAGGTTCGCCAGTGACATTGTAATTCTGTCAGAGACAGCAAAGGACTCAGAAGAGCAGTTGAATGGAATGGATAGTGTCTTGAAAGGAGGATATAAGATGAACATCAACAAAAGCAAAACGAAGATAATGGAATGTAGTCAAATTAAGTCGGGTATGATGAGGGTATTAGATTAGGAAATGAGACACTTAAAGTAGTAAAGGAGTTTTGCTATTTGGGGAGCAAAATAACTGATGATGGTCAAAGTAGAGAGGATATAAAATGTAGACTGGCAATGGCAAGGAAAGCGTTTTTGAAGAAAAGGAATTTGGTAACATCGAGTATAGATTTAAGTGTCAGGAAGTCGTTTCTGAAAGTATTTGTATGGAGTGTAGCCATGTATGGAAGTGAAACATGAACGATAAATAGTTTAGACAAGAAGAGAATAGAAGCTTTGGAAATGTGGTGCTACAGAAGAACGCTGAAGATTAGATGGGTAGGTCACATAACTAATGAGGAGGTGTTGAAGAGGATTGAGGAGAAGAGACGTTTGTGGCACAACTTGACTAGAAGAAGGGATCGGTTGGTAGGACATGTTCTGAGGCATCAAGGGATCACCAATTTAGTATTGGAGGGCAGCATGGAGGGTAAAAATCGTAGAGGGAGACCAAGAGATGAATACACCAAGCAGATTCAGAAGGATGTAAGTTGCAGTAGGTACTGGGAGATGAAGAAGCTTGCACAGGATAGAGTAGCATGGAGAGCTGCATCAAACCAGTCTCAGGACTGAAGACCACAACAACAACAACATCTTTTTCGGTATTTTTGATGATGATTTCCCAAATAATTATTTCCATTCATTTAGTTTGGACATTCCTTGTTCATCAGTATATTTAATTTTTGGTCAGTGATGTTTTTGATGCCTCCCATGTATAAAAATTTGAATTTTCATCATATTCAGTTCTATGGGAATGACTGTCCACCACAATTGTTATGTAATCAAGGACAGAAAAAAGGTCAGCATTGGCTGTACAGTCATCTGTCTTTTTTATTGCATTGCAGATTTCAACTGTCTGAGCAGCTATCATCATTGCATTATAAGTAGTAGTGTTTGACTGTCCTGACATTTTTTTAACATATGCAAGTTCCTCCTGCATGTTAAAATTGACTAGGATTCATGGCTACATTTCAATTACTCATCTTGCTGATAGTGGAGTACTTGATTAAAATTTGTAACACAAGTTTCCTGCAAGTCCTCCTCCTGAAATAATATTTGGGTCCAGTTTTATGTACGTCAAGCAATTTATGTCAAGTTAACCAAAAAATAACAGAGCCAAAACTGACAGAAACCTTTTCGATACTAATATCTTTATTGCATCACAACACAGAAGAGACTGATATGTGTTTTGTGCCTGAAAACTGACTACATACTGATGCAATGCAGCCATTGCTGTGGGTGCTTGTACAGTGTGAGTCACATAAGATGTAAGCCTCTTTTATTTCATGAACAGTTCCAGGTATCAAAATGAGGGTTCTGGCAAATGATAGGGGCATGTAATTTGGTATGAGATAAAGTGTCTTAACTTTGGTATCACAGGTATAACAACGATACTGAACCAAGTATGATTTTTTAAACAGAACGTTATATTTGTTTTAACAGCCTCTAAAAGCACTTGAAAAGACGAATACAGTGATATAATGCTTGTTAATGTAGAGGTTGAAACTCTTCGCAAAAGCATCTGAAAAATGTGGTTCAAGAAAGGAAATCAATGTGGTCAGAGTCACCTTCTGTGATGGAATCACCATCAAGCCGAGCTCTCGTGTAAGGCTCCATTGTTATATGCAGCAAGACAGGCCTAGTTGCAAAGATAAAATCTGGTTTCCTGTACAACTTAGATATAAGGTAAGCTAAAATTTTTGTGTATGGAACTACGGCATATGCTAGCTTCCGGCACATCATATTGGCTTATGAAAACTATTTAAAATGTGTGTATGTTCTCAGGTTGTTGTAGAAATAAATACAGTTGCTGCTCACTTGTCAAAGCCAAAACAGCAATGACACTCATTCATACTTTATAGTAATAAACAGTCTATTCAACATAAATAGAAAACTACTGTCTGAACTTTCTTAGATTCAAAAAAAACAAAAAGGAAAAAAATACCACCTGATGTGTCGTTGCTGGAGACGCCTGAATACTTCTTAAAGCAGACCATCTGCTTTTAGAGAAATGTTTTTATAAATACTACTCAAAATTGTAGTTAGATGGAATACACATTAAATATAATGAACAGTTCATTCAAAATGACTTATATGTCACTCAAAAATAACTACTTTTCTTATTGAAATGTAGTTTTACACTTTACTTAAGTATGTGCTCAAATTGTTTCCATCGACTACAAGGCACATTTGCAAACGCTGTTCAAGACATAGATAAACAGATGAAAGTATATTGGACAATATGCCCTTTGCATGCTGTGGCAATTCAACATTACGTATCACCTGTCATAGTTAGGGCCTCAAGATACACTGCATCTCTCAGTAAACCCCATAGAAATAAATCATGAGGAGTCAAATCGAGAGACTTAGTCAGCCATTGTACTGCAGCATTCTGTTCCATTCAGTAGTCAGGAAACTTTACATTCAGTATTTGCATTTCATCATAGGAAAGGTGAGCTGGGCAGTTGTCATGTTGAAACCACACACACAGTTACTTATCCAGTGGTACCTCTTCTAGAAGAATGATCGAAAGTCCATAAGAAAGTGTGCGTATGTGTTTCCATTTAACATCGCTGGGCTGAAGTAAGATCCCACAGTGGAATTTCCTATGATGCCACGCCGTAAGTTTACTCTTCATAGTTGTTGTTGCTGGGGTACCTGACAAACCCAATATGGATTTTCAGCTGCCCACTGGTACATGTTAGGTATATTTACATTACCATGGTTTGTAAACATTGCTTTGTTAGTAAATAGCACACAATGGAAAAACATATCCCAAGCAATGCAGAGCAAACCAACAAATTCTATATGACTTTCTGGTCCTCAGAATGGATGAAGTGACAGATAATAAGGGTGGAATTCATGTTGATGCAAGATGTGAGTGATGCTCCTCTAGCTGATCCCATATTACTTGGCAATCTGTCTTGAGTCAACATTCATATAGAAGTAACATTTCTAACTTCTCCTTATGTCTGCATACAAGTAATATTGATGCAGAAGTGATCTCAGTTGGTGCTAGTTTTGCAGTGCAAACAAGTACACAGTCAAAAGGTTTGACAAAACAATGTAGCATGACATTAGCATGTTTACAATGCAATGGCTGTTTCCAGCCAACTTGCCTTTCAATTTTAGAATATTTCTTGGATTCACTTACGAAGAGTTTCAGCCTTAACATTAACAATCTTATATCACTGCACTCATCTTTTCAAGCACTTCTGGATGCCGTTGAAAAAGTGTATCATTCTAATCATAGCACGTAAGCTTTCACGGCCGGCGTCTTCATTAATTAAAACTTCCGGGCTGAATTGCCATGGTCCATATATAAAACTACTTCTCCTTCCTGACGTTTTGTTGCCGGCTGCGGGCAACATCTTCTGAGGTGAGTTGGCGACTGGCTGCTACGCGCTGGTGGTCCCACTTATATAGAGTGCTTAGATGGCACCACCACCCGTCACGTGCTTTCGACTTTAAAACTATCTCTGGCTAGTGCCATCTCTCTCGATTACAGGTAATCAATTGTCACTTCATTGGTACAAAGTCGACTGCCATATCTTGTCTAGTTTTAATCCTTCTTCTTTTATATTAAAATTATTTCTGTGCTTGTAGATCTCTATAGCTTCTCTATACATGTGAGTATAATAATTTGAGGTCCTAGCTATCACGTTTGTCTCACTAAATTTTATTTCATGATCACCGTCTTTGAAAACGTGTTCCGCTACAGCTGATTTCTCAATCTGTCCCAATCTACAGTTCCTTTTGTGTTCCATTAGGCAGGAATTAACAGGTGTGTATAAAATTCCGTGTAGCTGTGGCATGGTTTATATTGGAACAACTAAAAGGAGTGTTAATACCCACCTAACAGAACACAAAGGAACTGTAGATTGGGACAGACTGAGAAATCAGCTGTAGCAGCACGTTTTCATAGACGGTGATCACGAAATAAAATTTAGTGAGACAAACATGATAGCTAGGACCTAAAATTATTATACTTGCATGTATAGAGAAGCTATAGAGATCTACAAGCACGGAAATAATTTTAATAGAAAAGAAGAAGGATTAAAACTAGACAAGATATGGTGGTCGACTTTGTACCAACGAAGTGACAATCGATTACCTGTAATTGAGAGAGATGGCACTAGCCAGAGATAGTTTTAAAGTCAAAAGCACATGATGAGTGGTGGCACCATCTAAGCACTCTATATAAGTAGGACCACCAGTGCCTAGCAGTCAGTCGCCGACTCACCTCAGAAGATGTTGCCCGCAGCTGGAAACGAAATGTCAGGAAGGAGAAGTAGTTTTATATATGGACCACAGCAATTCAGCTGGGAAGTTTTAATTAATAATAAGTGTATCTTTCTATTGTAAAAAATCATACTAGTTCCAATATCTTGATCAATATGAGAGTTAAGACTCTTTATCACATGCCAAACTACATGCTGCTTAGAGTACTACCATTTGCCATCAACTTTGTTTTGATATCTGGAACGATTCATAAAATAAAAGAGGTGTTACATCTTATGTGATTCACCATGTATAGTTTCCAACAACCACAAACTTAAATTATGTTTTATTTCAATATGAGTTAATTGAATTTACAATTAAGATTTTGATGCTTTCACAAAACTGGTTATGGAATTTCACTTTATAATTCATTGCAATGTTTCTGAAACACCGTGTTGAAATATTATGGTTTTCATGTTAAGGATCATGGACTATATATGAATAACAATTTCTTAATTATTTCTTTTTTTTGTTCCTAATATAAATACTGTTTCTATACAGTTGGCTGTAAATTATAAATTGAGTTAAATTTCATGAATTTTCTGTTCATAGTTCAATATCTCTATAAATTAATCATAATTCGCATTGAGGTGTCCTGTCCTCATCAGCACAGTAATCCAGCAACATTACATTACAAGCTGTTGTATCTAAGTAATTCTGTGTAAACTTCACATAGTAGTATATTTGCTAAATGTTATCCTGTTCTGCTACATTACCAGTGTCACAAAGATACTGAATGAACTGAACTGGCACACTCTTGAAGGTAGATGTAAAAAAATCTTCTGGTAGCCTACTTACACAGTTTCAAAAACTGGATTTAAATGATGACACTATATAATAATCCCCTCCATACTGCTCCAATAGGGATCTTGAGGATAAGATTAGATTAATCAGAGCTTGCACAGAGGTACTTAAAGGGTCATTCTTCCTCTGCTCCATATGTTAATGGAATGGAAAAAGTTTGTAATAACTGTTACAGTAAACATACCTGCCATGCACTTCACTGTGGTCTGCAGAGTATGGATGTAGATGTAGTTGTAGACATAGATTCCAGTCATCTGATCTTCCAGTCATTTGATCTTAGAAATATTCTCCTTAAACAAAATTTTTTTTTCCCCCAGGTCTCTTTCCAAGATAGTCTAGAAACAAATTTCATACACTCTTTCTTCCCAGACATGGACAAACTAGTCACCTCTGTGACATACTTCACTTATCAAACCAGCGTTGAAGTTCAGACACATCCATAGTGGAGCTTTGTATAGTCCTTTCTGTGTCCTGAAATGCGTGATCTTTTTTCACTCTTGTAGCAATCTCTTTATCTGAATAGAATATCATCCTATTTCTTCTATTATTTGTTGAATACATATATTCAAATCTCTGGCTTCCTCTACAATTTTTACCCTCTACAGCTCCCTCTAGTGCCAGGGAAGTTATCCTCTGATTTCTTAACACATGTCCTGTCATTTCATCTTCATTTCATTTCATTTCATTTACATGATGTAGGAATAGTCACAACAAAGTTATCATACAAGTACAAGTACTACAAACATAATAATGGAATATCATTGTCAAGGCATTTGTAGAAGTACAATTTAGACATATAAATTAAAATTTTCAGCAATAAATTTACACACAATCAAAGTACTCATCTATGTCATATAAAGTTTTGCTTAAAAGGTAATTTTTAAGCTCAGTCTTAAATTTTACTTCATCTATTATTTCCTTTATGTACACTGGCAGAGAAATGTAAAGTTTTTTTCCAAAATTACTTACATGCTTTTGGGTTTGTATTGTCCTTACCCTTTCTACATACAAATTCTTACAACACCTAGTATTATAATGGTGGCAGTCCTCATTTCTACATAGATTTTTCATATGTGCTCTTGTACACAGAATGCTTTTAAATATATACAGTGACGGTATTCTGAGTATTTGTAGTTGTTTGAAAAAGGGCCTGCAATGAGTTCTTGGAGAATTATGTGTTATAATTCATATAGCTCTTTTTCTGAAATGTGAAGATATCTATTAAGTTTGATATAGTTTTACCCTAGAGCACTATGCCGCAAGACACAATGGACTGAAAGTAAGCAAAATACGTTAGTCTGGTACAGTCTGTGCTGCGTACTCTAGATAATATCCTCTATGCAAAACATGCCTAATTGAGCCTGTGAGATAAATGCTTGAGATGGTCTTTCCAGCTTAAGTTTTGATCAATGTGCATGCCCAAAAATTTTGTGGAATTGTCTCTATCTCCTTATCAATTAGTTTTAACTGGAGGTCCATTTCTTGGGTTGCTTTGCCATACTGTATATAATTTGTTTTACTTAGATTAAGTGTTAACACATTAGCATTAAACCATTGTTGTATATATTTCAGGACTATGTCAGTTGTGGTGGTTAATGATTTTTTATCATCACTTATAATTATACTCATGTCATCTGTGAACAACATTATTTTGGTAGAAATATTTGGATTTTTTGTGTCAGTTATATAAAGCAAGAATAAAAAGGAACCAAGAACACTGCCCTGTGGGATACCTATTTCCAATTTCTTTGCATCTGAAACTTACTTGAGTTTCTGATTTTTATGTTCTGTGTTCTATCTTGAAGGTAAGATTCAAATCATTGCCTCACAACACCCATTACATGTATTGCCTCCATCTTGTTTAAGAGAATTTGGAGATTTACTGTATTGAAAGCTTTAGATAGATCTAAGTTAATTCCCACTACACATTTTTTAGTGTTGAGATTTCTGACAATCTCTTCAGTATAGGCATGGATAGCTGATTCTGTGCTGTGGCCCAAGCGAAAGCCATATTGATTGCAGTTCAGTAGTTTGTAAGCATCTAAATAATTTATGAGTCTGGTTTTCATTAATTTCTCTAGAATTTTGGAAAATGATTGGAGAAGCGATATGGACCTATAATTTTCTACCTTGTGTGGATCTCCTTTTTTAAACAGAGGTCTAACAGAGATTTTAAACCTCTGAGGAAACACACTTCCGCTGAAAGACAAATTGGCAATATGTACCAGGGGCTTTATAATTTGTTGGGCTACATTTTTTATGACTGACACAGGCATTTCATTCACACCTGCAGACATTTTTGATTTTAGACTCTATCACCTTTAATATTTCGTTATCATCTGCGGGAGTTAACAACATACTATTGTCTACTTTTGTGGCTGTTAATTTCTCATGTTTAGAAGAGTTTTTACTTAATGGCACAGTTACACTTAAAAAGTAATTATTTATGTAATTTGCCAGAGTTTCATCTTTTAATTCAATATTTTCACTATTTTTGAGTACTATTTCCTTATTCTTGAGGCCCTTACCTATTTCCCTTTTCACAATTTCCCAAGTAGTTATTGATTTATTGCCTGATTTTCTTATTAATTTATCATTACTTAATAATTTTGCTTTTGTAATTACTTTTCTATATACTTTTTGTAATTTGTTATATGTTCTTTAAACTTGGAGTCAGTACAGCTCTTCAGTTTATAGTTAAGCATTTTCATGGTCCTGGAGGAATTTCTAATACCTGTTGTCATCCAGAGGTTAGCATGTAAATGCCCATATGAGTTTGTTTTAAGAAGTATTTTAGGAAAACACATTTCAAAATTCAACATAAACAGGGAAGAGAAAACAACATATGCAGTATTTGTGCTAGTTTGTAACAGTACTTCTGTCCATGATTGGTTAATCAGTGTATTTATGAAGTGACTTCAACTATCTTTGGAGAAGGTTCTTTTGTACATATGATGTGAACTATTTTTGGTCACAGGGGCTATGGGAAATTTATGGATGAGTGCATTTTTATCAGATATTCCTGGGTCAACATTTATTACATCTGTATCTATGACATCTATATTTTTGAAAATATTATCTATGAGACTTTCTGAAGAGTTTTTCTAGTCCTGTAGGGTTCGTTATATGTGGATGCAAATTGAAGCTCTGTAGAACATTAAAGAACTGATCTTTGAATGCACATTCAGTCAATAAGTTGACATTAAAATCTCCACTTATAATTATTGTTGATTTGTTATTATGTAATATATTGAGCAATGCCTCTAACTTATTTCTAAAAATTTCAGGATCACCACATGGTGATCTGTACACTGACATTATTATTAATTTACTCTTTTGCATTTTCAACTGTATTGCTGCAGCCTCAAAATGTTTTTCTTCGCTTAAGGATTCAGTTACAGTCATATTTTTAACCTTTACTCCAGGTTTTACATGCAAACACCTCCATGTCTTGTTTTCTTCCTGCAATAATGGCTTACTAATTTGTATGGGGAAATGCAAATATTTTGTAGTTCATAGCTCATGCACCAATCATCCTGTCCCTTCTTCCTTTCAGTGTTTCCCATCTATTCCTGTCTTCACTGTTTCTGTGGAGAACTTCCTTATTTCTTAACTTACCACTGTATCTAATTTTCAACAACCTTGTATACCAGAATATCTCAAAAGCTCCAATTCTCTTCATTTTCCGTTTTCCCTCAGTCAACAATTCACTACCATAGAAAGCTGTGATCCAAACGTACATTCTCAGAGATTTCTTCCTCACATTAAGGCTTCTTTTCATGACAAATGCCCTGTTTCCTGTGCTAGTCTTTTTTTATGTCCTTGTTTCATCTGTTATGTGTTTTTTTGCAGAATTCCTTAACTTCATCTATTTTCTGATCATAATTTGTGATGTTAAATTTATTGCTAATTTCATTTCTGCTACTCCTCATTTCTTTCATCTTTCCTGAGTATACTCTCAAACATTTTCGGCTGTCTTTAAACTGTTTATTTTATTTTTTAAAAAATCCAGTAATATTTTGTTTCACATTCACTGATGTCAGCAGTGTCATCAGTGAATCTTACCATCAATATCCTTACACCCCAAATTTTAATACCACTCTTGAACCTTTCTTTCTGTCATTGTTTCTTCCATGTACACACTGAACAAACAGTAGGGATGACTTTTAATTCAAGCACTTCCTTCTTATTGTTCCTCTTAGTTTCTGTACCTACTGTATATTACCCTTCTTTCCCAGTAGTTAATTCCTATTTTTCTCAGGATTTCAAATTCTTCACACCATTTTACATTGTTAAGCACCTTTTCTAGGTCAACATATTCTACATATGTGCATTGATTTTTCCTATCAAGTGGAACTCGCTTCAGAAGCACCTCTCTGGCACGTCTATCTTTCCAAAAGCCAAATTGGATGTATGTAATGGCCCTACATTTACAAGTAGGCTGTGGATGCCGAGTTTTATTTTTTTCTATGGAAAGTTGGGTATAGAACCAATTTTTGTCAATAGAGGGACCTGCTGTTTGTGTATTGCATCACAAGAACTGGTCGAATTTGAATAAAGAGATTTAAAGACACAGCTGAAGGTGTTACCACTAATTCTAAAATACTGGTCAGCCATAGTCCCATTCTCCATCTAAAATAGAATATGGATATATGGAAACTGTGAAAGCAGCCACGTCGTATGCCAACTCCGGTACATATGATGAGCAGCATTTTATGAAGCCATGATCACCATCCAGCTGTCCATCAGAATGAATGCCCGCCACCAAACTGTGGCCAAGAGCAGAATTGACCTCTCAGGAGCACAGCTCACTGCTAAGCATGATATGCTCAAGTTCAACAGCTGCTTCACAACCCATGCTATCTGAATCCTTCACTCCATCTACTCACCCCTGCTCAACTGCAGTCAACATTGTGTTACACACACACACACGTGTGTGTGTGTGTGTGTGTGTGTGTGTGTGTGTGTGTGTGTGTGTGTGTGTGTGTGTGAGTGAGAGAGAGAGAGAGAGAAACAAGAAACATGTTTCTAAGAGAGAAAGAAAGAAAGAAACACGTTTCTAAGAGTTAATAAAAATGAGGTCACAGGCTGTTGCAGCTCAGGGTGCAGTCAGAAAATATTACTACTTTTAGCAGTAATGTATTTGTTTTCTTCCAATACTAGATTCAAGGGGGTACCCAAAGTGGATATTTTTTTTTTAAAAAAAGCTGTATATTTCCAAATTGTTTACAAAAGAACCTTATTCCCTTCAAAATACTCTCCATTACAACTAATACATTTTTCCCACCAGTGCTTCTGCTGTTCAAAACATATTACAAAAGTGAATAAATAAAACATTTTGTGACTGGTTGCTGCATATTTGGTAATTTTATGGTTTATGGTCGCTGCACAACTTGGGAACCACGTGGAGCCCGTCATTCATACATATTTGTAGTCATCTTTAGAAAATGCTGACAGCTCCTCTCTCATTTTTCTTGACTTCTTCAACATTGTCAAATAGATGTCCTTTCACACCCCTTTTCATGCATGGAAATAAGAAAAAAATCATATGAAGTCAGATCAGATGAGTAAGGTGCGTAGGACAGCAGAACCATGGCATTTTCAGTCAAAAACTGTCTAACAGATATGACTGTGTGTGCAGGATGCATTGTCATGGTGGAAGAACCAGTCTTCTGTCTGAAAACCTGTGACTTGGTTTATGAGATTGTCCGTTTTCAAAATTTGGTTTTCAACTCAGCAAGCTCCATAAAAAAAATCATGCCTCAAGAAGACACAAGATCCTTCCACGGCGGCCGCTGGGGACACTCCACAGGATTCTGTGTCTTCCACCACCCAGTGTGACACTGGGGACAGCGCAGACCTGGGTTGGCACCCGTAAACAGATTGTCGGCAGCCGCAATTGGAGCATCGGTGCTCGCAGTTGGAATGTCAGAGGCTGCGGGAGTTGAAGCCCGACTGACAGACATCAATAACTCTGACAATGAGCAGGCAGACCATTGCGTAAGAAACACCTGATGATGGCAGAAACGTTATTCTCCAAAATATCTTGGGACTTTAACGATTGGACACCCGAGAGCCCTGGAAACAGTCTGAAGGTATTTTGCCTATCTGATACATCTTGCATGCTGGATGGAATAGCTTTGTCATGGCTTGCTTTCCCAAGGCTATCAATAGTTCTGAAAGAATGTTATCTACTCCACTGCTTTGTCATATTCTTCTTGCAGTACCATCTCTCCCATCTCATCTTCATTTACATCTTCTTCCCTTCTTGTAATATTGTCTTGAAGTCCATTGCCCTTATATAGGCCCTCTGTATACTCCTTCCACCTTTCAGCGTTCCCTTCTTTGCTTAGGACTTGTTTTCCATCTGAGCTATGGTATTCATACAGATGCTTTTCTTTTCTCCAAAGGCCATTTTAATTTTCCTACAGGTGGTATCAGTCTTTCCCCTAGTGAAGAATGCTTCTTAATCTGTACATTTGTCTTCTATCCATTCCTGCTTCACCATTTTGCACTCGCTGATAATCTCATTTTTTTAGAAGTTTCAGAATTTCTTCAGTTTTAACCTACCGTTCATAACCAACAAAATGGTGGTCAGAGTCCACGTCTGCCCCTTAAATTGTCTTACAATTTAAAATCTTGTTCCGAAATCTCTGTCTTAACATTATATAATCAACCTGAAGCCTTCCAGTCTCTCCAGGTCTTTCCATGTACACAATATTCTTTCATGATTCTTAAAACAAATGTTAGCAATGAATAAGTTATTCTCTGTGCAAAATTCTAATAGTCAGCTTCCTCTTTCACCCCTTTCTCCCAGTCCATATTCACCTGCTATTTTTGCATCTCTTCCTTTTCTTACCATTGAATTTCAGCTCCTATTACAATTAAATTTTTGTCTCCCGTAACTATCTGAATATTTTCTTTTATCTCATCATACATTTCTTCAATCTCTTTATCACCTGTAGAGCTAGCTGTCATGTGATCTACTACTGTGGTGGGTGTGGAGTTAGTGTTTAGCTTGGCTGTGATAATGTGTTCACTATGCTGTCCACAGCAGCTCACCCACATTCCTATTTTCTTATTCATTATTAATCCTAGTCCTGCTTTGCCCCTATCTGATTTTGTGTTTATAACCCTGTATTCACCTGACCACATGTCCTGTTCCTTCTGGCACTGAACTTCACTAATTCCTGCTATATCTAATGTTAACCTATTCATTTCTCTTTTTAAATTTCCTAACCTACATGTCCAATTAAGGGATCTAACAATCCTCACTCCAGCACATAGACCACCAGTTTTGTTTCTCCTGAGTAGTCCCCATCCAGTTGGAAGGCCTCACCTTCAGGCCCACAGTGAGATTTAACCATGCCGGACTCATCGAAGACCAGTCTCCTCCTGATTTCTACAGTTGAAATACTTCACTGTTGCCAATACCTCCAATCAACCTAATCCAGACACTGAACGTTGCCTCTCTCAGTTCACACCATCATCCAACCATGATGACCCTTAACCATTCCCCACCTAACCACCCTCTGATCATCTTCCAGGTGTTCCCTACCTCCAACTTGACTCACCATCTTTCCTAGGCTCCTTGCCAAGAACAAAAACACCTCAACAGAAGAAAGAGCAATCATTCATATTCTCAGGACAGATTCTGATTTAAACATCCTCCCTGCAAACAAAGGTCCTACTACTGTTGTGGTTTTATTTTATTTAATCGTATGGTGATTTTATATAATATACAGCTGATATAAGACAAGTGATATTATACAATATACATATCATATAAGACAAGATTAAACCTTAAAGTCCATGTTTTTCAACCAATTCATTAAGCTGGGTGTGAGGGTGAACAAGTTGGTGTGAATTCCAGGGTATGAATGAAGTGGACAGCGTTGGACTAGATGTTCAGTTGTCTATTCTTCTTGATTACATTCACACATTGGTGAACTGATCCAGCTGCATTTGTACTTGAAGTAGTTACAACAACCATGACCAGTCCTTAACTTGTTGAGGCGGCACCAGAGGTTCCTCAGTAGGTCTAAACCTTTTGGCTTCTTTGTGGGATCAAGGTGATGGGCTCTTGTTCCCAATGTTTTTGTTGACCATTCATGCTACCAGCTTTCATTTAGATCAAAACCATCTGCGATGAGTTGTCCTGCAGTAACACTTGTTGGTCTTCTTGATCGCAATTGTTGCTGTGGCGGATGACAGAATTCCTGGTGCAGTGGTAGAGAAGGTGATACAGAGATTTTCTTGGCATCCCTCAGTAGAGCTTTATTCCACCTTAAGTGAGGTGGAGGGGTGTGACTCAATACAGGTAACCTGTGGCATGGGGTTGATTTAATGGAACCAGTAATGTGGCACATTGTGTCATTCAGCTGCATTACTGGTTCCATCAAATTAACCCCTTGCCACTGGTTACCTGTATTGAGTCACATCCCTCCACTTCACTTAAGGAGGAATCAAGCTCTACTGAGGGAGGCCAAGAAAATCTCTGCATCATCCTCTCTACCACTGCACCAGGAATTCTGTCATCCACCACAGCAACGGTTGCAATCAAAAAGACCAGCAAGTCTTGTGGAGAATCCCAGTGACTTCCTGAGAGAATGATTCTGGCATCTGTCTCATTCCTCACCTACAAGCTCTGCCATAGTGATCCCATCTCAGAAGTCCAGCATAACCTCCAATCCTTACTCAAACTCATTGGCCCAGCCCATAACTCTTATCATGAATGCATTTCCTTCATCATCCCAGTGACCTCCCCTCTACACATGCCTTCTACATGCTTCTCAAAATCCGTAACTCCAAGAACCTTGGGTGCCCCATTGTAGCTGGTTACTGTGTTTTCACTGAAAGGATATCCACTCTTGTCAACCAACACTTCCAATCAAATGCTTGTAGCTGAGCCTCTCATGTTAAAGACACAAAATGATTCCTTCACTGACTGTGATCCATCCCTACCCCATTACTACCTGGATCCCTATTCATCACTGTTAATGCCAACTTCCTATACACCAACATCCTTCATGATGATGGTCTAGCTACTATCCCTTCCAGTGTCCTTCAAACTCCAAACCCTGTGCCTCATTCCTTATACAACTAACCAATAACATCCTCACACACAACAATTTCTCCTTTGAGGGTAAAACATGTAAACAAATCTGCTGCTGGGCCATGGGCACCCATATGGCACTTTCCCATGCCAGTCTCTTTATGGACTATTCTAGAGGAAAATATCATAATGTCCCAAAACCCCAAATCCCTTTTCTGGTTCTGGTTCACTGATGGCATCTTCATGATCTGGACCTAGGGACAAGACTTCCTATCCTTATTCCTCCACAACTTCAACAACTTCTCTCCCATCCACTTTACATGGTCCTCTTCAGCCTACTCACTTTCCCAGATGTTGGCCTCCAACTCACTGTTGATTCCGCCCATACCTGTATCCACATCAAGCCCACTAACCATCGACAGCACATGCACTCTGAAAGTCCAGCAAGAGGAAGCAGCAGGCAGCAACAGCAGTTGTTTGTTTGTACATAGCATTTAGTTTAGTGATATTCTCATGAGCTTCTGTCAAGAAGTGAATTTAATCTGTGTTTTTACAAGGCGTGTTTTTTAAGTATGGTCAATTTGAACATAAGTACACAATGAAAGGTTATTTCAAAAAGTAAATTTATTTTCAGAAAATATGTACTTCACTCTATTTTTTGACATAGTTGTCAAGTTTGTTGAAACATGTATCATACCTCTCAACCAATTTTAAAATACCCTCTTCATGGAAGAGGGAAATAGGTGATCTAAAACTTCCCAGCCAAAACTGTCCAATAAATTGCAGGTCTGACCTGCAGCGTGAGGCCTTGCATTGTCATGGAGAAGGACAATTCTCTTTGTCAGCATGCCACATCTTTTGTTTTGAATCACTCTGCGTAGCTTTCTCAGGGTTTGGCAGTATGCTTCTGCATTGATAGTGGTTCCTCATTGCATGAAGTCTACCAACAAAACACCATGCCTATCCCAAAACACTGATGTCATGATCTTGCCCTGGGACAGAGACTGTTTGGCCTTCACCTTTACAGGCAAGTGTGTGTGTGTGTGTGTGTGTGTGTGTGTGTGTGTGTGTGTGTGTGTGTGTGTGTGTGTGTGTGTGTGTCTCCATTCCATGATGTGTTTCTTTTATTCGGGCATGATATGCAAAACCCATGTTTCATCTCCAGTTACGATCTGACTCAAGAAGCCGTCACCTTCTTCATGATAATGAGTACAGAACTTTTGTGGTCCTCTGTTAGGAGTTTTGGGACCCAACTGGAGCACAGTTTCCTAAACTTTAGGTGTTAAGAAACAATAGTACAGTCCACCAATAAATTGGTCTAAAAGTTTGTTGGTACCTAAATTCTGCTTATATAAAATGTCACCACGTTTAGTAGTAGTAATGCATCTTATGTTCAAACTGTCAGAGATTTAGAACTATTAATTGTAATACCAATGATTTAATCATTTCAACAGTACTGTGACATATTCTGATCATTGTATGTGATTTATACTATCAAAACAGTGCCTGCTAGTCCAGATTAGTATGGTTAGACTCTGATTTTGCCTTCAGTTAAGGCTGGTAGTCTATGTTAATTATTGTAAGAGATGTGTTTCTTTAAGTGGTGTAATAAATGAAGAGCAATAATGTAAATGGGTATATGAGTTATGCTTATTGAAGTTACTAAACATCCACGCAGAGTTACACTTTTCCTTCAGATGAGTATATTTTTCAAAATTGTTCTTAGTTGCATATTTACCATTTGAGCTTTTATCTCTCATAGATTGACAATGGCAGTTGTTCCAATAGCATCACATGTAATGTTACTAAGTTTCTTAATTGCAATGATTATGATGTTCATTACTTGCACAAATTTCAGAAGGTAGATGTCTCACATGATGGAAAAAAGCTAGGATAATGTGTAATTCTTAATAACATGACAAGAAATCTTGGATTAAAATTTTGCAGACATCTTTTTGTACAATGTAAAAATGAGTTTGGAAAAATGTTGAGGATATACAAGAACACAACAAGACACAAGATGAACAATAGATTTGGAATGGAAATAAGTATGCTTCCTGGTGTACTCAAAAATTAGAATGAAAAACTGGAATGGAAAACAAGTGCAACAACTAACATACCATATATGGAATATTGCACATGATTCTTATTTTTACTTCTGTGGCTACTGTGCAGAAAAATTTTGTGTGATGCAACCTTTTTTTGGAATTTTGGACAGTTAGTAAACTCTCAATTATTGAAGTTAAACTCTAAATTGGAACAAAATACACTAGAAGGGAAAAAATTAGGATTTACTCTATAGGAAATACATTTGTTCTTGGGATCTATGGAAAAGCTGGTGGCAGAACATCAAGGCAGAATGGTGGCAGAACTTGAATAACATTTTTGTAGATTAAGATTTAAAGTAGAATTGGACCTGAAACAAAATTTGGTTTAATAGATAGACATACAGAATGATGTTTGAGTCTCATTTTAATCTACAATAATGACAGGAGCTGAAGAAATTAATTAAAATTTATGCTTTGGCAGGGACCTGAACCTGGGTCTCATTGACTTACTAGGCAGGTGTGCTAGCTCTTATACCACCACAGCATTATGGCTAACATGGCTGCACAGGCTACCCTAATCCAACACCCTCCCTACCACAAACTTCAGTTCACATCTTCAAGGGAAAGAAAAGCTGAAGATGTGAATTGATGTTTGTGTTAGGGATGGCACTGGATTAGGGTAGCAAGTGCAGCTGTTTTAGCTACACTGCTGCAGTGGTGTAATGGCTAGCACACTTGCCTAGTAAGTCAAGGAGACCTGGGTTCAAGTCCTCACCATGGCACAAAATTCATTTCTTCAGCTCTTATCATATAAGTACCACATGAAAAATAATCAAGCATCAGACTTAATGATAATCTAATTATTCCATGCAGTAGCTACATAGGAACAAATGTTTTTACTGAAACAGATGATGTCAGACATGATACAGGTGAAATGTTAAAAATGGAGTGCATTTTAAATGCTTAGAGGTTTTTCCTGCTAACATTCTCTGTGACTCTTTGACACGAAAGTAACAAGTGTATGCAGACAATAGTTTTGTAAAAATTTTGTAAGTGTTTTTAAACTGAATTGACACAGGACATTCCAAAAAGTAGTTTTATAAGAGTGCGCTAAAAACTAATGCCTGCAAACTTTTATGTAAAAACTTGTGAAGCCATCTAAATAAAACAACATTATCTTCATTCTGTATCTTTATTCTTCATGTCTATTTATTTATTTTTCAATGTAATCACTCTGGCAATGAACAAAATCCTCCCAGTGATAGACTAGTTTGTTGATACTACAACTGCAGAGTATTTTACTTTGTTGATGGAGCCACAACCTCACCTCTATTTGCATCACTTCATCACTGTCAAATTGAAGTCCTTGAAGTTTTTCTTAAAGGTGTGGAAACAGATTAAAATCAAGTGGGGTCAAGCCACAACTGTGTAGGGGATGGTTGGTGACAGTGAACCCAAGGCATCAGATTGCTGCAACACTTGTGTGTGGTATAGCATTATCATGCCGCAGGAGAGGGTGCTCCACATGTGGATGAACTCCTCAAATTTGAAACTTGATTACAGCACCCTGTTTCTCATGCAGCGACGTAGTTACACTACACACTGCCATGTTACACGCTACAATTCGGAGGCCTCTAGTGGCAGAGGGTTTGCAAATATGTATTGCCCTTTGCCGGTCCCTTCGACCTCTCCACCGTCGCCTGTCTCACCCTGTCGAGGTTTCTCACGCCCCCCCCCGTCTTGAACATGCCCTCACTCGAGGTGTTTGTGCCTGTCCCTCTGGACATAATCCATGACATCTCAATAATACTGCACAATTATACACTGTGTTTCTCTTCATCCAGTGCTCATGACACAACCTCCGTCATTCCCTGTCACCTGGTGAAATGTGTTCCCCTCCCACCTGACGTCAACCTGGACACGCTTCGTGTGTTCGCCACACCCACCGGAGACATCGTCGTCGTCGCTCCGTTCCACCCGCAAACTGCCGGCCTACCTGTTGCCGCACAACCACCACGCCCAGTACGACGCCCGGCTCGCTTCAACTACTTCCAGGTTCGGTGGCTGAAACTTCCGTCACGACATCCATCCACACAGCTCCCCGATGACACTGTTGAGCTGACTGTGGTCGCCACAGTCCCCCCCCCCGGCCTCTGAAGAGTTCTCCGTACTGTGGGGGGAAGGAGGGGGCGGCGGCGGCGGCTATGTGACACTGACGAAATCGACACCAACATCGATATGCATTCATCTTTGGGCTCTAAGCATTATCTTTGGCTGTTCCGCCATTTTCAGTTCAGTTCTTTGTGATACTTGTATGTGTTAAGGTTAATAAATGAACTATTGCTAAACGGGTGTGATTATTGATGCAACCAACCTGGTAATCCTCCTCAACATAAAAGTTTGGAGGCATTACTTTTCAGCAAGCCTTTGTAAAACTGCTTTGCAGAATGTATTGCAGTAACTTGGATTTAACTTAAAAATTCTTACAAAATTTCTCCAATACTTCTGTCTGTGTAAATTTGTTAACATTGTGTCAAAGAGTCAGAGAGAATGTTAGCAGAAAAAACCACTGAGTAATTAAACTGTAAGTTAACTTCTGTTTGTATTACTTGTTTATAAAATGTATTTCATAGATTTTCAGTCTAAAAATGTTTTGCGAACTAAATTCTATACATGTAAAACTATTCACCACATTTTGTAACAATGTGTCCTGTGTTCATACTGTCAGAGGTTTACAACCCCTAATTACAATATTGACTATGTAATCATTTAAACCATGTTGTGAAATATTCTGATCATTGTATGTTGTTTTTACTGAAGGGACAGCACCCACCAGTTCAGATTAGTACAGTGCAGAGTCTAATTTTAGCCACAGTTAAGGCAAGTAGCCTGTGTTGGTTGTTGAAAGAGATGCATTTTCTTAGTTGGTGCAATAAATGAAGAGCAATAATTTACAATGGTGCACAGCTTATGCATATTGCAATTACTAAATATCAGGCAGAGTTACACTTTTCCCCCAGATCAGTATGTTCTTCAAAATTCTTCTTAGTTGTGTATTTACCATTTGAGCTTTTATCTCTTTGTGATCAACAGTGGCAGTTGTTCCAATACACCTGTAACTTGACAAAGTTCATTTTTTTCACTGATTACTCTGGTCATTATTTTCACAAATTTCAGAAGATAGATGCCACAAGTCAGACAGCTATATCCCCTCCACTAATTGAATATATTTAAATGTAAGATGAGGAAGTGCTAGATGTTGTTACTTGTAGATAGAATAAGACATAGGAATGAACATGTAATTGAGAAAAAGATTTTATTCCCTCCATTTTTCTCTCCTCACTGGCATTTGACAGAATAATCTGAACGTGATTTATATACAAGGAAGACTGCATATTTATACAAAATTTATGAATAAAAATGGTTCAAATAGCCTTGAGCACTATGGGACTTAACTGCTGGGGTCATCAGTCCCCTAGAACTTAGAACTACTTAAACCTAACTAACCTAAGGACATCACACACATCCATGCTCAAGGCAGGATTCGAACCTGCGACCATAGCGGTCGCGTGGTTCCAGACTGTAGTGCCTAGAACCGCTCGGCCACTCCGGCTGGCATTTATGAATCAATTATTATATTGATGAAAGGAAACTACATAAATTTGTGTGTAGTAAACATTATTCTGTGTTGAGATTCAGATCAAGTATGATTTAGTTGTGAAGTTTGATCATAATACCAGTGGTTGTAAAACTATACGTTTGAGAACTTGCATTAATAGTTCATTTGTGTGTAACATGGAAGATTATTTGGAGCTAATTTATATTATAGGTGTTATGGGAGATGTACGAGAAGGAAATGGCAAGGCAAGAACACCAATTTATACGAAACCTAGTTAGCATCACATTGGAGTGCCAGATGAGAAATGATGTGTGAGTGTACTGTGTTGGAAGTTGCATAATAGAGAATGGCAGTAATGATAAGTGTATTTATCGCAAAGAGTATATATCATAAAAAGTGACTAATATTATTTACAAGTGATGAACTTTCTTGTAATATAGAATAATACAAAGATATAGAAAAATATACAAGCTAGTCCAGTAGGCACGATAAGAAAATATTTATAAGACTGTCATTAATAGTTTATAGAGAATGGGTAAATGTACATAGTTATGCAGCATCCCTAGGAGGTCTGATTATATGATTACAGTACTGAGAAAAAATATATACATTTATTGTGATATATTCATGTGGAGTCCAATATTCAATTGACCCAGCTTGTGGTTTCTTTGGGTTGATTCAGAGACTTAGATAACATTACTTCATCTTATTGAGGAGATATGCAGCAATATGCCTAGAATGACTGTCAGTACATTATTTTAATACATGACTATATTCTAAAGATGGGTACTTTATTGAGCCTACTGCTGAGCAGCCAGGCAAACTACCAGTAGGACAGATGTATTTATGCTAATCCTGGTGAAAAACTGTTCCAGAAACCTGAGTGTTCTAACAAGCCATGCAGATTCCAGAGGAGCTGAGGGAGATTCTGCTGAATGAAAAACAGAAAAAAATCTCATGTTGTACATTCATTCATTCATTGCATTGCATTTCAGTGTTGATAGACTGATGTGATGCATTCATTTTGCACCACACTAGTTCTAATTAAATTTATATTTGATTTTAAGTGTTTTTAAACACTTGAAAGATAGTTAGGGACATATGAGATTGCATTGCTTTTATGGGTTTATGGAACAGTATGTCAGCCTAAGTTACAGCAGTTTAGCAGTTTCTCTTTGTAGCTGAAAGTGACTGTGTGTTGAATCAGAACTGTGGATTTAGTTTATTAGTTAATTTTCTATGAAACAGTTGATATTACTTAAAAGCAATCACTAATTGTACTAGTCATTTAGTCCCTGCAGTTAATAAAAATTTTTAGATAATTGAAATGTTTAGGTTTTGTCCAGGAATGAGCATTAATTCTCATGCAGTCAGATGGACACTTCAGGAAAGGTTGTTAATTAAAATAATCACTCTGAATTCAATAGGGATTTATTTTAAGGCCCATGCTGTTTGTGATCACACCTGAACTTGACTTAATATTCGCTGTACATCCTATATCAGGAAGGTGTGAAGTTAAACAGACAGTATAACACCATTCAATATTCATCTCCCAATAGGACAGCTGCCAGACCATGATAGACAGTTGCTATGTAATCAAAGAGAGCTTCAGCTCAAATTTAAGAGAAATCAAAACCTAGCTGAGAAATAAAAGCAGAATGATGTGAAAATGAGTGTGATGAGAGCAGTAAGAGATGAATTCAATGACTTTGAAAGAAAAATTTTATCAAGCAATGTGACTAAAAACCCTAACAGCACTTGATCTTATGTAAAACCAGTAAGAAAATCAAAATCACCAATTTAGTCACTCAGTGACTAGCACCAAAACAGAAGTTGACAGAGAGAAAGCCAAAATATTGAATTAGATCTTCTGAGTCTGTTTCACCATGGAAGATCACAATGTTTCAGGCATCACATAAATGCTGAAGTGACAGATATAGAGATAAGTGATCATAGAATGGAAGAGCAACTGTAATCACTTGGTAATGAAAAGGCAACTGGACTAGAATAATAATCAGTGGCATTGTGCAGAGGAGACTGGTGAGTCACAACTGTGTGCAGAGACTAAACGGCAATATTAAAGAACAATACAATAAACTAGGAGTCATTTTCACTGATCCCAACAAATTTCTAAGTGCAAAGTGTCTCACCAAAGATGGTCTACATCTGAACAGGTTGAGCTCAAAAATATTCAGTAAGCACGGACACTGCCCAGTCTCAAAAAATAAGGGAAACTGATAAGTAGGATGGGGGTGAAAAAACTTGTGTAGTGTTAAGAAAGAAATTTGCTAAAGCCTGTAAGTAATAATCAAAGTAGATACATTACCCACTGGAATATACAAGGTTTAAACACTGATGCTTCAAGCAATAAAAGCTCCACTGAAAGCTTTAATTGTGAGAGTCTTTTTGGTATGCCTATCTGCAACTCAGCATCTCCGCTATATGGTGAGTGGCAACTTTCTTAATATTGAGCAAATATTAGAGCTGTTTGTTTAAATGAGCACTGGTTTACTAAGGATACAATTAAAATTTTAAACAAAATAGGGAACTTCAGATTAGCAAGTAGATTTGGAGAAGAAACATGTCATGTGGAGGCTCATGAGTTATCATTGCTGATTGTGGTGGTAATTGATAAATTATGCATAAGTAAGCAAGAGACACAATTTGCAGATTTATGCTTTCTTCAATCAGAAAGCATGTGCATGCACGTACCACAACTGTTACTTGGAATCATCAACAATGCACTCCCCCTCTGTGCCTCGACATGAGCAAACCACCATCGTTCGTGGATTGGATTATAGTGACTGGAAAAAATGCATGTGATTCTCAGTTTCAAGGAAGACATACATGTAATCATAGGCTTATATTGCTGATGCCAGTCTGTTGCAAAATTAAGAAAGACATTTCATGCTCATGCATTATTACATTTTTGGATAACAAAAATCTCTTCTACAAAAATCAAAACTCTTTCTGCAAAAAGAGATCCTGCAAAACATGTGATCTGGAGCACAGTAAACATCAGCGCTCAGGTTCATAACATATTTCTTTACTTCAGGAAGGCATTTGATACAGTTCTGCACTGTACTTCAATGAAAAGGTATGAGGTTACTGGGTATCAGATCAGTTTTGTGACTGTATTCAAGACTTCCT
This sequence comes from Schistocerca americana, assembly GCF_021461395.2. Lineage (NCBI taxonomy): Eukaryota > Metazoa > Arthropoda > Insecta > Orthoptera > Acrididae > Schistocerca > Schistocerca americana. Next base: position 213,018,093 of record NC_060122.1, on the reverse strand, counting down.
TGCAGAGAGAACTAAACACATCACTTTCAGTGGAACAAAAGTGATGGATGTTAAGGTAATTTCACAAATACCCCATGTAGAAACACTGTTCACGTTTACGTCGCACTTCACTTAGCATAGACCGGGACTGTGTCCTAGGCATGCCCGATGTTAACTGACTGGGCACGGCCTGTGCTGCCGGAGTTGTTGTTGTTGTTGTTGTTGTTGTTGTTGTTGTTGTCATCATGCCAGCAGAGGTCGCGTCCAAATTCTCGCGTGCCCTCTGGTGGACGGGACTCTACTTGCGGCAACTACCGTCCGTGACGCGCCATGCCAATGTGCGCCTCCCGCGATCTTTCTGGTGGCTACTACACTCCTCCTCCTTCGGGGGGTGAAGCCACTGTGATCCACTGCGTCGGAAGGTGGAGCGTCGGGCAGGAGCTATGACCTCCACATCCATTGGGTGGCCGGAGTCGAGGGGATCTGCCAACCCTCGAGCCGGAACCTTCGAATACGGCTGGAAGTGACCCACACGAAGAGGCCCCCGTCGTCCCACAACCGGATCCCGGGACAGAACAGGTGACAAGCTGTCGAACTCCGGATCCTGTTCCACCCCGGGAGGGGCAAGACCCAGTGGCGGGGACGAAGGGGAAGGGACGACCACAGGTGAACCAACCTCCTGAGAAACCGGGCCTGCTGGGGGGGCCGGCTTTCGCTGGGGCATCTCGAACGATGGCGATGCCGGTGCTGGAGCTACTGGAGGCTGCCAAGGCTGAAAACCATCGCAGTGCGGCAGAGGCACAGCGGGGAGAGGAGGCAACGTCCCCTGTGAAACCAACACAGGTGCCGGCAATGGGGAAGCCGGTGTCCGAGAGGGCGGAGGGTGGGTGCCCGAACGTGGACGTAGCTGATTTTGGTGACGACATACCACCCGGTCCCCCGCCTGCAAGGTATAGAGCCAGCGGCCATTTCGGCGCAGGACCACCGCTGGTATCCAACGTGGATTGCGACCAAACCCACGGGCCCAGACCGACATACCCAGTGGAAAGCCAGCTACTCCGTTTTGTGAAGACTGGCGAGGATCAGGCCGGAGGAGGTGCAGCAGAGTCCTAGGTTGACGCCCATGGAGGAGCTCTGCGGGGCTGCATTCTCCCATTGGTGTGGTCCGGTATGCCGTCAAGAAAAACGTCAATGCTTCCTCCGCAGGATATTCGTGCACATACTTCTTCATCTGCGTCTTAAATGTGCGCACCATGCGCTCGGCTTCCCCACTTGATTGTGGATGGAAGGGGAGAGAGCAAACGTGCCGAATACCGAAGCGCCTACAAAAATCCTGGAAGGTCTGCGAAATAAACTGCGGTCCATTGTCCGAGACCAGGGTAATTGGCAGACCTTCCACAGAAAAGATTTTTGCTAGTGCCTGGATTGCAACTTCTGAAGTGATTGAGGAGCAGCGAACCACATATGGGAATCGGGAATAAGCATCAATGACAATGAGCCAAAAACCGTTGAGAAACGGGCCCGCAAAATCGATGTGAACATGTTCCCATGCTTGGGTTGCCGGCGGCCATGAAGAGAACGCTGCCCTGGGAGATGCTTGTTGGCTCGCACACTGGGAACAGGTGGCCACCAAGTGCTCAATTTCTCTGTCAATACCGGGCCAGTACACATGTCTGCGAGCCAAGGTTTTAGTACGGGAAACACCCCAGTGCCCCGCATTTAATAACGTGAGGACTTCCCGTCGTAAACTTGCAGGAACAACCACGCGAGGAGCTGTATCATCGGTAGCCAGAAGGAGAACACCTTCCAAGACCGAGAGGCGGTCCTTTAGAAGAAAATAATTACGAAGAGGGTCCAAGGCCCGGCCCGGAGGGCGGGATGACCACCTCTGCTGAATGAGGTGAACTACTTGCCGGAGAACTGGGTCAGCTGCCGTTTCCCTGGCGACTCGACAACTAGTGATCGGGAAGCCATCAACCGCTTGGCGGGACGCCACATCCAAATGAAAACACATAATCTCCTCTCGATCGAACGTAGGATCCGGGCCCACCGGAAGACAGGAAAGAGCGTCGGCGTTGGCATGCTGTCCTGTAGGGCGAAAATGAATGTCACAATGGTACTTAGAGAGGAACAAGGCCCAGCGCTGTAGTCTGTGGGTCGCCCTATCCGGAATCTGAGAGACGGGGCCAAATAACGATATTAACAGCTTATGGTCAGTGATTAACTGAAACTTTGTGCCATACAAGAAAGGGTGAAACTTGGTAACAGTGTAGACAATGGCCAAAGCCTCTTTTTCCACCTGGGAGTAATGGCCCTGTGCGGGACTAAGCGTTTTAGACGCAAACGCCAGTGGTTGCTCGGAACCATCTGCATTGCGATGGGGCAGGACCGCCCCCACCCCATACTGCGAAGCATCTGTAGCCAGGACCAACGGCTTATGGGGATCAAAAGTAGCCAAACAAGGGGCTGACGTGAGGAGGCCCTTCAACGAGGTGAACGCTCGCTCACATGCAGGCGACCAATCAAAAGGAACACCCCTGTGCAGAAGGCAGTACAGGGGGTGGGCTATAGTGGAAGCCCTGGGAATGAACCGGTGGTAATAGGCTATCTTGCCTAAAAAAGCTTGTAACTCTTTCAGCGAAGCGGGCCGAGGAAGGTTGACGATACCTTGGACCAAACTTCCTAGTGGCTGGATACCGTGCCGAGAGATGGTGTAGCCCACATACTCAATGGATGGTTGAAAGAAGGTTGACTTATGCAGGTTGCAACGCAAGCCCACAGACCTGAATTTGAGAAAGAGGGTGTGAAGGTTGTGCAAGTGTTCCTTCGTGCTGCGGCCTGTGACAATTATGTCATCCAGGTAATTAATACAATGAGGAATTGTCGACGTGACATGCTCAAGATAACGCTGGAATATCGCCGGGGCACTGGGTATTCCAAAGGCCAACTGCTGGTATTGGTAAAGGCCAAACGGGGTGTTGACGACCGCCAACCATTTGGAGTCATCAAGTGGTATCTGATGATAAGCCTCCGACAGATCGATTTTCGAAAAATATTGGCCTCCCGCCACGGAGGAGAACAATTCATCAGCACGAGGCAAAGGATAGGTGTCCACCACCAATTGGGAATTGATGGTGGCCTTGAAATCGCCACAAAGACGTAATTTTCCCGAGAGCTTCCTTACAATAACGAGGGGCGAAGCCCACTCACTGGAAGAAATGGGAAGAACGACCCCTAGGGCTGTCAGCCGGTCTAGCTCTTCCTTTACCTGAGGGTGGAGAGCCAAGAGGATCTGCCTCGCGCGTAGAAAACGCGGGCGAGCCCACGCCTTCAACGTTAAGTGAGCTTCAAAATCTGAAACACGCCCCAGGCCCTCCTCAAAAATATCTGGAAAGTCGGAGATCAAAGATTCCAATAATTGATAGGGAACGTCTTCGGAGACCAACTGTATGGTGTCAGCGATAGAAAAACCGAAAGCTTGAAAGGCATCCAGGCCAAAAAGGTTAGCTGAGCTCGCATCACTGACAACAATAAAAGTAATAGGCCGAGTGACTGATTTGTAAGTCACGTCGGTAGTGAATTGACCCAGTAGGGGAATGAACTATTTACCATAACCGCGTAGACGCCGGTAAACTGGCGCCAACGGGGGCGATCCAAGGTCGGAATAAGTTTGTGCATTCAACAACGAAACTGCCGCGCCCATATCGACTTGCAGTTGTAACCGGCGCGACCGAACCGACACCTCGATAAAGAGTTTGCGTGCCGATGCGTCGGGAGCCTGGCCCGATGAAACTTCCTGAATGTCAACGTCCATGTCCTCTGTACCTGCTTCCTTCGATTCTTTTGAGGCTGAGCGGCAAACATTAGCAATGTGACCTTTTCTATTACATTTGCGACAAACGGCCCAACGCTGGGGGCACTCTGACCGATCATGATGTATATAGCACGACGCACAGGACGGCAACAGGGGCCGGCAGCCGGAATTCTGTGTACGCGCCGTGCGGGAGCGGCCGTAACGGCCGGATTGTACCGCTCGCACGTCGTCCACCCCTGACACAGTGGACGCGGCCGCGCCGCCCTGGACCGCCGCGACGTCGCACCACGCTTCCAGCTGTTGACCTGCCGCGTGAGAGACTTCATACGATTGAGCAATGGACAGGACTTCCTCGAGGGAAGGGTTTTCTAACTGCAGGGCCCGTTGCCGGACCTCCCTATCAGGGGCCGAACGAACAATGACGTCGCGTACCATAACGTGGGCGTACGACTCTCGCGACTGCTCCGTGACAAAATGACACTTGCGACTAAGACCGTGCAGGGTAGCGGCCCACGCCCGGTAAGACTGATATGGCTGTTTCTTGCATTGATAGAACTCTACCCTAGCCGCCACAACATGCGTGCGGCGGCGATAATATGAAGACAGCAAGGAAAACAATGCGTCAAAAGACAAAGACGAGGGTTCCTGCAACGGCGCTAGCTGCCGCAAAACTTGATACAGCGAGGGAGATATCCAAGACAAGAAGAGAGCACGATATACCTCCGCATCGGCAACACGAAACGCCTGGAAACGCTGCCGAAGGCGATGTTCATATGCGTCCCAATCCTCCGCCGTCTCGTCATACAGGGGAAAGGGAGGAGGGAACGGCGCCGGAGCAGACGGCGTGGAGAGCAACGCCGGAAGCACTTGTTTCATGGTGGCCATGAGTTCCGTCTGCTGCGCAACCAAAACTCGCACCAAATCCTCCATGCCGTGGAGAAGCTGCGAACCCGGAACAACGACGCAACACGCGAAAGAACGACCCTACTCGTCGCCAATTGTGTAGTAACACTGTTCACGTTTACGTCGCATTTCACTTCACTTAACGTAGACCGGGACTGTGTCCTAGGCATGCCCAATGTTAACTGACTGGGCACGGCCCGTGCTGCCGGAGTAGTTGTTGTTGTTGTTGTTGTTGTTGTTGTCATGCCGACAGAGGTCGCGTCCGAATTCTCGCGTGCCCTCTGGTGGACGGGACTCTACTTGCGGCAACTACCGTCCGTGACGCGCCGTGCCAATGTGCGCCTACCGCGATCTTTCTGGTGGCTACTACACCCCAAGACATGTTATAGGACAATTTCTGTTCACAGTATGAGGTCTCTTCGAAAAACTCTGAAACATTCATTATTTCACGCCAATGGTATGTTGGAGTGAAGTGCAGTTGGTATCCCTGCACACACCTGTGTTTAATGGGTAACTGCTAGTAGTTTTATTGTTGTATGACTGTTGGCTGTTATTCAGTGCTATATTGAGTAGAACGTTGTGTCACACAGCTTGCAAATTTTGAGATGGCAGAGTTAGAGGAACAATTTGTCTGCATTAAATTTTGCTTGAAACTCAAAAAACACTTTACAGAGGCACGCCAAATGATGCAAGAAGTCTACAGTGATGCACGCTTAAGACTTATTCAGTGTTACAAATAGTTCACATGGTTTAAAAATGGCTGGATGGAAGTTAAAGATGACCCTCGTTCAGGAGACCCTTCCACATCTACTGGCAATGCTCATGTCAGGAACATCAATGAAACTGTGTGTGCCAATCAAAGACTGACTATCTGATAGATCGCAGAAGAATGTAACATTTTAACTGGATCATATCATGAAATCCTGACACAGCATCGTGGAATGCATCATGTTGCTGCCAAGTTCATCCCACACTCATGAGACAAGGCCAGAAAGACCTTCAACTCACAATCTGTGAAGAGCTTTTGGATCACACAAATTAAAACTAGATGTTCCTTAAGAGAATTATAACTGGTGATGAGATTTGATATTGAGACCAAGGTTGCAATGGGTCAGGAAAGGTTCTCCAAGACTTTATATATATAAAATAGAGAGAAACATTCCATGTGGGAAAAATATATCTAAAAACAAAGAGGTTGTGACTTACCAAACAAAAGCGCTGGCAGGTCGATAGACACACAAACAAACACAAACATACACACATTTTTCAAACTTTCGCAACCAATGGTTGATTCGTCAGGAAAGAGGGAAGGAGAGGGAAAGTAAAAGGATGTGGGTTTTAAGGGAGAGGGTAAGGAGTCATTCCAATCCCGGGAGCGGAAAGACTTACCTTAGGGGGAAAAAAGGACAGGTATACACTCGCACAAACTCACTCACACACACACACACACACACACACACACACACACACACACCACACACACACACACACACATATCCATCCACACATATACAGACACAAGCAGACATATTTAAAGACAAAGAGTTTGGGCAGAGATGTCAGTCAAGGCGGAAGTGCAGAGGCAAAGATGATGTTGAATGACAGGTGAGGTGTGAGTGGCGGCAACTTGAAATTAGTGGAGATTGAGGACTGGTGGGTAACGGGAAGAGAGGATATATTGAAGAGCAAGTTCCCATCTCTGGAGTTCGGATAGGTTGGTGTTGGTGGGAAGTATCCAGATAACCTGGACGGTGTAACACTGTGCCAAGATGTGCTGGCCGTGCACCAAGGCATGTTTAGCCACAGGGTGATCCTCATTACCAACAAACACTGTCTGCCTGTGTCCATTCATGCAAATGGACAGTTTGTTGCCGGTCATTCCCACATAGAATGCATCACAGTGTAGGCAGGTCAGTTGGTAAATCACGTGGGTGCTTTCACATGTCGCTCTGCCTTTGATCGTGTACACCTTCCGGGTTACAGGACTGGAGTAGGTGGTGGTAGGAGGGTGCTTGGGACGGGTTTTACACTGGGGGCGGTTACAAGGTTAGAAGCCAGAGGGTAGAAAAGGTGGTTTGGGGATTTCATAGGGATGAACTAAGAGGTTACAAAGGTTAGGTAGACAGCGGAAAGACACTCTTGGTGGAGTGGGGAGGATTTCATGAAGGATGGATCTCATTTCAGGGCAGGATTTGAGGAAGTCGTATCCCTGCTGGAGAGCCACATTCAGAGTCTGGTCCAGTCCCAGAAAGTATCCTGTCACAAGTGGGGCATTTTGTGGTTCTTCTGTGGGGGATTCTGGGTTTGAGGGGATGAGGAAGTGGCTCTGGTTATTTGCTTCTGTACCAGGTCGGAAGGGTAGTTGCGGGATGCGAAAGCTGTTGTCAGGTTGTTGGTGTAATGGTTCAGGGATTCCGGACTGGAGCAGATTCGTTTGCCATGAAGATCTAGGCTGTAGGGAAGGGACCGTTTGATGTGGAATGGGTGGCAGCTGTCATAATGGAGGTACTGTTGCTTGTTGGTGGGTTTGATGTGGACGGACGAGTGAAGCTGGCCATTGGACAGGTGGAGGTCAACGTCAAGGAAAGTGGCATGGGATTTGGAGTAGGACCAGGTGAATCTGATGGAACCAAAGGAGTTGAGGTTGGAGTGGAAATTCTGGAGTTCTTCTTCACTGTGAGTCCAGATCATGAAGATGTCATCAATAAATCTGTACCAAACTTTGGGTTGGCAGGTCTGGGTAACCAAGAAGGCTTCCTCTAAGCGACCCATGAATAGGTTGGCGTACAAGGGGGCCATCCTGGTACCCATGGCTGTTCCCTTTAATTGTTGGTATGTTTGGCCTTCAAAAGTGAAGAAGTTGTGGGTCAGGATGAAGCAGGTTAAGGTGATGAGGAAAGAGGTTTTAGGTAGGGTGGCAGGTGATCGGCGTGAAAGGAAATGCTCCATCGCATCGAGGCCCTGGACGTGCGGAATATTGATGTATAAGGAAGTGGCATCAATGGTTACAAGGATGGTTTCCAGGGGTAACGGATTGGGTAAGGATTCCAGGCGTTCCAGAAAGTGGTTGGTGTCTTTGATGAAGGATTGGAGACTGCATGTAATGGGTTGAAGGTGTTGATCTATGTAGGCAGAGATACGTTCTGTGGGGGCTTGGTAACCAGCTACAATGGAGCGGCCGGGATGATTGGGTTTGTGGATTTTAGGAAGAAGGTAGAAGTTAGGGGTGCGGGGTGTCGGTGGGGTCAGGAGGTTGATGGAGTCAGGTGAAAGGTTTTGCAGGGGGCCTAAGGTTCTGAGGATTCCTTGAAGCTATGCCTGGACATCGGGAATGGGGTTACCTTGGCAAACTTTGTATGTGGTGTTGTCTGAAAGCTGACGCAGTCCCTCAGCCACATACTCCCGATGATCAAGTACCACGGTCATGGAACCCTTGTCCGCCGGAAGAATGACGATGGATCGGTCAGCCTTCAATCATGGATAGCCTGGGCTTCAGCAGTTGTGATGTTGGGAGTAGGATTAAGGTTTTTTAAGAAGGATTGAGATGCAAGGCTGGAAGTCAGAAATTCTTGGAAGGTTTGGAGAGGGTGATTTTGAGGAAGAGGAGGTGGGTCCCACTGTGATGGAGGACGGAACTGGTCCAGGCAGGGTTCAATTTGGATGGTGTCTTGGGGAGTTGGATCATTAGGAGTAGGATTAGGATCATTTTTCTTCGTGGCAAATTGATATTTCCAGCAGAGAGTACGAGTGTAGGACAGTAAATCTTTGACGAGGGCTGTTTGGTTGAATCTCGGAGCGGGGCTGAAGGTGAGGCCTTTGGATAGGACAGAGGTTTCGGATTGGGAGAGAGGTTTGGAGGAAAGGTTAACTACTGAATTAGGGTGTTGTGGTTCCAGATTGTGTTGACTGGAATTTTGAGGTTTTCGAGGGAGTGGAGCTGGAAGTGGGAGATTGAGTAGATGGGAGAGACTGGGTTTGTGTGCGATGAGAGGAGGTTGAGGTTTGCTGGAAAGGTTGTGAAGGGTGAGTGAGTTGCATTTCCAGAGGTGGGAAACCAGGAGATTGGATAGTTTTTTGAGGTGGAGGGTGGCATGCTGTTCTAATTTACGGTTGGCCTGTAGGAGGATGCTCTGAACAGCCGGTGTGGATGTGGGAGAGGAAAGATTGAGGACTTTTATTAAGGATAGGAGGTGACGGGTGTGTTCATTGGCTGAATTGATGTGTAGGTGAAGGATTAGGTGGGTGAGGGCAATGGATTGTTCAGTTTGGAACTGGTATAGGGACTGATGGAAAGAAGGGTTGCAGCCAGAGATGGGATCTTTAAGTGTGAGGCCTTTGGGGGTAATGCCAGATGTCAGACAAGCCTGAGAAAATAGAATATGGGAGCGTAATCTGGCTAGGGCGAAGGCATGTATGCAGAGGGAATGTAAATAAAACTTAATGGGGTCGTTGTGGGGGTGTTGTGAGGGTGACATGGTACTAGAAGGTGGAAAGTGTAACATGAGGCTGAAATGAAAATGAAAATAAAATTATATGGGGAGGGATAAAGGTGGACTGGAAAGTAACTGGAGATCTGCTGTGAAAAATGGCGAAAAGGTGTTGGTTACAGCTGGGCTATGTTGGACTTGGGTTGGTAGACAACGATGTGCGCAAAGGTTAGGTGGTTGTGTTGCCGCCAAAACACGTTAGAGGACGGAGAAATTCGGGAAAATTTCGAAAAAACTACGTGTAAATGAATTAAAAGGAGTGGTTTTGAGGTGGTAGATTATGAAAATGAGGCTAACAATTGTCTTACGAAGAAATAATGACGTTAAAACCCGGGGGAAGCGGCTAAATATGATCAGTGATGTGGGAAAAACGGAAATGGAAATAAAGCGAAAGTTATTAGAACTAGCCGAAATGGTTGTTTAATAGGTGAAAGGAACTGTTTGTGAACTAGAAATGGTGGATTTTATAGCAGCGGTAGTGTTGAAAGCGGAAAAAAATTTTTTTTTTTGTTATGGTCTGGAAGTGGGTTACATATTATTGAGTATACATAGGCGGGATAAAATCGTATAGTAGATTACGGTAAAAAGGAGAAGGTGAATACAAAGTGAAACTACTGGCAAAAACAGAAAGAGAAAATAAGACGACAGAAAAGATTTCGAAATGCAACAGTGACAATAACAAACGTAATTGTTGGGTTCAAATTAATGATATCAATATAATAGAGGGAAACATTCCACGTGGGAAAAATATATCTAAAACCAAAGACGATGTGACTTACCAAACAAAAGCGCTGGCAGGTCGAGAGACACACAAACACACACACATTTTTCAAGCTTTCGCAACCAATGGTTGCTTCATCAGGAAAGAGGGAAGGAGAGGGAAAGACAAAAGGATGTGGATTTTAAGGGAGAGGGTAAGGAGTCATTCCAAACCCGGGAGCGGAAAGACTTACCTTAGGGGGAAAAAAGGACGGATATACACTTTCACACACACACATATCCATCCACACATGTACAGACACAAGCAGACATATTTAAAGACAAAGAGTTTGGGCAGAGATGTCAGTCGAGGTGGAAGTGCAAATTCAAAGATGATGTTGAATGACAGATGGTGTGAGTGGCAGCAACTTGAAATTAGTGGAGATTGAGGCCTGGTGGGTAACGGGAAGAGAGGGTATATTGAAGAGCAAGTTCCCATTCCGGAGTTCAGATAGGTTAGTGTTGGTGGGAAGTATCCAGATAACCCGAATGGTGTAACACTGTGCCAAGATGTGCTGGCCGTGCACCAAGGCATGTTTAGCCACAGGGTGATCCTCATTACCAACAAACACTGTCTGCCTGTGTCCATTCATGCGAATGGACAGTTTGTTGCTGGTCATTCCCACATAGAATGCATCACAGTGTAGGCAGGTCAGTTGGTAAATCACGTGGGTGCTTTCACATGTGGCTCTGCCTTTGATCATGCACACCTTCCGGGTTACAGGACTGGAGTAAGTGGTGGTAGGAGGGTGCATGGGACAGGTTTTACACTGGGGGCGGTTACAAGGATAGGAGCCAGAGGGTAGAAAAGGTGGTTTGGGGATTTCATAGGGATGAACAAAAAGGTTACGAAGGTTAGGTGGACGGCGGAAAGACACTCTTGGTGGAGTGGGGAGGATTTCATGAAGGATGGATCTCATTTCAGGGCAGGATTTGAGGAAGTCGTATCCCTGCTGGAGAGCCACATTCAGAGTCTGGTCCAGTCCCAGAAAGTATCCTGTCACAAGTGGGGCATTTTGTGGTTCTTCTGTGGGGGATTCTGGGTTTGAGGGGATGAGGAAGTGGCTCTGGTTATTTGCTTCTGTACCAGGTCGGAAGGGTAGTTGCGGGATGCGAAAGCTGTTGTCAGGTTGTTGGTGTAATGGTTCAGGGATTCCGGACTGGAGCAGATTCGTTTGCCATGAAGATCTAGGCTGTAGGGAAGGGACCGTTTGATGTGGAATGGGTGGCAGCTGTCATAATGGAGGTACTGTTGCTTGTTGGTGGGTTTGATGTGGACGGACGAGTGAAGCTGGCCATTGGACAGGTGGAGGTCAACGTCAAGGAAAGTGGCATGGGATTTGGAGTAGGACCAGGTGAATCTGATGGAACCAAAGGAGTTGAGGTTGGAGTGGAAATTCTGGAGTTCTTCTTCACTGTGAGTCCAGATCATGAAGATGTCATCAATAAATCTGTACCAAACTTTGGGTTGGCAGGTCTGGGTAACCAAGAAGGCTTCCTCTAAGCGACCCATGAATAGGTTGGCGTACAAGGGGGCCATCCTGGTACCCATGGCTGTTCCCTTTAATTGTTGGTATGTTTGGCCTTCAAAAGTGAAGAAGTTGTGGGTCAGGATGAAGCAGGTTAAGGTGATGAGGAAAGAGGTTTTAGGTAGGGTGGCAGGTGATCGGCGTGAAAGGAAATGCTCCATCGCATCGAGGCCCTGGACGTGCGGAATATTGATGTATAAGGAAGTGGCATCAATGGTTACAAGGATGGTTTCCAGGGGTAACGGATTGGGTAAGGATTCCAGGCGTTCCAGAAAGTGGTTGGTGTCTTTGATGAAGGATTGGAGACTGCATGTAATGGGTTGAAGGTGTTGATCTATGTAGGCAGAGATACGTTCTGTGGGGGCTTGGTAACCAGCTACAATGGAGCAGCCGGGATGATTGGGTTTGTGGATTTTAGGAAGAAGGTAGAAGTTAGGGGTGCGGGGTGTCGGTGGGGTCAGGAGGTTGATGGAGTCAGGTGAAAGGTTTTGCAGGGGGCCTAAGGTTCTGAGGATTCCTTGAAGCTATGCCTGGACATCGGGAATGGGGTTACCTTGGCAAACTTTGTATGTGGTGTTGTCTGAAAGCTGACGCAGTCCCTCAGCCACATACTCCCGATGATCAAGTACCACGGTCATGGAACCCTTGTCCGCCGGAAGAATGACGATGGATCAGTCAGCCTTCAATCATGGATAGCCTGCGCTTCAGCAGTTGTGATGTTGGGAGTAGGATTAAGGTTTTTTAAGAAGGATTGAGATGCAAGGCTGGAAGTCAGAAATTCTTGGAAGGTTTGAAGAGGGTGATTTTGAGGAAGAGGAGGTGGGTCCCACTGTGACGGAGGACAGAACTGGTCCAGGCAGGGTTCAATTTGGATGGTGTCTTGGGGAGTTGGATCATTAGGAGTAGGATTAGGATCATTTTTCTTCGTGGCAAATTGATATTTCCAGCAGAGAGTACGAGTGTAGGACAGTAAATCTTTGACGAGGGCTGTTTGGTTGAATCTGGGAGTGGGGCTGAAGGTGAGGCCTTTGGATAGGACAGAGGTTTCGGATTGGGAGAGAGGTTTGGAGGAAAGGTTAACTACTGAATTAGGGTGTTGTGGTTCCAGATTGTGTTGATTGGAATTTTGAGGTTTTCGAGGGAGTGGAGCTGGAAGTGGGAGATTGAGTAGATGGGAGAGACTGGGTTTGTGTGCAATGAGAGGAGGTTGAGGTTTGCTGGAAAGGTTGTGAAGGGTGAGTGAGTTGCCTTTCCGGAGGTGGGAAACCAGGAGATTGGATAGTTTTTTGAGGTGGAGGGTGGCATGCTGTTCTAATTTATGGTTGGCCTGTAGGAGGATGCTCTGAACAGCCAGTGTGGATGTGGGAGAGGAAAGATTGAGGACTTTTATTAAGGATAGGAGGTGATGGGTGTGTTCATTGGCTGAATTGATGTGTAGGTGAAGGATTAGGTGGGTGAGGGCAATGGATTGTTCAGTTTGGAACTGGTATAGGGATTGATGGAAAGAAGGGTTGCAGCCAGAGATGGGATCTTTAAGTGTGAGGCCTTTGGGGGTAATGCCAAATGTCAGACAAGCCTGAGAAAATAGAATATGGGAGCTTAATCTGGCTAGAGCGAAGGCATGTTTGCCGAAATGGTTGTTGGAAAGGTGAGAGGAACTGTTTGTGAACTAGAAATGGTGGAGTTTATAGCGGCGGTAGTGTTGAAAGCGGAAAAAAAATTTTTTTGGTTATGGTTTGGAAGTGGGTTACGTATTATTGAGTATTTATAGGCGGGATAAAATTGTATAGCAGATTACGGTAAAAAGGAGAAGGTGAATACAAAGTGAAACTACTGGCAAAAACAGAAAGAGAAAATAAGACGACAGAAAAGATTTCGAAATGCAACAGTGACAATAACAAACGTAATTGTTGGGTTCAAATTAATGATATCAATATAATAGAGGGAAACATTCCACACGGGAAAAGTATATTTAAAAACAAAGATGATGTGACTTACCATACAAAAGCGCTGGCAGGTCGATAGAAACACAAACAGACACATACATACACACAAAATTCAAGCTTTCGCAACAAACTGTTGCCTCATCAGGAAAGAGGGAAGGAGAGGGAAAGACGAAAGGAAGTGGGTTTTAAGGGAGAGGGTAAGGAGTCATTCCAATCCCGGGAGCGGAAAGACTTACCTTAGGGGGAAAAAAGGACGGGTATACACTCGCACCCACACACATATCCATCCACACATATACAGACACAAGCAGAAAAAATTAGAGACAAAGAGTTTGGGCAGAGATGTCAGTCGAGGTGGAAGTGCAAATTCAAAGATGATGTTGAATGACAGGTGAGGTGCGAGTGGCAGCAACTTGAAATTAGTGGAGATTGAGGCCTGGTGGGTAACGGGAAGAGAGGATATATTGAAGAGCAAGTTCCCATCTCCGGAGTTCGGATAGGCTGGTGTTGGTGAGAAGTATCCAGATAACCCGGAAGGTGTAACACTGTGCCAAGATGTGCTGGCCGTGCACCAAGGCATGTTTAGCCACAGGGTGATCCTCATTACCAACAAAAACTGTCTGCCTGTGTCCATTCATGCAAATGGACAGTTTGTTGCCGGTCATTCCCACATAGAATGCATCACAGTGTAGGCAGGTCAGTTGGTAAATCACGTGGGTGCTTTCACATGTGGCTCTGCCTTTGATCGTGTACACCTTCCGGGCTACAGGACTGGAGTAGGTGGTGGTAGGAGGGTGCATGGGACAGGTTTTACACTGGGGGTGGTTACAAGGATAGGAGCCAGAGGGTAGAAAAGGTGGTTTGGGGATTTCATAGGGATGAACAAAAAGGTTACGAAGGTTAGGTGGACGGCGGAAAGACACTCTTGGTGGAGTGGGGAGGATTTCGTGAAGGATGGATCTCATTTCAGGGCAGGATTTGAGGAAGTCGTATCCCTGCTGGAGAGCCACATTCATAGTCTGGTCCAGTCCCAGAAAGTATCCTGTCACAAGTGGGGCATTTTGTGGTTCTTCTGTGGGGGATTCTGGGTTTGAGGGGATGAGGAAGTGGCTCTGGTTATTTGCTTCTGTACCAGGTCGGAAGGGTAGTTGCGGGATGCGAAAGCTGTTGTCAGGTTGTTGGTGTAATGGTTCAGGGATTCCGGACTGGAGCAGATTCGTTTGCCACGAAGATCTAGGCTGTAGGGAAGGGACCGTTTGATGTGGAATGGGTGGCAGCTGTCATAATGGAGGTACTGTTGCTTGTTGGTGGGTTTGATGTGGACGGACGTGTGAAGCTGGCCATTGGACAGGTGGAGGTCAACGTCAAGGAAAGTGGCATGGGATTTGGAGTAGGACCAGGTGAATCTGATGGAACCAAAGGAGTTGAGGTTGGAGAGGAAATTCTGGAGTTCTTCTTCACTGTGAGTCCAGATCATGAAGATGTCATCAATAAATCTGTACCAAACTTTGGGTTGGCAGGTCTGGGTAACCAAGAAGGCTTCCTCTAAGCGACCCATGAATAGGTTGGCGTATGAGGGGGCCATGTGTGTGTGTGTGTGTGTGTGTGTGTGTGTGTGTGATAAAAAAAATGTTATTTCAAATTCAGTGCATTAGTATTTGTAAAATGACTCTTTCATATAGTGTTCGTTAGAAAATGACCTGTGGAATGGTACATTAGCTTATTTGTTTTAGTTGTAAATATTTGTCATGTATAGTTGTTTTTCTGACATGTTCTACATCCTGGAGGACCTCCTCACTACGGATCAATTGGAATGAAAGTAAATCTAATCTAATGGAACTACTTCTGGAAGAGGAAACGGTATTGGGAGCAGTGTAACAGTTGTGGAGGAGAGTATTTCAAAGGAGACCATGTACAATAAGTAAAAGGTAAGTGTAGAAAAATTTTGTGGACAAAGTTCCAGAAGCTTTTGAACAGGTCTCGTATATTCCAATAATGTAGTGGATGACATAGGAGTCTCCATGAAGTTGTTTGCAGATGATGTCATTGCCTATGTGAACATAGCAGTGTCAGAAGACTTTAGCAAACTGCATGAAGATCTTCAGTGGAGTGAAGAATGGTGCAAAGAGTGGCTGTTTACCTTAAACATAAATAAATGTAACATATTGTGCACACATAGGAGAAGAAATCCACTACTGTGACAAACTGCTGGAAATAATAAGCACTGTAAAATATGTGGGAGGAACAATGTAAGTGACCTTAAGTGGAATGAACACATAAAAAAATAACAGGCATGTGCCAGACTGAGATTCATATGAATAATCTCACAGAAACGCAACTCATCCACCGAAGTGGCTTACAACATCTTTTTCAATTGATTCATCAGTATTCGTCATCAGTGGGGGACCTGTACTAGACTGGATTAATATAAGAGATATACAAAGTCCAACAAAGAGCTTCACATTTCATCACAGGGCTATTTAGATAACATGAGAACATTACGGAAATGCTCAAAAAATTCCAGTGGCAGACATTACAAGCAAGGTTTGCTCTTGAAATTCCAAATTCCAAGAGCATACATTCTGGTAAAAGTCAGACAATATATTACTCCCTCCTACATACTTCTCACAAAATGACCATGAAAAGAAAATCCAAGAAATTGGAACTAATGTAGAGATTTAACACTGAACAGTCTTCCCCTGTACCGCTGGTTCAAGGAAGGGGGGCAGGAGATCAGATAGTGATACAAAAGTGCCCTCCACCACACACTATCATATGGCTTCAGAAGTATGCTGTAAATGTAGCTCTCACTCCTTCTATGCCACAGAATCACTCCCATTTAATCTGTTCTGTCCACAGTATTGGATTAGAAAGCATCACTGATGCGGAGCTTGACTTGGCATTTCTTCATATGATATTCTATAAATGACGGGTGGACAACCAGTAGTCTGTGGACTGGGTCCGGTCTACAATTGGTTTCAATCTGGCCTGCAGAAGAAATTTGTGGGATGGAGAGCAAGGCACTCACATTGTTCTCTGCCCAGCATACATATTCAGATATGCCCACAGATGCTCAGCTTGCTTCTGTTTTGCAACTCATTATTCAAACCAGTAGAAATTTCGTTTACTCTATATGTGTTCAATACCACTTTCCCCCACCAGATTTCAGCAGAACTCCAATGACTTGCCTGTGGTCAAAATAATTTTTGTCTGTCATGGACTTATTCGAACACTGTAACTGTTGAAATTGAAGATAACTTATAATGAATTTGACTTTACATGCTAGAAGCATTCTTGACACATCTCATGCCAAGATGGCCCAAGAGGTTAAATAAGTATGTGAATCAGGCCTGCAGGTCACCATAAGTTGGGCATGTCTGCTGTAACCCATGGATGAGGAGCAACAGATTTCCAGAGCACATTTGACACAGTTGCCCCACTGCAGACTGTTGAAGAGGGTCTGAGCATATGGATTAGGTTCCCAGACATGTGAGTGGCTTGAAGACTCGTTAAGTAATAGAACCCAGTATGTTGTCCTGGGTGATGAGTGTTCATCAGAGAGAAGGATATCATCATGAGAGCCCCAGGAAAGTGGGATAGGACCACTCTTCTTCTATATGCACATTAATAATCTGATGGACATGGTGAACAACGATCTGTGGCTGCTTGGTGATGATGCTAGGTGTACTGGAAGGTGTTGCCATTTGAGTGACTGCAGACAAAATTACTAATTGATGTGATAAATGGAGGTTTCCTCTAAATTCAAGTTAATGCACACGAGTAGGAAAAATAATCCCATAACATTTGAATATTGGATTATTTGTAATCTGCCTGGCACAGTCACATTGATTAAATATTTAGGCATAACATGTCAAAGCAATATGAAATGTAACAAGTATGTAAGGATGGTAGTAAAGAATATGAATGCTCGACTTCAGTTTATTGGGTGAATTTTTGGAAAGTGTAGCTAATCAATAAATAAGACCCATTCTTGAGTATTTATTGTTTTGAATCCTCACCAGGTCAGAGTAAAAGAGGACATCAAAGCAGTTCAGTGGCATCCTGTTAGATTTGTTACTGGTAGGTTTGATCAACACATGAGTATTGTGGAGTTGCTTCATGAACTCAAATTGGAATCCCTGGAGGGAAGACATTGTTCTTTTCATGAACCATTACTGAGAAAATTTAGAGTGCCAGTGTTTGAAGCTGACTTCAGAATGATTTTACTGCCCCAACAGCTTGTTGAAGTTTTTACAAAGTCCTTCACAGACAGGCACAATTCCCCAAGTCTGCCATCAATCTTTGCACCAGTGTAAAACCTTATCAAGATCTGACTGGATATTTTTTCAGCTTTTTTAAGATAGTACAAGACTACAGATAACTGCATCATCTGCAAAAAGTATGACATTACTATTAATATTGGCTGTTAGTAATCTAAATTTTTAAATCCAAGTGATCAGTCATTCTTTTGATGAAGTTCGCTCCCAAATATGAGCAATATATCTATATATTTACCACGTCCAATTCTTATTTGGTTCAGTCAGAAATATGCCTATCATAGTAATCCAGCTCATGTGTGTCACTGCAGAACATGGCAGTTAGGGGGGAAATTTTGGTATCCGTAAGTCATTTGAAGCATTTTTAAAGATGAAATTCTCTCTCTGAAAAAGGACATTAATTGCAAGAGATAGATCTGTTAACTGGAGTCAATTAGCCTGTAAATCTAGGTTACCATGCTGAACTGGAGGGCCTTGTTGTACAAGACTGTGCAAAAACTGGCATACTATTTGACTACACAGATATATGCTTTTGCATGGAAACAGTGGTCATAGCTTGTAAGAGCTACTGTCACTAAGTCTGCAGTTCCACAAACAAAAGGGAAATCTGAAGGAGTTTGTAGGTACTGTTTAACTAGAAGTACAAGATGCCTAATCAAATACCAAAGCTACTGACAATAATCTTCCACCAGAATATTGCATAGGAATTGGTTTCAGTGGATGCTTTAAAATCACAGTCAAAGAAGGTGGTGTGCAAGTTATTTTAAGCAAAATACGTTTTTATCATCAGTTTTTCATTGCTTGAGCTACAAACTCAGTCTCCAGGTGAACAATATATGGAATATTCCAGAAATTAGAAATATGATTGCCACAGTAAACACTTCCAAAGAATTGACTGCTCACAGAAATTGGTCTCCCAATCTGTAATAAATTTATTAGTTGAGATGGTCAAAGATATCAATTCAAAAATGTTCTTGAGATTTCTTAGAGGTTGTATAGCAGTAGAAAAATCATTTACAGAGGGACAATTATGCCAGAAGATAATATGCATACACATCTCACCTACCAGTTATGAAACCATGGTTGTTGCATATCAGCAGAAAAATCAGCTACAGAGGGAAAATTATGCCAGAAGATAATAAGCATACACATCTCACCTACCAATTATGAAACCATTGTTCATTGTTACCTTAATTACAGTAGCAAAATTCTCAGCAGTATATGAACCAAAAGTTATCATCACACAAACAGAGACCATTTATTTGATTGTGGTTGGAGAACACACTATAAAATCCTTAATGTACCCATACTACACCATAAGGACACAGTGAAAATCACTAACAAATGACTTAAAGGAGCACAAGCCACTGCTGCAGAACTAAAAATATACAGGGGTTGAACAAAAATACGTAAACACCTCAAGAAATGTGTGCTTGAATGTAAATAAAGATTTTATCCAAGTCTCCAGGTTGTGTTGTTGTATTTTCTCATGAACAGTACTTGTGCAATGTTCTGAATACCTTGCAAGTGTCAATTTTGGTCAAAAGAATATGAAGTTGTGAGTGTGATATGTCAGAGCTAATTGATTCCAAATGTGAGCAAATTGTTGGTGCTCATGCTCATATGATTTGCGCTTCAGTAACCAAGGTAGACAAAGTATTTGGTGTCATTAGATCTCAGTATTATTGAGCCTTTGTTGTCTACTTTTGATACTATCCATCTCCACCATTGGTGCGTGAACTTGCCACTGTTTTACAGCAAAAATTGTATAGGATTCCCTTAAAAACCATACAGAGCCTGTATTTGTCCATTCAGAGATGACTGGAAGCTGTTTTGAATGCCAACAGCTTTCCTACACCCTATTAGGCATGGCAGTGTGTTGTGTTTGTGGAGTTTCTGTATTTTTGTCCATGGGATAATGAGAGTGAATTATTGCAAGATTCATTGAATTTATCATATCTGAAGTCCCTTATGCCACCAATAATCACTTGATTCTCTCAAGAGATAACCAAAGTTTTCACAGTAACAAAACTGCATGTTTTATGCATGGCAAAAGCAAGTATTATACTCACAAGAATGCAAAATTGTTTATGAGTTAGATTATGTCACCAGAAAACTTAGCCTCTTGCTATAATATGTAGAAGAATATCAATTCATTTGAAGACAAATTATCAAATACAAAAGTCACTGACCTGTTTCAAGAAACCAATACATTTTCGCTTCCTATGACAAGAACCCTCTAGATTTTGTGCACTATTCCATGCACTATGGTCACTGAAGAATGATCCTTCTTATACTTCATAGAGCAAAGGCATGACTCAGGAACATTACAGGAGAGAAAAGGTATTGCGAATGTGACAGTGCATTGGGAGATTGTGAAGAAAATCTAGAAATGGTGGAAGAGAGAGGTTTAAACAAATTTGCCTGAAAATTGTTTTTAACATAAAAGTTTAGCTCAGTTAAGTACCTTGTAAGTTGATGACACCTATTATAACATGATAGCACTGGTATGTTTGGTGATGAAGAAACACAGATTTTCAATAGTTTGATTTCATTGAGTAAATATGTTGCTCTGCAGTGGAGTGCTTCCTGATACATTAAAACCATGTACAGGAGCATGACTCAAACCTGGAACACTGTTACCTTTCATAGATAAAGTTCTTAACATATGACCTATCCAGACAAAAAAGCAACCTGCTCATGTAGCATCTACATGAGTGACCCATGGAAATGTGCAGGGTCAATAGAATGTTTCAGTGTACCTTTTCTTAACTGGAGAGAATGTGGAAGTGCATCAGCTGGGCTTGTAAGGTCAGTCATGTGCTGAAGTGAGTTTTCATTTTATCACTGGTGATGGGCTATGCATGGTACATTTTCATATTAATCTATGCTGTGTCCACCTGAGAAATTTCATCTCGGTGCCTTTCTACTTCCATTGCATTTCCAGCAATCTATCCCTGACTGTTAACTTCACGAACTGCCTTGAGAAGGATATTTTCCAGTGTAGCTTAAGTCTGGCACTCAACATCAAAGCCTCTGAAACCATCACTCAGGACGGTCACAGAGGAAAATTATTCATTGAGAACTTTATGTTAAACTACAGTAGTTCTCATCATTCTAGATCTCATCTAAATATGGGTATTGAAAGTTACCTTTCCTTCTTGAGTGTTTATGAACATTATTTAAATGTTACTGGGATTGATGACATTTTACCGATATTTGCTGTATATGGGTTGTTTTCCTCTGGGGTGGATACTAACAGTTGGTGGTATGTTAAATTTATTGCCTTAGCTGGTGATCTTTGATAACCACAGTTTCTATTTTGTAAGTTATTGGGATAATTCAGGAAGGTCCAAAGCAGAACATTGTTTAGTGGGTTGGTTGGGTTGTTTGTGGGAGAAGACCGGACAGCGAGGTCATCGGTCTCATCGGATTAGAGAAGGGTGGGGAAGGAAGTTGGCCATGCCCTTTCAAAGGAACCACCCTGGCATTTGCCTGGAGTGATTTAGGAAAATCACGAAAAACCTAAATCAGGATGGTTGGATGTGGGCATTGTTTAGTGACATTAGCCGTAACTATCATTTCTTCATAATCTACTGTAACCTTTTAAATGTTTTTGGAGTATGTGTGGCATATTAAGTTTTGCATTATTTAACCAAGTATAATTGCCATCTCCTGTGTTTTTATGTATCCAAATGTTACTAGTCATATAAACTGGTGTCTTAATGATTTAAATGCTCTTTTTAATTGTTTTTCTCTCTCTGTTACAGTTATACTTCAGTTATTAGCCTGGCTAATGTAACGATCATTATTACTACTCCAGGGCTCCAGTTGGTTTGTTAAGAGGTAATTTAACATAATGTTGGCTGATTTAATGCTTATGTCAACATCTTTGAACCTAATTATTTCAGTAATCTATATGTTTTATGTAAATATAAGTGGAATTATATTTATTTACTAGTGTTAAAATAAGAATTGTTTAATTCAGCTTGTCATTCAAAGCCTTTCATTGCTTATTAATTTCACAAATGTTGCTAACAAATGAAATGAGTAAATATTGTTTATTCATTTAGCAAATGTTGAGATCTGTTTTCAAGGAAAACATTGTTTTAACAAATTCTGTGATGAGTAATATTGTTAATTTGGAGAGAGTCATGCTAACTGCAGTTAATAAATTTTTGTGCTAATATCTTGGTTAAGAGTTGTGTTTCTTCATGGTCTGCATCTTACCTCTCTAAGCTTCCTGCCTGCTCCCTGTCAATGGTAGCAGAGTGTAACAACAAGTAAGTGGCGATGCCAGGAAAGGCACAATTTTGACAACTGTATGGATCTTGCATATTATTTTTTGCTTTTGGTGCACAGGTAAAATTTTCATGGCCATGCAGGCTCACTGTATTTTAGGCCTTGGGTAGCTCATCAAAGACAAGTTGACCTATGAACTTACAGTTTGCATATGCTATATGGAAGGAAATGTTACTGAAGTAAGTGAGCACTTTCAGGGCCCACTCAACCCACAACCTGTTACAGTACCCATGCCAACATAAGTAATGCATTACTTATTTGTCGTGAGTCTCTTGCTGGCATTCAGAGTAATCTGGATCTTTTGAAAAATAGTTCCCCATCACTTCCTCAGTTACTTAGCATAAATGCCCATCTTTATCATACAAGTAATGTTTATTTTACAAGTCTGTTTCTTCAGATATTGGTGACACATGAAACTCTGTGCTGGATCAGGACTCAGATTCCCCACTCATTATAGACTGTTACCATAACCATTTCTGCTATCTGTGCATGCTCCCCAGACTGATCCAAATCTCCATATGCCACACTATCTACATCCCCTAATGCTCACAACATTACTTGGATTGCCGCAGTATGGAGAATGAGACTAAGTGTTCAACATTTTTTTGTCATTCTGCCCATCTAAGCTTATAATACAGGAAATTGTTACAGAATTGCAGCACAGTGTTAATTTGCTTCAGTGGGGTGAAAACTCTGATCTTCAAGCAGGCCTGCAAGATGGAGCAGAGCACCAGATGGTGGTGATGTGGGCATGTGGTAGCTTTTTAATCATTTATCATATCTGGTGATAGCCATTTTGCAAGGTATTCATGAAATGTCCTTTGATAATGGTGCTCAGATTGTACAGTTCCTTTACTTGGCAGTAATCCTGCTTTGGGTTGCCCTGGTTTGGGTTCCCAATGTTTTAATTATTCAGACTGCTTTTCCCTTGGCCAAGAGCTGTTTACAAAGCATTATAGAACAGGTTATTGGGGAAGGAATGCTTTGAGGGATTTAAGAAGCAGACTTGTTCACCAATATATTTGTGGCGTCAGTGAGGTCGACATCAGTATCAATACGAGTATCGTCTTTGAACTAAGCTAAACATTATCTTTGTGTAGTTCTGCCATCCACTTCTTTGTGAGCCTTACTTGTGTAAAGAGGTGAATAAATGAACTCCTGATTATAAGGTACTGTTTGGTGTAACTGACCCGAAGATCCACCTCACTGGTGACCCCGAGTTGTAACGTCTTCCGTTTTTGACGTTTTACAGTGTCTGCAGCCTCCGCGTTGGTTATTTTCACATGTATTACATCAACACAACATTCGAACAATGGCTTCAGCCCAACGCCTAATGCCAGATTTTGTGACTGACATGCATCGTGTTGCAGGCAATGTACACCCGCCAGGACTGCAACACTATGCCTCTCACTCGACGATTACGCCGATTATGCCGATTTTGACGGACGTTTTCATGCCTGCAACAATAAGTGAGGTTAGGAGTGTGCATGACTCTGGCTATCAGATGCCTTTGTTCGCACCACATGGGCCCTCCCTCATCAACGGTGCAGTTACCTCTTACGGATCTCCGTGCAGTGTGGGATCAATGCTGATTTCTGCAAATGCTTTGATGGATAACCTACCACCACCAGGACAATGGTTTGCCATGCCACAATCCATGCAGTACCACGCAGATTCCTGCCACGTAGCTGGAACTGCTTTGTTCACAGGTCAACCTCCTCAGCATCCAACCACACCCGCGCCTGCCTTGGTTCAGCATCAGCACATGCCTTTCTGCTTCAATACCTCGGCCTGCAACGGGAATAATAGCTTGTTATCTGTGCCTGACCTCCATCTCCATCCTACTGCTATGCCTCAGTGTTTTGTGCCACGTCATTCACCTTATCTGTTTTGAGTGAAGTGACCATGAACAGTGAACATTCACACATTCCACCCGACATTCGACATCATTTTCCTCACTGTGCTTCTGGACAGCCAGCACCTCCGCAGCCTCCCTGCAACACAGGTGGCTACAACTCTGATCATACGTCGAGTTTTCCATGGAATGGGACGCGTTTTCAAACTTTGAACTTTTTCTCACCCGTCACCCCCGCGCCGGCTCCAGTCAAGCTTCCGCTACTGTTCTTGGCACATCTCGGTGCCTCATCCACGTCGGTCTTCCACAACACGTCAATCCGAACACACCCACAACATGTCGGTCTTCCGCAACACGTCAATCCGAACACACTCACAACATGTCGAACTTCCGCAACCGCAATCGACACATTACGGTGTCTCACCCGCGTCGGTCTTCCGCATCGTGACGGATCACACTCAACCACAATGCGTCACCTTCGCTCTGCCACCTGACCAGCCGTCGTCGCCACATACCCTGGAGACACACTCACACACTCTCACACTCTCCCAAAATTCTGCAGCAACAGCAGCTCGTTTCAGGCAGTGCCTGACGAAATCAACTCAACCTGTTCTTCCGAACGTTCTACAATTCTTACCAACACTAGCGCCGTTCAGTCCCGACAGGGCAACAACCTGGTTCAAAATTGTGGACAAAGTGTTCGACCATTTCAAATTTGACGAATCAACCAGATTTCTGTGCCTGATCACCCACCTGCACGACCAGGAGGACTCGATTGCTGACCTAGTCAACGCCCTGGACTCAGCTACCCGGTTCATTCTAGCCCAAAAGACAGCTCTCCTCGCCTTCTGGTCAGATAAACTACCTCCTCACATCCGTTTTGCTCTGGCTCAGAGGTGTCCTGAACCTGTCGAGCAACGAATGACAATTGCTGACAAACTACATGATGAATCACTGCTCTATTTCGCCAGCCACTGTCTACCTGGAAAGTCTCAGGTTCACGCTCCTCGTCCCATGGCCAAGGCCACACTGCACCGACTGTTCCGCTCGCTCTGGGACGCAGTAAACCCACATCTGGGACGTCAATGGCTCCACCCTCGGTCACGCCCCCTCCTGCAACCAAACCGGCTGCGGCCACCGAACCTCAACCACCGCCTCTGGCAACGAACTTTCCGCAGGAAATGCAACCGCACTACCCATACTGTTACTTCCACACACAGTTTGGTGATGCAGCACGGAACTGCAGACCACCCTGCTGCTTCCCAAACGCCAATCGCAGGTAGGTCCGGGTGCCATCTCCTGCGCACAACATAACAGGCACCTCCCAGTGCTCCATTCTGTCTGGGAACAATCAGATAATTACGGATGACTTTATATTAAAGACATGTCATCATACTTCACTGCAAGCTGTGAATTCAACTAAACTACAATGCTCAGGCTCAACCTCCCACGTCGTCTCACTCTCCACAAACTGCAAACTCGAGTGGACTTTTTTAGTGTGCAATATTGAGGAACCTATACTAGGCATTGACTTCTTGCAACACCACAAACTTTCACTGGACCTAGTGCAAAACACCGTGTTTCATCACCCATCCAAAACTCACTTACCCTGTGCTCCGTCGAGCAAACCCCCCTGTGACACGTCGGTCTGGGCTCATCTCATCCGTACATGCTCGTCTCTGTTGATGACGTTACAAGAAACAACGCACAAGTGCCTTGTCGAGCTTGAAAACGTCGCTAGCCTATGCAAGGAAAACTTCGAGCTCTCCCTCCAGCTCCACGAAACTCAGCTCCAGCTCTCTGACAAAGGAATTACAGACACTGCAGCAAGGACAAAGCAGGGACGAATCTGCTTGTAGTCCCAGCAATAGAGCCTCAGTGTGCTTACCTCCCGCTACCCCTCGCAACTGCACTATCAAGTCTACCATAACGTGTACTGACAGTTCCACAGGACCACAGCCCCCTAACATGGCAGCATTTGACACTCAGTTGGACACGAGTGCGCATGCACGACGAGCGTCACGTGTTCCCGAACTGACAGCTCTTACCCCTCCCCTCGCGGACAGCACCTCAAACTATGCAACTTCGTCTCCTGCGCGCCGCCGTGCGACCGCCACTGACAACACAAACAGTGCACTCGCACCTAGCGCTTCGCCCGCGACCGTGCTGCCACAGGCCGCGCCCTCGGACAATGGACTCAGTAACGCCTCACGAGCTCTACCGAGCTCACCCGACCATGGTGCGACTGCTTCGGGCCGGCGGCCATCTTGTCACATTGACTCCTGGGACACTTCACTGCCTCGGCTCCGAACACCACGACCTCACCTCGACTGTCCCGCCTGCCACACATTGTAAACAAACCGCCTCCCATGCTGCCGGCAACATTTCCGTCGCCACCGACGGCACGGTTCACAAGCTTCGCCTCACGCCAGGCCCACCGATCTCCAGTAAACCACGTTGACTTTGTCCCAAGCGCCTCTCCAACCTTAAAAAGCAGATTTCTGAACTTCTAAGCTCTGGCGTCATGGTTCCCTCTGCCAGCAACTGGTCTACACCCATTAATATGACACCCAAGAAAGACAGGTCCTGGCGCATGTGCAGAGACTACCGTCGACTGAACACACGAACAATTATGGAACACCTACCCCATACCCAACATTGCTGACTTTACCAGTTCCCTCGCAGGTGCGACCATGTTCTCTGTCATTGATTGCAAACGGGCCTACCACCAGATCCCCATGGCTCCTGAAGACATAGAGAAGACAGCAATCACCACCCCAATTGGGTTATTTCAGTTTCGTTTCATGCCCTTCGGTCTGAAAAACGCAACCCAGACTTGGCAACACTTCATCAACGAGGTGCTATTCAAACAGAATTCTGCTTTATATGTCTTGATGACATTCTTGTGTTCAGCTCCTCCGTCGAGGACAACATTCGTCACGTGCAAACTGTTATGAACACTATCACGGCAGCAGGCATCGAGACCAACCAGGACAAATTGCAGCTACATCAACCAGCTGTCACTTTACTCAGTTTTCGGGTCTCTGCCAACGGGATTTCACCGCCCCCCGACAAAGTACACACAATACTAAACCTACCCAGACCTTCGTCATTCAAAGAGCTCCGGCGCTTTCTGGGGATGGTTAATTATTACCGCTGTCATCTACCTCGGGCTGCGGAGATTCAGGCTCCACTGAGGGACGATTTGGTGGGCACCAAGACTTCTGGATCTTGGCCCGTTCCATGAACCCCTGCTATGACTGCCTCTTTCACTGCCATCAAAAATCTTCTTGCCAAAGCCTGCACCATTGCGCATCCTCATCCCAATGCGCAGCTTTTCATCACCACAGACGCGAGCGATACTGCCATCGGCGCTGTCCTTAGCCAGACAGTCGACGGCCAAACTTTGTCTCTGCAGTTCTTCTCGCACAAGCTCAGCAATGCACAATGGAAATAATCCGCGTTTGACAGGGAGTTGCTCGCAGTCTACGAAGTGATCAAGCTTTGGACACTTAGTGGGCAAAATTTACCCTTGTTAGGGTATTAAAATCCATGGAGAAGAAATAAAAACTTTGAGGTTTGCCGATGAAATTGTAATTCTGTCAGAGACAGCAAAGGACTTGGAAGAACAGTTGAACGGAATGGATAGTGTCTTGAAAGGGAATTAGATTAGGAAATGAGACACTTAAAGTAGTAAAGAAGTTTTGCTATTTGGTAAGCAAAATAACTGATGATAGTCGAAGTAGAGAGGATATAAAATGTAGACTGGCAATGACAAGGGAAGCGTTTCTGAAGAAGAGAAATTTGTTAACATCGAGTATAGATTTAAATGTAAGGAAGTCGTTTCTGAAAGTACTTGTATGGAGTGTAGCCTTGTATGGAAGTGAAACGTGGACGATAAATAGTTTGGACAAGAAGAGAATAGAAGCTTTCAAAATGTGGTGCTACAGAAGAATGCTGAAGATTAGATGGGTAGATCACATAACTAATGAGGAGGTGCTGAATAGAATCGGGCAGAAGAGGAGTTTGTGGCACAATTTGACTAGAAGAAGGGATCGGTCGATAGGACATGGTCTGAGGCATCAAGTGATCACCAATTTAGTATTGGAGGGCAGCGTGGAGGGTAAAAATCGTAGAGGGAGACCAAGTGATGAATACACTAAGCAGATTCAGAAGGATGTAGGCTGCAGTAGATACTGGGAGATGAAGAAGCTTGCAGAGGATAGAGTAGCATGGAGAGCTGCATCAAACCAGTCTCAGAACTGAAGACCACAACAACAACAACAACAACAACAACAACAGGGAAAATGAAGGTTAGCATAAATAGTTTTGGAGTATCCTCATGGTCCTTCAAGATCCTTGTTGGTCACCATCTTTCTGTTAGTATTCTTTTGGGATGTGTTTGGGATGTGATTTTTTTTTTTTTTTTTTTTTGTAAACTCTCCTTGTTATTTAAGAAACAGATTGTCTTTCAGATTTTGCACTGAGAAAGTTTATCCCTGATGTCAGCATTCTTCCATTCCTCAAGTTAATTATCTTAGAACCAATGAATCACAGTTTTAACTGTGGCACTTAACTTGTGGTCAGGCTTAACTTGTTCCCTGACATTTTTGACTGACCTTTTGGGGCTTATTAGTAAAACTGAATATGGAATTCAGTTTACTGACCAAATTCCTGATGAGCATTCTCCCTACCATTTGTCACCACCTCAAATGCAGGAGCTGACAAAAATAATTGATAAGTTACTCAAAGAATAGTTTATTAGCAAGTCTGTATCATCATATACATCTCCCATGTTTCTGATGCTGAAGGGAAAGGGCAAAGATTATAGGCTGGTAGTTGACTATCGTGCCCTCAACCAAGAAACTGTTTTGCAGTATGTCCCCTTGCATGACCTCCACACCTGTTTAACCTAGTTTTCTAGGGCATATTATTTTACAATTCTTGATCTAAATCAGGCTTACCATCAAATTCCAATTGATGAATAGTCTAAGTCTTTGACAGCCTTTTGCACTCATTACAATTTATTTGAAAATAGTGAGGTGCCCTTTGGCTTGTCTCTTGGGGAACTTAAATTCAAGTGCATGTACAACTACTTAGATGGTGTAATTTATAATTAATCTTTTCATGAACATCTGTAACATCTTTATCAGGTTTTAACATACCTTAGGGATGTGGGATTGGCTGTAATACCTAGTAAGGTCAACTGACTCATGTGGAAACCTCTTTCCCTGGTCATCTCGTGTCTGAACAAGGAATAAGGATTGTCAGTGAACGCACCTACTCTTTTTACAATTTCCCCCTCCAGTTGTTAGAAAGGAATAGTATATTTTGTTGCTAAGGTTTACCTTTCAGGAAATTTATTTCTAGGTTTGTACCACTGGCCTCATCCCTCAATCAACTCTGCTGCAAAGGTGAGCCTTTTGTTTGGGGTTGTAGTCACCAAGCCATTTCTGATGCCTTAAAACAGCCCTTAGTAATGCACCTGTCCTTGCTATACCTGATTTTCAGTTTGAATTCATTTTGCAGACAGATGCCTCCAAGTCAGGTATTGCCACATTTCCAGGTTACTAGATAGACCATCAGCTGATAGTGTAAGTGTTGAGAGCTCTTTCTACCCATCAGCTTAAATATTCTATGTAGAAGCTGGAGGCAATGGCTGTTCTATTCAGCTTAAGAAAATTTAAATTCTATCTAGTGCACAGAAAATTTAGCCTAAAATCTAGTAACCAGGGCCTCAGTTGTGCTTTGGCCTGCCCTCACAAAACAGAATGGTTAGAACACTGGACAGTGCAGGTTTTAGCCTTCCATTTTATTGTTAGTCACATAAAACGGAATGACAACCAAATCACAGTCAAGTCTTTAACCAAGGTCACATGAAAGACAAACCATTGCAGGAAGAAGGGGATTTTGAGTTCACAAGTGCCATTCTGACAGAGATTCCCTCTCTTTTTCCAAATCTTATTAAGAAGCAAGACCAAAGGACTATTGGTATTAAAAGTCAGCCACATCAGGGGCATTCTGTTCAGAGATAGTGTTTGAATAAGGGTGTATTATATTATCACATTAAATATGCTGGGCAGCTTAAAATCTATCTTCCCCTTGAATTTATTGCAACAGTTTTTCATTATGTTCATCTTTCCCCTTGTGGAGACCATTTAGGGCCTTTAAAACTATGAATAAGATTAAGCAGCATTTTACTTGGCACTGTTTAAATTCAGATATCGGAAGACGAGTTACACAGTGTCTGGCTGCTAAACTTTATCCCAATACCTGTTGGGGGGTCTCTCACAGAACCAGATGATAGGCCAATGGACAGTGTTTTTATAGCTTATTTGCGGGTCACTTCCACTGACTAAATGTAGAAATAGGTAAATTTTGGTAACACTTCGTGCCTTGACACACTTTGTGGGGTTTGTGCCAAGCCAGGGCATGATGATTTAGTTGACTATTTCCCAACTGAGTACAATTTTTTTTTTATTATTTTGGACCTCCTAAAACCCTGGTTAGTGATAATACACCTGCTTTTACAGCATAAGAATTCAAAAAGATTGTTTTGGGAAAGCCAAAGCCCACATTAGTACCATCCTGTCTTACCCTGTATCCTCTTTGTCTGAGCAAGTTAATAGAAATCTGAAATCCACTTCCGTCATTTATCACAGTCAAGCACAAGGTTCCTATGATAACTCCATTAATTGGTTAAACTTTGGATTCAATTCACGCAAACAAGAGTTCATAAAATTACACTGGCAAAGCTCATGTTTCATTCTCCAATAAATTAACCAATGTCTAATCTCTGGTACATTAATGATCTTCTCCCTGAGAAAATAGATTCTGATACTCTTAAGCAGAACTGGAAGTGAGCCATTAATAACATTCACTCAGCATATTGGTGAGAGGATCACAGATATAACTACTGAGGTAGGCATCCGCCCTTGCGGTTGATGGGTGACCATGTTTTTATTAACAATGTTTGGGTGCACAGAATGTGGATTGGAAAGTCCCAGCTACTGGCATGTTTTGTGGGTCCTTGTGAGGTTACTGAGATACATAACCCTGTAAGTTTGATTGTGAAAAATTAAATCTTGGTAAAAACACAGTCCTTTTAAGCCAGATTAAAGCTGGAGTTTCTGTAGGGGATATATAGTCCATCCAGTGGTCAAAGACCCCTCCAAATGTTTTATTTTTAGGGGTGACCCATATGAATGTATGGGATCAATAGTACTTTCAGTGTATCTTTTCATAACTGGTGAGAACCTGTTTACTTTCCGTGCTCCCAGGGAACAGCCAGTGCAATGCCAACTTAAGCAGATCTACTGAGCTTGCTGAGTCAGTCATGTGCTGCAGTGAACTTTGACATTATCACCAGTAATAGGCTAGGTGTGGTACATTGCCATATTACTCTATGTTGTCACAAAGTGTTGAAGTTCTTCTTGGTGCCTTTCTACTGGATCAGTCACTTCTGGACGATCACAGAGGAAAGTTATTTAGAGAGGACTTCACATTAAATTTGTTGCTGTCATCATTTTGGGTCTCACCCCAACATTGGGATTGAAAGTCACATTTTCTGCTTGCCTTAGTTAATATCCTACTAGTGTGTTTACATATATTTTTTAAATGCTATTGTCAATGATGACATTTTATTGATATCTGCTGTATACGGCTCATTTTCCTCTGGATCAGTTGCTAACATTTGAGTACTATGTTTAAATGGGTGAATAATTTAAACGCATTTTTTAATTGTTTTTATCTTTCTGCTACAGCTCTCCATTATTTGCTAGCCTAACTAATGTAAAGATTGTTATTGCTTTTCTGAGGCTCCAGTTGGTTTGTTAAGAAGCAATGTGTTGCTATATTGTGCAGTTTAATCCTTATCTTTATGCCTGTAAATGTAATTGTTAGAGAAATCCCTCTGTTTCACTCATTTATTAACAGAATTATATTCCTTTAATTGAGCTGAAGTAAGAGTTATTTAATTAATGCTTCTAGTCATTCAAAAGCCTTCATTGCTTATTAATTTCACAAATATTGTCTAAGAATTGAACTGAGTAAATAATGTTCTATTCATTCAGTAAATGTTAAAATCTGTTGTCAAGGAAAACATTGTTTTAATAAATTTTACATTGAGTTATGTTGCTATTTTGGAGAAGGCCAAGCTGATTTTAGTTAACAAAATTGTTTGTGCAAATATCCAGGTTAAGAATTGTGCATTCATGATCCAGCACTTTACCACTCCAGGTTATCTGCATGCTCCCTATCAATGTATAGTCTGCAAGTCATACTTAAGTGCATGGCAGAGGATTCATTGAACCATTTTCACACTATTTCTCTGTCCTTCAATTTTCAAAGAGCTCACAGGAAAAATAAACACTTAAATTTTTCTGAGCGAGCTCTGATTTCTCTTACCGTATTTTATTGCAATGATAATTTCTTTGTATGTGGATGGCCACATTTGGGTGGGAAATTTGGTAACTGAAATTAAGTGGGAACATCTCGCCACAACATAAAACACCTATCTCTTAATGACTGCCACTGCAACTTGCATATCACATCCATGATATTCTCTCCCCTGTTTCGTGATAGTTCAAAATGAGCTACCCTTCTTTGAATTTTTTGACACTCCTATCTGATAGGGACCCCACACTGCACAGCAATATTCTAGCAGAGGATGAACCTGCACAGTGCAGGCAGTCTCTCTAGTGGATTTGTTGCCAGTAAAAAACTATCTTTGATTTGTCATCCCCACAAATTATTTATGTGATTTTTTTCAGTTCCATAATTTTAATCCCTGGTTATTTAGTGGAATTTATGCTACAGCCTTTACATTTACTGATTAATGATGTAACTGAAATTTAACAGATTTCTTTTAGTACTCATGTGGAAGGCCACACACTTTTAAACATTTAAGGTCATTTGCCACTTTTTGCACCATACAGATACCTTGTCTAAATAACTTAGTTGTTTTTTATCTTCTGATAATTTAACTAGATGATAAATGACAGCATCATCTGCAAGCAATCTAAGAGGGCTGCTCAAAATTCTCCTAAATTGTCTATACAGATTAGGAACAGCACAGAGTTTACAACACTTCCACAGAGAATGCCAGATATCACTTCTATTTTACTCAATGACTTTCTGTCAATTACTATAAACTACAATCTTTCCAACAGGAACTCATGAATCTAATCACACAATTGAAATGATGCTCCACAGGCCCACAATTTTATTAGAAGTCACTTATGTGGAATGGTATCAACAGTCTAGGAATATGGAATCAATTTGGTATAACATGTCAATAGCACTTATCACTTCATGAGAATAGAAAACTAGTCATGTTGAACATGAGTGATGTTTTCTAAATCCATGTTGACTGTGTCACAATCTGAACCAGAAGACTTGCCTTTATTAAGTGATTTGAGTTGCTCCCCTAAACAGAGGACATCTACTTTAAGTTACTCATATTGACAGCCGTTCTTGACTTGAATTGTGTAATATTTACATCGTCATCTTTAGTGAAGGAATTTTGGAAAACCCTATTTAGTAAATTCGTTTTAGTGACACTGTCATTAGTAACACTAATATTGCTTTCCATGTTTATTGTGTCTTGCCACATACAATGAGAATCTCTATGGCTTCTGTTAAGCATTGTCAATCTAAGAGATTTTGAATTCTTTTAAATCTGGCATGCTTTTTTTTGTTGCTTCTGCAACAGTGACCTGACCTGTTTTGTGTGTGGAGACTCTCTTATTAATTTTCTGGTATAAGTCCCTCAATACTGTTGATACAATTTGTTTGAATTCAAGCCATTTCTGGTCTATCCTTATGCAGTTAGTTCAGAAGGAAAGGAGACACTCTTAGGAAGGGGTCAAGTGAATTTTATCTGCTTTCTAAATTAGTATATTGCTTGTAGTCACTAATCCCTGTATCCATCATTATGCTTCCTACTTGCTCAGGATTATTTGTTGCTAAGATGTCAAGAAATTTTTTGCAACCATTTACACCTTAAGTGGGCTTCTCGACTAACTGCTCAAAATAATTTTTGAGGGAAGCATTTAATACACCTTTGGATGATTCTCATGCATACAATTGGCTTTAAGTATGTATTTTTGCAAACATACGGAGTGTAGATTGAAGTCACCACGAACTGTAATTGTATGAGTGGGTTACATATTTGAGATTATACTCCCGCTTTCTTTGATTCTTTTAGCAACTGCATCTTTTGAGTCAGGGGTATGTAAAAGGAACCAATTATTAATTTCTTCTGGTTGTGAAATAAAACCTCTGTTTCTTTCCCAGTACAGCTATGGCAATTTACAACAATAATACCCACAGTTCCTAGGTTTACCCTCATAACCCACACACAGCTCATGGTCTATTGGTTAGCATTGCTGCCTCTGGACTGTGGGGTCTGGGTTCAATTGCCAGCCTGGGCTGGGTGTTTGTATTGTCCTCATCATTCCATCATCATCTGGGCAAATGAATAGATTGGGAATCTGTATGGGCTCTGATAACTGCATTGTTGAGTGCCCCACAAACCAAACCTCACCATCGCCATCGCCATCACCATCATCATCATCATCTACCCTCATCCTGTGTTTGACCTGCACCCTTCTGAAGCTCTTTTTATTCCTTCCAAGACCTTCTGTGACATTTGGAAACAAGGAGACAAACTTAATTTCCTACCTTTACCCCCTCATATATATATATATATATATATAAGTTGTTTCCTTCCCCCCCCCCCCCCCCTCCGCCCGCCATCCCAGATCATCCTGCTAACCAAATTTGAGACAGAGCAGAGTCGTCTCACTATTGGGAAGCTGAGAAGCCTGCTGTGGTCTACATCAGAAGGGAGCTGATACAAAATGTTTTATTATTATGAATTGAAGTGTGCTCTTTGAAGTGTATTCAAACATCCTGTCTGTTTGACCTACATAAACTTCTGGACAGCTGACACACTTTTATTGATATACACCTAGTGCTATGAATTTCAAGGCAATTTTCTTCGTGGTGGTGGTGGTGGTGGTTAGTGTTTAACGTCCCGTCGACAACGAGGTCATTAGAGACGGAGCGCAAGCTCGGGTTAGGGAAGGATTGGGAAGGAAATCGGCCGTGCCCTTTCAAAGGAACCATCCCGGCATTTGCCTGAAACGATTTAGGGAAATCACGGAAAACCTAAATCAGGATGGCCGGAGACGGGATTGAACCGTCGTCCTCCCGAATGCGAGTCCAGTGTGCTAACCACTGCGCCACCTCGCTCGGTAATTTTCTTCGTGTGGTACTTCAATCCGAAGTGGAGAACTTCATTAGTCTTAAACCCTAAACGCAAATTGGTACTACAAAGTTGTCTAGCAGTTGTTTCTGACGCCCATCCTATGAAGCTCATAGGTATGTACACAATTTTCTTGCCTTCCTTTCACTTATCAGTGTACCACCATTGTTTTTACATTGTTGTTGTCTTTTAATTTTCTGTGGCAACTTTATTAATGTTGAAACCAGTTAAAAATTACTTACTGCCTACACTGAAGTAACAAAAGCCATGGGATAGTGATATGCAGATGTACAGATGGCAGTAGTATCGTGTATCCGTGGTATAAAAGGGCAATGCATTGTAGGAGCGGTCATTTGTTTTCAGGTGATTCATGTGAAAATGTTTCTGATATGATTATGCCCACATGACAGGAATTAACATACTTTGAACACACTGGCGCTTGGAGTTAGATTACCTTGAAAATCACTAGGGAATTCAATATTATGAGATTCACAATGTTGAGAGTGTGCCCAGAATACAAAATTTCAGGTATTACTTCTCATCATGGACAATGAAGTGGCTGATGGCCCTCATACAATGACCAAGAGCTGTGGCATTTACGTAGAGTTTTCAGTGCTAACAGACAACCAATACTGCATGAAATAACTGCAGAAATCAATGTGGAACCTACAACAAACATATCCACTATGAAAATGGGGGAAAATTTGACATAAATGGGCTGTGGAAGCAGACGACCAATGTGAGTGCCTTTGCTAACAGCATGAGATTGCTTGCAGTGCCTCTCCTGGTCTCATGACCATATCAGCAGGACCCTTGATGACTGGAAAACTGTGGCCTGGTCAGATGAGTCCTGAATTCAGCTAGAAAGAGCTGATGGTAGGGTTTGAGTGTGGTGCAGACCATACAAAGCCATGGACCCAAGGCACCAACAAGGCACTGTCCAAGCTGCTGCTGCATCCAGAATGGTGTGGTGTCATGTGAATCAACCACTGACTGGAAATGGTTGTGTTTGGCTATTTGGAGAACATTTGCAGCCATTCATGGACATCATGTTCCCAAACAATAATGGAATTTTTATGGATGACAGTGCACCATGCCATCCAGCCACAACTGTTCACGTTATATTTGAAGAACATCGTGAACAATTCAAGCAAAGGATTTGGTCACCCAGCTCATGCGACATGAATCCAATCAAACATTTGTGGGACATAATCTTGAGGTAAGTTTGTGCACAAAATCCTGCACCAGAAACACTTTTGCAATTATGGATGGCTATAGAGTATTTCCAAGGACATGTTCAGTCCCTGCCATATCAGATTGCTGCACTGCAAGAGGCAAAAGGAGGTCCAATAACATATTAGGAGATATTCCATGACTTTTGTCACCAGAAAGTATAATAGTGATTTCTTCACCCATCTCTTGCTCACTTGCAGCCAGTTTTAATACCCTGTTGATCGCAGATCAAAAATATACTTATTAATGCTGTCAGGATGCCAAGACTTTGAATCACTAACAATATCTGCACAGGTCTGTTTTTTGTACACACTAACATTATGTTTGCTTGCCTCTCTTGTAACCACAATACTAGATAACTGATCGCTCCTTTTTTGTGCTAAAGTGTAAATGTAATTTTTTGGTGAATAGCACTCGGTCTCTCAGACAACACTTTCATCTCCTTTAACTAACAAAATGGCGTAACATACATAGTGATAATATTCAAGAAGTTCGGTAGCTAAGCCTTAATGCTGGCTAGGGAATTTCTCATGGCAAGCCTTTCAGACTGCTCTTATATCTTGCCATTATAAGTAGAATTTTTGTAGCATAATGTCATTCCTACTAGTTCCACAAGTTTTACTATTTCTGCTGTAGCCATTTTAACCTATATTTTAAAGTTGTTCTTAGTAATTTCTATTGACTCATAGACACACATGTTAATGTATAAAGGTAGCATATTTAAAATGCAATGCCTGACAGACAACATAGCAACAGCCAGAAGGAATAAGTTTTCTAGAAAGTACTCAGAGTACAGGGGAGACACCCCAGGAAGGGCAGTGGTTTGGATGTTTGCAGGAAATGTTGTGTGGACTGACAAGGCATCACATGAGCTCATATGGAGAGTAAAGAGGCAGGGCAGTGCTTTGGTGGTGACTCTATATGGTCACAGATGAGGTCCTGCAGGGTAGTGTCCAGAAGTGCCAATGGGAAAAGGGCTGCCATGGCCTCTGCCACACAGTATAAAGGTGGAGGTGGTGGCATCCGAAAGGGAAGTTCAGTATAGACAGTGGTTCAGTACAGACAATGGATGGTGCAGGTCAGGTGCGCGGCCTGAACTTATAGTATTTGCTCTGGCTCTGATCACTTTCATCCTCAGCCACATACCTCCCTCCATAGGATTATGCAATCAGGAGTAGTGTAATTTCATTCAAGTCATTACCCAATTCTTGCTCAGATGAGCAATTAAAGATTGTAGTTATTCAAGTCTTGTCTTTGTTCAGTTATTTCCCAACTGAGTCCCACAACTCTTTCAAACTTTCAGTTGGCCACCTCCATGTCAGCTGACTGGGTGGACTTTCTCCAATCTCAAGTCAAATATCAGTAAGCATCTAGGCTGGTAGCTGGATGTGACACGAGATTCTTCTGGTCCCAGATCTGGGGTTAGGTCATGGAATTAGCATCCCCTTATCACACCAAGAGTTACAGGAATAGGTCAACTCTCTTTGGTATATCTTCCCGATGTCGTAAAACTATGCAATGGCTTCAAGAACCCATTTTGCATTACCTGAATAACCCATACACAGGCCAGTGGGAGAACCAGGAGCCAGGACCAAAAACAAAGAGGGTTCCTCTCTCTGAGAAGAAGTAGGTGCTCGAAAGAAGACGAGGAGGTCGGGACTAGTCCAGAAACACATGATGTCTGGGGACAAGGAGGATATACCAAAAGGCAGCCAGGGGCAGTGCAGCCTCAGTAGCAGTGGACAGATAGTACCCAGAGTTGAGGGGGGAAATCCCAGAAAGTGGCTGACAGCAGTGCGAGGACGCAGATGCAGATGATGCGGCCACTGCAGGCAGCACTGGGTCGCTGGACAGCACACAATGTGCAGTGGCAGTGACAGTTGCAGATAGCAGTGAAGGCATCAGATAGCTCCAGGGTACCCAATAGTAGTGCAACCACAGCAGGCAGTATAGGGTCACAGATACCACAGAGGTTGTGCACAGGCAACAGCAACAACAGACAGCGGCAGGGGTAACACATGGCATGAGGGCAGCCAGCAGCAGCTGCAGCACATACAGATGCACCAAGTCACAGGCAGCAGCGTGAGACAGTCAAAGGCAGACAGCAGCAGTAGCAGCAGCAGCAGCAGCAGCAGCAGGAGCAATGACAGATGGTGGCCCAAGTAAAATGCTTCACAGCAGGCAGTGCACAAAATCAACAGCAGCAGTGAGAATTCCAGCAGTGAGTTAACAAACTAGCAGGCATGTCATGAGACGGTGGCAATATTTCTAGTGCAGGCTCTGATGTGCCTGAGTCATGAAGTAGGCAATTTGCTAGTTTGTCAGATGGGCTAAAATTAATACTGCAGTCATTTGATGGCACTAAGAACACTCTAAAAGAGTTCCCTGACAATTGTGATCTTGCATTTGAACTTTTAGTTCCACAGCAGCATGATACCTTTTTGAAATTCGTTAAAACTAAAATAGTGAGCTCAGCACTTAACTTACTAGTAAGAGATCTAAGCACTACTTGGCGAGATGCATGTGCCATATTAATAGAAAATATGCTAGGAAAAGGACACTTGACTTCTATGCTTCTCAGAAGTTTGCATGTCAGCAAGAACATGGATGAAGTATAGTTCAGTGGAGCTCGGTGTTGGATACCATACAGCACGAGTTCAGGGAGCAGTCAGAGGTATCATGCAAGAATCAGAGCTAGAAGGCAGCCTTGCTCTCATTTGGAAGTTAAGCTGCGTGGTGTTTATCCAACGGATTTATGATGACAGGATAAAGACAATAGAGTTGCACGAGGTGAGTAGCGAACATTAGCGGAGGCTATAGAGAGAGCTCTGACAGAGGAGAGAGCAATAGTCTTGGCATGAGAAAAGATGATCACCTAAGGTGGTGATGCGATGCCATGGATTGTGAAGAAAGCCACCAAGTGGCTCATGTGTAGGAAGCCAAGCCAAGCCACTCCATATGGTGTGGGAGTGTTGTGCAGATAAAAGAATACGAAAGGTGGGGCGAGATGCACCAAGAAAAGACAGGGAAATGGACCAATCATAAATAGTGATGTGCTCACAATGTAGTTCACCAAGTCATAGAGGCCCATGTGTGCATCTGAAGTCCATAATGTGTTTTAAAATCAAACAAAACAGTCATTGAGTGAGAGATTGCCCAGAAAGCATTTTCTGTGCACAGAATGCATATAGGAGAAGTAAGAGCCATGAAAACTAAGTAACAGCATAAGAAAGCAGTTGCTTTATTTCTTACCTGGAAAGATATTAACAGTCAACTGCAAAAGTAAAAATGAGTTAATACAATTGGAGTGTCTGGATGGTGTTACTAATTGCCCGAGGTTTCTTGTGGATAGCGGTCCACAGATAAACCTAGTTAGCGGAAGCAGTTAGAGAAATAGCGGAAAGTATTATCCAGCCAAATGTATTAGGATTCTGGGAATTGCTAATATGGTTGCAAAGACAGAGGGAACTATAACCCTCAAATTATGAATGAGGAGCTGAATGCAAGTGAGGCAATGTTTCCACATATTTGGGGAAGATGTGGATGTTCCATTCAATGGACTGGTAGGACAAGACTTTTTGAAAGAATATTATGGAGTCATAATCAATTATGCCACTGGAGCCTGTGGATTGATGTGGAACACGTCAGAATGAAGATGGAGCAAGAGTGTGAGTTCCGCGTAGTACCTTCAAAGAAAATGGAAGTCTCTTGCAAGAGTCACTTAAGTGGAACGTGAGAAACATGCAAAAAGGCGAGAGTGAACAGTGACAGAAACTCATTAACTGTCAGAACACAACAGAGGCAGGCAGCAGGTAATGCTGGAGAAAAGCAAATAGAGAGTAAACAAATTGGTTCTGGATTAACAAGAGGACCCTGGGAGGAATGGGTGTGTTGAATAAAAGTAGAGATGAATGGTAAAGGAAATAACCAAGGGCATACATTTACCTCAAGCATTTGTAAAAGTATAATCAGGAGAATGCCTAACGAGTGTACTGAATGCTACAGGTGAGTATGTGTCAGCAGACTACCCACAGGTGGTAGCAGAAGCCGTTCCAAAGTGGACATTGTTGCAGCAATCATTCAGCGTGAACTATGTCAGTAAAAATGAAGCCGTTCCAAAGTGGACATTGTTGCAGCAATCATTCAGCATGAACTATGTCAGTAAAATAAGCTACAGCTGAAATCAAGCATAAGTGTGCTAAAGGAGAACATCCAGATGAGTCATTTGAATGTGGAAAAGAAGGCAGCAGTCACAGAGTTATGTGCCACATACAGTGATGTTTACCATTTGCCTGGAGACATGTTATCTTACACAGATAGTATCAGGCATAAAATTAAACTGCTACTGGAAACAGAAGGTAGGATGATATGTTTGTGACCATACAGAATACTGAAAGCACAAAGAGAGGGCTACAGCAGTAAATTGAAAAAATGTTAGAGGGTGAAATTATAGTACCAAGTAAAAGTGGTTGGAATTTCCCCTGATTTAATTCCATAAAAGATGGATGTCAGTGGAAAGCAAAAGTGGCAAACAGTAACTGACAGTTGCGAACTATAGGTGACTTAATGGAATCTCCCTAAATTCAGTGCAACCATTGCCAAGAATAAACAAAATTCTTGATGGTCTAGTAAAGGCAAAGTACTGCTCGATGCTCAACTTAGCGAAGGGTTATTATCAAATCTTGTTAGACGAACAGGACTGATAAAAGATTACTTTCAGTATGCTGTATTGGCATAATGAGCACAAACAAATGCCCATGGGTTTTAAGACAGCTCCTTGTACATTTCAGA
Source organism: Schistocerca americana (assembly GCF_021461395.2). Lineage (NCBI taxonomy): Eukaryota > Metazoa > Arthropoda > Insecta > Orthoptera > Acrididae > Schistocerca > Schistocerca americana. The sequence continues at coordinate 212,976,949 of NC_060122.1, read as the reverse complement.
AATTAATTAACTCCATTTTGATAGGGCTATAAGGTGATAAATTGTTCATCTATTTGGATGAAGTGGTAATATTTGCCAGGGATCGACTTTCTAAGAAGAGTAACATATCTGCAGCTAATCCATATTTGGAAGCTTAGGTGCAAGCGCAGTTACAGGATTTAGATGAAGAGGAAAATGGTATCGATGACGACACGTTAGACAATTCTGACGGAAATCCAGATTTCGTGATAGGTGATAATCACCACGAAACAGGGAGTGATACTAGTGAAGAAAATGTTTTATTGGAAGAAGAGCCTGGAGCAGTCTGTACAACAGATAATACCTCACAGCAAACACAGTATTTGTTTGGCAAAAATAATTTCCAATTGGAATGTTCTGAGGCTGTTAGAACGAGAAGAACACGAGAGCACAACATTCTGAAAGGAGGAATGCCTGGCCTAACAGCCAAAAGTCGAAATTTGGGACAAAGTCCTACTAAATCTCAAATATGGGAGAACATGGTAGATGAAATAGTTTTACATACAAACGTGAAACTGAATACAATAAGGGCACAGTTTCAGGAAACAACTAATCCGTCCAGTTACAGAGATACTGACAAAACTGAAATCAAAGCTTTCATAGGCCTTCTAACGATGACATCAATATTCAAATCATCTCACAAAGATATGTTGTCTCTTTTCGAAAAGGATATAATAGGTCATCTTATATTTGTGGTGACAATGTCAGCAAAGTGCTTTGAAATAACTTCTAAGCAGCCTGAGACTTGACGATGTGACCACCAGAGATGAAAGAAAAATCTCAGATCATGCAGCTGCAATATCAAACATTTCTGAGAAATTCATTTTCAATTCTCAGCAATTATACTGTGTAAAAGGCAATGTTACAGTGGATGAAATGTTTGTACCACTCAGGGGAAAATGTCCTTTCTGCGTTTATATGCCTAGCAAACCAGCCAAATACAGCATAAAAATTGTGTGCCTGACACACTCTGGAAGCGCTTACCTCTTCAGTGCCTACATATATTCAGGTAAAGATAGTGATGGATGTGGCCTGACAGAAGAAGAGAAAAAACTTGCTAAACCAAATCAGGCTGTTTTACGTCTGTGCAAACCAATAGAAGGAAGTAACAGAAACATTACCACTGACAAATGGTTTACATCTATAGAACTCATTTGTAATCTGAGAAAGAGAGGACTAACATACATAGGAATGGTCAGAGAGAACAAATGCGAAATGCACCAAGAGGTTTTGGCTGATAAATGTAAGCCACTTGGGTCAGCATTATATGGATTCTCTGAGAATACAACACTGGTTTCATTTGTTCTTAAGAGAAACAAGGCAGTAATTCTTGTGTCTTCAGTGCATCATTCCATTGAAAATGATACCATAAAAAAAAAAGTCAGATATTATTTGCTTCTACAATGCAACGAAATCTGGAGCATATTTGCTCGACATGAAATGCGCCAATTATTCGTCAAATGGACGTACGAGGTGCTGGCCAATGTCAGTCTTTTACGCACTTGTAAACATCAGTTGTGTGAACAGTTTTCTCCTGTATTTGTGCTACAGAGGAAACCCCATGCTAAATCGTCTGAAATTCACCAAAAGCCTGGCCATGGAGCTGATAGAGCCACATCTAAGAAGGCGCCTGGAAATTCAAAATTTACCTTGAAATATCAAGGAAATGATCCCAAAAGTTCTGGGAGACACTCTGCAATCAAGAGAAGGCATACCAAGTGATAGAATGGACAAAAAGAAGACGTGTATGAAGTGCCCTGCATCCAAGAAGAGGAGTGCAACAAATTTGGTCACCCAGTTTGCTTGGAATGCAGCAGAAAGATGTGTGTTGACTGTGATTTAATATTTCAGTTCAGTTTATTATTATTATTATTTTTTTTTTTTTTACATTTTCTGCAATATTTTATTTATATTTAGGAGTATATTGTCTGGTATAACAGTTGTGAAAATCTTATGAAATCTGACACTGAATGACTGCTTGTACTTGTGATATTTCATGTTTATGTGTTGTCAATGCAGATATTGTAAACGTTGCAAAGGCTGTTTTAAACGTCAGTGCAAAACAATGGGTAATGATTACTGCAGAAAAATATGTGTACGTGCAGATGGATATGTGTGTGTGTGTGTGTGTGTGTGTGTGTGTGTGTGTGTGTGTGTGTGTGTGTGTGGGCGCACGCGAGTGTATACCTGTCCATTTTTCCCCCAAGGTAAGTCTTTCCGCTCCCGGGATTGGAAAGACTCCATACCTCCCTTAAAACCCACATCCTTTCGTCTTTCCCTCTCCTTCCCTCTTTCCTGAAGAAGCAACCATTGGTAGTGAAAGCTTGAATTTTGTGTGTATGTTTGTGTGTCTATCGACGTGCCAGCACTTTCATTTGGTAAGTCACATCATCTTTGTAGAGTATGGATAGGATAAAATTAAATTTCTCATGTTGTTGTTGTTGTTGTTGTGGTCTTCAGTCCTGAGACTAGTTTGATGCAGCTCTCCATACCACTCTACCCTGTGCAAGCTGCTTCATCTCCCACTACTTACTGCAACCTACAGCCTCCTGAATCTGCTTCGCGTATTCATCACTTGGTCTCCCTCTACGATTTTTACCCTCCATGCTGCCCTCCAATGCTAAATTTGTGATCCCTTGATGCCTCAGAACATGTCCCACCAACCGGCCCCTTCTTCTTGTCATGTTGTGCCACAAACTCCTCTTCTCCACAATTCTATTCAATACCTCCTCACTAGTTATGTGATCTACCCATCTAATCTTCAGCATTCTTCTGTAGCACCACATTTTGAAAGCTTCTATTCTCTTCTTGTCCAAACTACTTATCGTCCATGTTTCACTTCCATACATGGCTACACTCCATACAAATACTTTCAGAAATGACTCCCCGACACTTAAATCTATACTCGATGTTAGCAAATTTCTCTTCTTCAGAAACGCTTCCCTTGCCACTGCCAGTCTACATTTTATATCCTCTCTACTTCGACCATCATCAGTTATTTTGCTCACCAAATAGCGAAACTCCTTTATAGTGTCTCATTTCCTAATCTAATTCCCTCAGCATCAACCAACTTAATTCGACTAAATTCCATTATCCTCGTTTTGCTTTTGTTGACATTCATCTTAGATGCTCCTTTCAAGACACTGTTCATTCCGTTCAACTGCTCTTCCAAGTCCTTTGCTGTCTCTGACAGAATTACAATGTCATCGGCAAACCTCAAAGTTTTTATTTCTTCTCCATGAATTTTAATACCTACTCCGAATTTTTCTTTTGTTTCCTTTACTGCTTGCTCAATATACAGATTGAATAACATCGGGGAGAGGCTACAACCCTGTCTGATTCCCTTCCTAACCACTGCTTCCCTTTCATGCCCTTAAACTCTTATAACAGCCATCTTTTTTCTGTAGAAATTGTAAATAGCCTTTCGCTCCCTGTATTTTACTCCTGCCACCTTCAGAATTTGAAAGAGAGTATTCCAGTCAACATTGTCAAAAGCTTTCTCCAAGTCTACAAATGCTAGGAACGTACGTTTGCCTTTCCTTAATCTAGCTTCTAGGATAAGTCGTAGAGCCAGTATTGCCTCACGTGTTCCAATATTTCTACGGAATCCAAACTGATCTTCCCCGAGGTCCACTTCTACCAGTTTTTCCATTCGTCTGTAAAGAATTTGAGTTAGTATTTTGCATTCGTGACTTATTAAACTGATAGTTTGGTAATTTTCCACATCTGTCAACACCTGTTTTCTTTGGGATTGGAATTATTATGTTCTTCTTGAAGGCTGAGGTTATTTCACCTGTCTCATACATCTTGCTCACCAAGATGGTGGAGTTTTGTCAGGACTGGCTCTCCCAAGGCCATGAGTAGTTACAATGGAATGTTGTCTACTCCCAGGGCCTTGTTTCAACTCAGGTCTTTCAGTGCTCTGTCAAACTCTTCACGAAGTTCGTATCTCCCATTTCATCTTCATCCACATCCTCTTCCATTTCCATAATATTGTCCTCAAGTACATCGCCCTTGTATAGACCCTCTATATACTCCTTCCACCTTTCTGCTTTCCCTTCTTTGCTTAGAACTGGGTTTCCATCTGAGCTCCTGATATTCATACAAGTGGCTCTCTATTCTCCAAAGGCCTCTTTAATTTTCCTGTAGGCAGTATCTATCTTGCCCCTTGTGAGATAAGCCTCTACATCCTTACATTTGTCCTCTAGCCATCCCTGCTTAGCCATTTTGCACTTTCTGTCAATCTCATTTTTGAGACTTTGTATTCCTTTTTATCTGCTTCATTTACTGCATTTTTATATTTTCTTCTTTCATCAATTAAATTCAATATTTCTTCTGTAACCCAAGGATTTCTACTAGCCCTCGTCTTTTTACCTACTTGATCCTCTGCTGCCTTCACTACTTCATCCCTCAGAGCTACCCATTCTTCTTCTACCGTATTTCTTTCCCCAATTCCTGTCAATTGTTCCCTTATGATCTCCCTGAAACTCTGTACAACCTCTGGTTTAGTCAGTTTATCCAGGTCCCATCTCCTTAAATTCCCACCATTTTGCAGTTTCTTCAGTTTTAATCTACAGTTCGTAACCGATAGATTGTGGTTAGAGTCCACATCTTCCTCTGGAAATGTCTTATAATTTAAAATCTGGTTCCTAAATCTCTGTCTTACCATTATATAATCTATCTGATACCTTCTAGAATCTCCAGGATTCTTCCATGTATACAACTTTCTTTTATGATTCTTGAACCAAGTGTTAGCTATGATTAAGTTATGCTCTGTGCAAAATTCTACCAGGCGGCTTCCTCTTTCATTCTTACCCCCAATCCATATTCACCTACTACATTTCCTTCTCTCCCTTTTCCTACTCTCAAATTCCAGTCACCCATGACTTAAATTTTTGTCTCCCTTCACTGCCTGAATAATTTCTTTTATCTCATCATACATCCCATTGATTTCTTCATCATCTGCAGAGCTAGTTGGCATATAAACTTGTACTACTGTAGAAGGCATTGGCTTCATGTCTATCTTGCCCACAATAATGCGTTCACTATGCTGTTTGTAGTAGCTTACCAACACTCCTATTTTTTTATTCATTATTAAACCTACTCCTCCATTACCCCTATTTGATTTTGTATTTATAACCCGTATTCACCTGACCAGAAGTCTTGTTCCTCCTGCCATCGAACTTCACTAATTCCAACTATATCTAACTTTAACCTATTCATTTCCCTTCTTAAATTTTCTAGCCTACCTGCCGATTAAGGGATCTGACATTCCACGCACCGACCCATTGAACACCAGTTTTCTTTCTCCTGATAATGACGTCCTCTTGAGTAGTCCCCGCCTGGAGATCCGAATGGGGGACTATTTTACCTCCGGAATATTTTACCCAAGAGGATGCCATCATCATTTAACCATACAGTAAAGCTCACGCCCTCAGGAAAAATTATGGCTGTAGTTTCCCCTTGCTTTCAGCCGTTCGCAGTACCAGCACAGCAAAGCCATTTTGGTTAGTGTTACAAGGCCAGATCAGTCAGTCAACCAGACTGTTGCCCCTGCAACTACTGAAAAGGCTGCTGCCCCTCTTCAGGAACCACAGGTTTGTCTGGCCTCTCAACAGATACCCCTCCGTTATGGTTGCACCTACAGTACGGCTATCTGTATCGCTGAGGCACGCAAGCCTCCCCACCAACAGCAAGGTCCATGGTTCATGAGGGAGAAATTTCTCATATTATAAAATGAACTGTATCTTTATTTCAGATATTAGAATATGTAAAAAGACATTAAGCAAGAAATGTAAAAATAATAAAAATGTTTCTCTTACAGGAAAAGATTGATTTATATGCATTTCTGTCACGGACAGTTTCAAATCAATTGTGAGTGTCTTTTGAACATTATTATAAAGTAAATGTATATGTTTCCTCGTTAATAGAATAAAATTTATGAAAAAAATTGTACAAATATTTGTAGTTTCTGGGGATAGTATCCACAATTTTAGCTCAGAGGGTTGAAGGTGTCGCATTTTTCAAAATGTAATCCCACAAAGGCAGCAGAGCAGCAGCCTTAACAAAAAAAAGTACTCAGAGTACAAAGGAGACACCGCCAGAAGGGCTTTGGTTTCGGCATGGCAGGGAATATTGTGTGGACTCGTGAGGTATTGAATGAGCTCCCATGGAGAGCCATGAGGCATGGCAGTGCATTGGAGGTGACTGTACGTGGTCACAAAAGAGGCACACTGGGGTGGTGTCCAGAAGCACAAACGTGGAAGTGGCGGCGTGGCCTGCCGCACAGTATAGAGGTGGAGGTGGCAGCGTCCGAAATGGGAGTTCAATACAGACAACAGTACAGGAGGGGCGATGTGTAGGTCAGGGCCGTGGCCTGGACTTTTAGTATTCTCTCTCTGGCTCTGCTCGCGCTCATACTTCGCCATGTATTTCTCTCAGTGGGATTTTGCAATCAGTAGTAGTGTACTTTCATTCATTTCAATGTCCAACTCTTGCTCTGACAAGCAATTAACGATCAAAACTGCCGTTATTCAAGTCTTGTCTTTGTTCAGTTATTTCCTGACTGAGTTCCGTAATTCTTTCAAACATCCAGTTAGCCATCTCCTGTTAACTGAGGGGACTGACCTTCTCCAGTCTCCAATGTCATTGAGTATCTAGACCGCACACTGAATGCAACAAAGTCGCCACATCTAGGGAGGCAAAGATAGTATCAGCTTTGTGGTCTTGTCACAGACACAATAGGTTGCTGGTGCAACTATATAGGTAAATTCTACATTAATTTACAATACTTTTCTGATTTTGGCAAAATAACAGAAAGTATATACTTGGTTTTACTTTGTGTTTAATTCTGTAGATTATCCATGGAGATAGCAACATATTGTGTACTACAAAAAGTGCAACTTGAGCTAAAAATATGATATATTAGAATTGTTTTAAATATCAGGATATCTGTTGTTCTCTCATGACAAGTATGTTGACTGTAGTGAAAATAGCGTCTAGTCAGGTGGTGAGAGACTACTGACAATATAGTGGACACTGAAAGAAAAAGTAACTGCATGGCATCCTATGAAAAGACTATGACAGATGGAAGGAAACACGAAAATACTACTTTGCCAGAAAACATGAGTAAACAAACTTGTGAATCTAACCAATATTCCTCTCAAAGCTGAAGGGAAATGACTTCTGTCAAAAGGTTTGAACTATAAATCTAAACCAACATTATTACAGATAGATTTATAGAGAATTTACAGCAGAAAGAGATTAACTAAGCAGCTAAAGATCAACACAAAATGTTAAACTCTGATTTTTTATTTTCTGATAAAGAAAAAAATTGTATATAGTCATGAATACACAAATGCCAGCCCCACATGCACAGGTAAAGCTTCACAAAAAGGGCAAATCCATCCTTATATCTAACCAGAGACAGAAACCTGATGCTCCTATCAATGTATTTCTAACACGAATTTTAAAAATGCTGTATATGCTTTACAAGCAGTAGAGCTTAAAAAATACGAATAGGTTTGCAGACAAAGTTAAGGATACAGTCACATTAGCTCATTCCATCTTTATCTCCTTAGATTTGGCGAATTATACACTACAGAACCCATTTGCAAAAAAATTAGAAATAATTAAGAACAACCCTATAAAACATAAAAAACGGCAACAGGAGAAATATTAAACATAGTGTAGCTACTAGGAAGACATTATCCGACAATTATTTTACTTGTAATGGCAAAAATACACCACCAACCTGATGATTTAGCCATAGGAAATTCCCTAGAGGACATTATGGATAACATTTTCCTTGCTCGTTTGGAACATCAAATTTTCACAAACAATTCTGAAATAGCTAGGGAAGTTCTCCAACATTATTTCTATGTGGATGACCATATTTTGTAAGTAATAGGAGATCAAAGTGATGTCTGAGAGACTGACTGCTATTCACCCGAAAAGTTAGATTTACAGTTGAGCACAAAAATAAAAGAGACATCTATTAACTCAATATTGGTTAGAAGAGAGGCAGGCAAACAAAAGTTCTGTGTGTACAAAAAACAGATAAATGCAGACATTGTTACTGATTAGAAGTCTTGACATGCTGAGAGAATCAGTATGGCATATTTTCGATCTGTAACCAATAGACTATTAAAACTTGCTTTAAGTGAACAAGAGAGGAACAAAGAAATCTCTATTACAAATCAAACTGCAGTAAACAAGAGTTATATGGTTTCAACATTAACGAAGTTGCTACTGAAAATCAAAAGACAACAATAATGTAAAATCAATGGTAGTATACTAATAAATGCACCGGAAGACAAGAACATTGTGTACATGCCTATGAGATATACAGGATGAATGTCATAAATAATTAGTAGGCAATTTTTTAGTACCAGTTTGTGTATAGGCTTTAAGACTAATGACATTCTTCACTTCAGATTGAAGCATCACAAGGAAAAACAACCTCAAAATTCATTTCAGCAGGTGTATATAACCTGAAGTGTGTTAACTGTCCAAAAGGTTATGTAGGTCAAACAAGCAGGATGTTTGAAATATAATTCAAATGGCAAACTTAAATTGACAATAATAAAACAGCATTTGGCGAACATCTTCTAACACTGAAGTAATCTGTTGGAATCACTGATAAGCATCTGGAAGTCTTACAGAATGAAAATACAGGACACCAGCTGAGAGTGCTGGAAGAAATTGAGATTTCCTCACACTGTTTTCAAGAGTCTGCAACACATTAAATCTGCAGAATTGTATTATTAACAGTGCATTTTTGGAAACTCTGAAGGTCTCTTCCAATCTTCCACCTTGAAAAAAACACACCTATAAGCAACAGCCCCATTCACCGAGAGGTGACAGCTGCAGTTCATCAGTTCACACACAGTCCTAGCAGCAAGCCAGCACGTGCATACTGTCTCCTATACATACTGTAAAACTGCACACCATATACCACCACCATGCAGAAGCAAACCCAATTAACCATAACTGCCATATCTTATTTCTGTAACTTTAGGTGCTGTGCATTGTTTCCTTTTTATAATTTTTATCTGCTTTCTACACTTTCAATGTTTTACAGTTAATTCAACTTACTATTTCATACTTTTTACACTTCACACACCCATTTTTCTACATGCTTAATATTTTAATGATAATTCTTTTTTTTTATTTTACACAAGTTACTATAATGTTTTTCCCCAATATAATTAAATATGCTCAATAAGTCCATCCCTCATTGTCCTATACACGATTTTAACAAAAAAAAATGACATAATTTTACTTTTTATAGTTGTAGAATAAGTCTCTTTTTTGAACTCGTTTCTATAATCTTTTAGTAAATATAAACCCATTGAACTGATTACATACATATCACTCACCTTTCCTGCCTTCTCACCTGCCCCCCCCCCCTTTCTAACCCACCTTGCTCCACTTTTTCTCCCTCATCCTCTTTCCTTCCTCCCTACCGCTCCCCCCCCCCCCCCCCTCCCATCCCAACAAAAATTACCCATTTCAAACATTGACCACAGTTACATATGACATTACTGTATGATTCTGACATTCTACATTTACACACAATACTTCTCTAATTTTTGTAAAATAACAGCAGCACAAGACTCAACAATGACTAACCTGAATGACTGAAGACCTGTTTCACCTAAATGCATGAAATAAAGCAACAATAATTCCCTAAATATTTATATTTGTGTCGCTGTCTTTTACATTTCTTTCTTATGGTGATAAGATTAATAAAGAACACTCAGCAAGAGGCTGATACAATAATCACAGGATCCTACCATCAGAGGTGTTCTCAGTTCATAAATTGCCTACCCATTTCCTTTTCTGTTGTCGAGGGCTGTGGTATGTGCAGCCTTTCATTGTAATAATTTTTTATATACATCTGCACACCTTTGCAACAAACAAAAATACATTATTCAATTTCTCCCTGCATATTTGTTGATTGAAGAGTCTATGAGTGCAATGCCAGTCCATTGTGCCCAATGGGCACAATATTTCAGTGATCAGAGATGTCTCTACTGTCAGGTACACTGGCAAATTGAGCACTTGAGGGTGCAGGACCCTCACCACCCTGAGCCATTCCCTCCACAGCCTGCACTCAAGAGCACACATCAGTAGTTGTGGAGACGCTTGCGTCGGTACCTGTGGTAGCGTCAACGAAGCTGCTCTGTCTAGCCTGGTTGTCAGATAGTTGTGTTTGCTGAGTGTCTCCTTAATTATACCCAGTGTTGGTTTCCAAGCCTTCCTAAGATTATAGCTTCAATCTGGATTTATTAGATTATCCCTGGAGCGAATTTTGATTGCTTCTCTAGTGACGCTTTTCCCACATTTAGAAGTCTGCGCTGAAGTCCTGGTATGTTCGCTTTCCATAGCATGATTCTCTGATGAACAGTGCTCTGCAACCACTGACTTGTTGGAGTACATTAGTCAAGTGTGTGCTGGTGTCGTCGGCATCAATCTTTGATGGTGCGCAATGTGTGTCCAATATACATCCTGTCACATTGCCATGGAATAATACACCTCAGTCTTCCGCTAACTGAGGTCATTTCTGACACACACCACTAAGGCTGATGTTTTATTGGGTGGGCAAAAGACATCTAGGAGATTCGAGAAGAGGGCCACCCTTGCATTGGTACATGTGAGGGTACACTTTACCCATTGGAGTCTTGAGTATAATTCCCAGGAACTTTTTAAACTATGTTTACAACTGGCCAATCATTTTAACTCTTGGACCTGTGACTGGATTGATGATGTTAGCTGGGTGACAGCCTTTCTGCTCACAGGAAGCTTACAGGATGTCAAGCAACAAAATTTTCATGTCATGTTGACGAACCATCACTGAAGGCCCCATGCTAGACTGTCATCAATCTAACTAAGATGCAGCTGAGAGATAACGCCATTCCAGTTCTGGAGAGGAAACTTAACTCTGTCCCCTACCTGTAAGATCACATTGGTCTTTGACACTGTCACTGCTGTTTAACAGGTTGTCATGCAACTACTACCAGCAGCAGCAGAAGTAGTAGATCATGAAACTTTGCATGCTCTGACAAAAACTAAGACTACAAAGTCAAACATTACCAGCAAAGAAAGGACAATCATTCAGAATCTAAAAGAGTGCCCCAAGATTGTTATCTTACCTGGCGACAAAGGCAATGCCACTGTTGTTCTTGTCCATGAGGACTACTCAGAGAAGACTCACAGCCTATTAAATGAAGACTCCTACAGAAAGATCAATGCTGACCCCACAAAGAAGGCAGATAACAAGACCCGGGCACTTCTCAAGGAATCAGGAGTTACTAGAGAGGATCATCACGGGATTGTCATTACAAGGACATGTATCGCTAAGACTTTACGACTCCCCGTGGTCCGCAAAAATGGAGTGCCATTAAGTCCCCTTCTCAGTAACATCTGAAGCTCCTACATATTGGCTGTAAAATACCTGATAGAGATACTACGTCCTTACGTGGGTAAAAGCTCACGTCACATCTGCAATTCTGTGGATTTTGTGAAACAGCTCAGCAACTTCAGGCCGAGGGACTTAGATATCACAGTGAGCTTTGATGTTTTTTTATCATTCACCAGGGTGTCTCTATGTGAGTCAATAAAACTCATTCGTCAGAAATTTGATGAGAAGACCACCAATCCTTTCAGGCACATCCTAACATCCACGTATTTGCTATTTAATGGAGAATAGTACGAACACACAGAAAGAGGAGTCACACTGGGCAGACCACTCTCCCCAGCGGTCGTGAATTTATATATGGAGCACTTCGAAGAAAAGTCCCTCACATCATCTGCATGGAAACTCATTTGCTTTTTCGGTTATGTGGATGACACATTTGTCATGTGGCCCCATGTAAAGGGCAAACTCCTTTACTTCCTTGTACATCTGAACTCCATACATCCCACATTGAATTCACTATGGAGACCAAAGAAGAAGGAAGACTACCATTTCTGGTCAGCAGAAGAGCTGATAGCATCCTGGGTCAAGGTGTGTATCAAAGAAAATGCACTCTGACATGTCTTTGCATGCTACCACCACTTTGCGCAGAAGAATGGGGTCCTAAAAACACTGGTACACAGGCCACACACCATTTCAGACACAGGCAGTCTGCCCCAGGCACTGGAACACCTCATAAATGTGTTCCAAAAAAATGGATACTCTGAAGGGCAGTAGTCGCATGACACCACACAATACAACCTGTGAAGATGGAAGAAACTGAGCAGGAAGAGCTAGCCATGCCCTTTATATCATACACCAGTACACTAAAAGGAAAACTCAGGTGCACACTGACAAGGCACCATGTAAGAACTAGCTTTTGCCTGCCCAATGAAACATGAGCATTATTGGGGATTATCAAAGATGGCCTCGGTCTGTAGGAGTTCAGGGTACATCAGATTCTGTGCCAGTGCAGCAAGATATATATTGGACAAACAGTGTGCACCATTGAAGATCGATGCCAAGTACACCAGCAACACACTTGGCTTATGGTTGGTTGGTTTTGATGAGAGGACCAAACAGCATGGTCATCAGTCCCATCAGATGAGGGAAGAATAGGGAAGGAAATCAGCTGTGCCCTATCAAAGGAACCATCCTGGCATTTGCCAGAAGCGATTTAGGAAATCGCAGAAAACCTAAATCAGGATGGCTGGATGTGGGTTTGAACTGTTATCCTACCAAATGCGAGTCAAGGTTGATAACCGCTGCACCACCTTGCTCAGTCTCGACTAGCACATCCCAACAAGGTGACTGTCACAAGGCTGCCTTGACTATGTGAGATCATCATCAATATAAATGAAATGCCACTATAATTATATGATACAGCAAAGCAAACTTCACCCGGTAACCATAAGAAAGAAGGAAGAAAAGAAAATTAGGGTTTAGTGTCTTACCAATGTCAAAGTAATTAGAGACAGAGCACAGGCTTGGATGGAAGAAGGGAATCACCCGTCTCCTCCACGAAAGAATCGTCACGACAAATATCCTTAAGTGAGGTACAAACGTAATGAAACTGTACATGTGGATGGTTAAATGGCAGTTTGAATTCCTGTCTATTTGATTGTGAGCTCAGTTTAAATGTGGCACAGGGCATTTACTACTTTAAATAAGGGTTTTTCTCCCCTCCCCAGCCTGTCAACTGATTCCACTTATGCACATAATGCAAGTACTATGTTTATACAAAATTTCCAGTTATTATTTGTGCAGTATTTCATGAAATCTTATTAGTTATTGACATTATATTCTAATATCTGCTGTTCCCAATGTTAGTTTCCCATAAAACATTTTCTTTTGAGATAAACCAGTAATTGAATTTTTTCCATTAGCAGGTAATCATCGAGATAGTGTGGTCGAATAACAATTTATTCATAAAAGACCTGTCTCACTGGATAGCCCTAATTTTGCAGTTTTCAGTAACCAGCTTATTTTTTCCAAAAACTCATTAACTAAGTAATTATCCACAGTTAAAATTTTGTCACACCCGGAAACAGTTTTCTTATTTGAGCCATAGGCTTATATATTTCCCATTTGACATTATATTTTTGTTCCCTTTTTCAATAGGTTAGTACCTTTGATTAATCAAATTAGCCATTGATTAAAAATTTGACTAATATAGAGAAACTAAAAACCTGAGAGTTTTTACTTGAAACCCGGTATTCGATCGCATAGGTTTACATTGTATCAGTCAAAACTGTATCAGTCAAAACAGTACATCTGACTTTAATGTGTTGCTAATTAACTAATACACAGTTAATCTAAATTACAACTGGGCTAAATAGATTAATGTTAAATTTGACCATCGCAGAATTAAAAACCTAAAATATAATTGCCGGTTTCACAATGAATCCACACCCTGTCTTTATATATCCCTACAGAAAATGAGAGCCTATGTACAGATGTCGAAGTCCGTGGGTAGAATTCAGCTAAACAGCACATCCATATCACTCCTCTTGTTAATATGTAGGCTCTATCTCATCGAGAGATAACATTTCAAAACTTTCACGATAACATCTATGCAAGAATAGTCTGTGCCTATCAACCAGTTATCAACCCTTTGTTCAAAATCTGCCTTATTTACTTTATTAATTTCTCCGTGTCAACAAGATAAACATCTGTGTTTTGCTAATAGATACCAGAAAATGTGTTGTGTACAATGATTGTGTTATCAAATCAAACTTTGTGATATTCATCCTTCGGAACTCGCCTGTGAAAGTGCACTGTAAAAATCTTGCAACTGTTCGAATGTTTCATAGCTGAAGTGTCTACCAATCAGTTGTGTTCTATGAGCAGCGCTCAATAAGTAATGCAACACACTTTTTTTCCTTGAAGTAGGTTGCTTTTATTCAAGATTCCAATACACCATATTATTCCCCACTCTTTTGGCTAAAAAACTTATTTTCAACATAATCTCCATTCAAGGTGACAGCCTTACACCACCTTTCCGGGAGTGCCTAGATGTGTGCAAGCTACCACTCTACTGGTGGACATCTGAGTGTGTGTCTTGCTGCATCAGTAACCTCACCATCATCCAAACACCACTTCTTGCAGAGTTCACCCTTAATTGGGCCAAAGAGATGGATCCGGGCTATAGGATGGATCCCAATGGGCACACAGCTCTGAGTATCCTAACTTGTGGACTAGTGTGCCAGCATTACAAACAGAGACCTCCAGTTGATCAGTGAGGTGTTTGATTGTGATCCGTCTATCACCTTGAATGAGTGTGTTCGCACACTCCAACATTGTAGGAGTCACAGTTGTATGTGGCCAGCCAGCACATGGGAGACAGGTCTAAGCAACCTCGTTGCCATGGCAGATGGCTCAACAAACAACTCAGTGTGCTTTTATTCACTGCCATGTCTACGTAGATATTTGGCAATGTTTGTTTTCTACCAAAAGAAACTCTGTGATAGTTCTCTCTGCTTGGACTGCATCTCCATTAGTCGTCATTCTGAAGGCCACCTATTGAAGCTTCATGAAACTATAGAGGCTGAAGTGAGAATATTCCACTATGTCCCACAATGAATTCCTCATTTTTCAACCAAAACTGGCCAAGGAAAAATTAGTGTTGCATTGTTTGTGGCCCCTAGATGGTCATCATGTTGCTACGAGTAATAATAAATGTGAAAACCCATCAAATTCACTACATACTGTGTTACGTACATTGTTTAAGATCTCGTCATAGAACTAGGTAACAGCAAAATGACTCGCTACTAAGGACAATAAGGAAATCACTGTTAAGCTCTTTACTCATTTTCTCATTCATGTGCTACCTCACTTGGTCTTAACAAGAGAATAAACATTTAGCATTTAATTGCTAATAATGCCTGTATGCAGCATGCACATATGAAGTAATTTTAAGAATTTCATGAAGTTAAGATTTAAATATTAGCTCTACAAACTGGGACTAAGTTCATTTTGCCGATCAGACATGAAGGAATGAAAGGGGACATACTCTGATTTTCTGGAACACCATTTCAGTTTTCTGAATTGCCTAAATATAAGAAAACACAAGTGTAGTTATTAAAAGCATAAAATATAATTTTCATGTTGACAGGTTCTGTTTAATAACAGTTTACAAAAATTCAGCATAGCTCATTTAATAAATCCAAAAATCAATGAAAATAATTTTCTGCAAAATTTTTGCTACACATTTACTTTTAGTGCCACTAATTTAAGTTACATTTAACACTGTTGAAGGAAAAATTAAACATAATCATCAAATGAGATTCCAAAGTATTTGCTTGTAATTGGTTGTAATTTATGATGTTTATCTCTTCCAATGAATGTAAACAAAAATCACCACCAGTTGTCCCTTCCTCTTTCCACTCACACGTGACGTACAGAGGAGAAATATACACACATACTCTTATGAAACAATTTTGGAAAACAACACATATATTATATACTTATTATACACAATTTGTACACAAATTAATGACTAATTAATTACATTGTACAGCCATAAAAGTAGATAACAGACAGAAAAACAATCTGTTAAATTACCAAAAGATCATGTCAATGGATGCTTGAAACTAATAATTCTCTTGCACTTGCGAGATTGATGCATAGAATAACCTGTCAATACCACAGCAACATAATGTAAGAGATCGTAAGTACTGGGCAATTTACACGCACACACTCTCAATTGCAGATGAAAGTAGATGTTTCAGTTACATAAGAAAACACAAATAATGGAAATGGCAGAACTTTTTCCATGTAGCTACCATTGTTCATCCATGTAAAAGTGTAAATGAATATAGATTGATGATAAAAATGTGGTGCTGTGCAACAAAGGTCAAGTAACCATTGACACAAAAACTGGCACTTTCAAACACAAACAACAACTTTAATTTGTCACAGATTTTTTTCATTCTGCTGTTTTACAGAAACATTGAAATACATATTTACAACAAAGGGTTTTACAAACAACAGGTAATAATAAAAAGTAATAAATAACACAAAAGAGAAAAATACATTATCAACTTTCTGATTATATTCAAAACAAAATCACGTAAAAGGAATAGCAACACATTATTGTAACTGGTTTCCCAGTGTTAATACAATAGAGAGCTTGAAACACACACACACACACACACACACACACACACACACACACACACACTTTCAATATCTAATACAAAAAAAGAAAGGCCATCAATCACACAGTATTATTTTAGAATAAAATTTAAGGTTTCTGTCGTGCGTACACGCAAAAATTAATATTCTTTTGGTGAAATAATGATCATTTCAAAAACATTTGAGTCCTATGTGAAACAGGATGAAATTAACAAAAGCTTCTCAGATTGACATTATTACTGTCCAAAAACTGTCAGTGACTTCTATTATTAAAAAGTTAAGCACTCTTGGATGATAAATAAATAGGTTAATCAATTTTTTTAAAAAGCTGTAATGTGTTATGTCACTAACATTGTCAGCTTCTAGGATGGGAAACACAGAAGTAGAGGAAAAGGAAAGGATAACACAGAGAGAGAGAAAGAGAGAGAGAGAGAGAGAGAGAGAGAGAGAGAGAGAGAGAGAGAGAGAGAGAGAGAGAACCTAACTGCAGCAACTATTTGGAGGGACATTTTCTGAATCTTAATTTCATTTGTATACTTTCTGTTGGGCCTTCAGGCAGCTGCAAATTTTCAAATGTTGCAAAATAGAAAATATTATCTGAGACTGCCACGGTAAGACCTTCTAATAATCTTTAATTCACCGATCAGTAATCTGAAACCTCTGATGCCATTAATTTATTTATTTAAAACTGGCATATTGTTGTTCTAACTGCAAAAGCATTAGTCACAACACCAATGAAAAGCTAATATGCAATTGAAGCAGACACTGCACAACTACTACACATCCAGATAAAGTACATTTTAATGTAACAGATTATCAGTTTCAAAGTGCAAATTTACAAATACAGCATGCTGTTCTTCAAGAGGCTCCATGGGCACTCAAGTGAGATAGTGGATTTGAGAGTTTTTTCATTAGTTTATACACATTTCCATAAAATCCCAACAAACAGGTGACAGACATTCTTCAAGTCCTAATGGGAACAAATAATAGGTTTTCCCCAGAGTGCATCCCTCATTTTTATAACATTGTTATTTGATCAATCTGTGTGTAAGAAACTATCACATTTTATATGACTCTTAATATTAAATGAAATGTAATACAAAACAAGCAAGTAAATGGATGTCTCAGAATAGCAAAGTTTGACGCTGAAGTGCCAATTAACTCAAGAGCCATTTACATAAATGTTTTCCAAAAAACTGGCACAGCTCAGTTCTGAAACCAATCAAACCACACACTCTGGCTATTGTCACATTTTTACTATTAAATTAAAACCTCACATCTATACAAATAAAATAATAAGAACTTTTAATGTTTCTTAAGCACTGCAGAAATTACTTCTGATCAATATCATTAAAAACTGTATGTGATCTCTTTTCTATCACTTTTCTAAAACTGTAACAAGTGTGTGGGAACTATTCTTGCACATACCTATTTGTTTTAATCCTAAAAATGTTCACTCAGTACCCAGTGCATATTAGTGGATAGTAACTAACCTAGTTATCACAATGGACAAGACTGCATCACAAATTTTCTCCAAGCCTTTCTCTTCATTATATGTTGTACCTTACATCTGGGAACTATAACTTACACTATTTTTATTGTTATCATTATTATTTATTTATTTTACTTTCACGAAGGTACACTGGGTGAGCTGTGGAGCACCCTCTCAAAATTTATCTTCTGAGACAACAGGAAGCATCACTTGATCCAAGTGCTGCACAACATTTTAAGTACCTATCACAGTAACTACTTTTTGGTTGGAATACCCCGTTGGGTCAGTCCTTCAAATCTCTTGAATGTATAGTTGATAAAAACCCAGTCCTTGTATATCACTTCACCATCCTGAGGCAGGGGTGCAGCTGCTGCAAATAAAATGCATCAAAATTTTAACTTATTGCCAATGACAAAAGGAACTTAGAACATTAAACATACACTTTTAAAGCAATAACCTTACACAAAAGTTTTATACTGCTGCATGATTTTCTGAACATAAAATAAACAATAGATAGGGCTGATGTGCAAGTTACAACATTTTTTTACTTGAGTTTATTATTCATTTATCTGGTTAGCTACTTAGAAATTTGATTACTTCAGTTTGCCACAGTATTTCTGCTTGGGGCAACTATAACAACAACAACAAAATTACTCAGCAGTATGTTCTTCTATAACATTCTTCTCTTATACCGATGCCATACCTGAAGCAATCTGCTGGTTTGTAGATGAAGAATTCATCAAGACTAGGTTGGAAAGCACCTTCATTATCAACAAGAATTTGCTATGAGATTAATCAACTGAATTCTTATCTCTTGGTTAGACATTATGTATGATGTTAACATGATTGTCATGGTTGCAACAACAATAGACTGAGTATTCTAAGACTTTTTAATAACTTTTTATTTGATTTCCCATCCATCCACTATACTGCTTTCCAGCTGATGCCAGGTTGGGACTCATATGACAGTTCCCAATGACGCAGAGAACCAACCATACATTTCTACAGGTTATTATTATAATGGGGCCACCAATACCAAAGGGATTTTGAAGCTACCAGCAGTTCGCCCCATGGAGAAATCTATGTAGCCCTTCTGCTTCTATCTAGTGTATATTACATGGTACAATGTGACAATGTTTTCAGATTTTTTTATCATTTAACAGCCATGTATTTATCTCAATGGATGTGGAAAACTGCCTAAAAATCACCACTCTGTCATTAATTCACAAAGCAGATATCGTCCAGTGCTGGAACACCACTTCAGGTCCCAGAAGTGGGCATTCTAAAGCACTCAGCTGTTTTGTTTTCTTATTCATTTATTTTGTTGAGTACTTAGAAAGTTAATTACTTCAATACCACAAAGTGATAAATGTCAGATGATCTAGTTACATTCCCAATAAAAAATTCTTAGCACATTAAACCTCTTTATCTTATCAATCATATTTCATCATTCACGACTGGGTTGAAACTTGTTATGAGTCAGCCATTCCTTCCTTTGAAATGGCACAGTTGACTTTCTTCCCCATCCTTCCCTGATCCAATGGGACGGATGACCTCAGTGTTTGGTCCCATCTCCCAAATCGACTGACCAACCAACCAACCAGCCATCTGAGATTAGCATTTACTGAAGGCACCATTGTTTATCCGTACAAACAAGCTTTGATAGGATAGGTCAACTTTCATCAAGTGGCCGATGATGACTAAGAACTAACATGCAAATCATCACTCCCTTATAGTCCTTCAAGCAACAAAAATCACATTCATTGCTCTCTGTGCAATGACAGGGCCTATTAAGTGAAGGTGGTACAACTCTGAAGTACAAAGGAAAGGGCAGATTGCAAGAGTAAATGGAAGTATGTACATAGTAGCAGAGTGATTCTAAAAATATGCTGGAAGGGGTGTGTGAGGATGTAGAGGTGAAAATGCCAATGTGGAACAAATAGGTGATAACAGGACTGTATCGGAGTTTGACAGAGGCCTTAATGGGTTGGGTCCACAACAGTTATTTATTTATCTCATTTATTGTACTGTGACAACAGTGAATATTAAGAAATACATATAGCATTAATAAAGTCCCTATATGGTCCCAAATAGTTTCTCAGAGGGCTATCTCTGACAGTGTACTGAAGACTTGTTCTTGGGGCCCCACAATATCAGGCTGGAGATTTTCAGAGTCCCCACTTGTGCCCCATAGCACTGTACCTGGTATGACCAGTTCTTATCCTGTTCCCTACCCACTTACTCCTCTTCAGATCAAATCCTGGTAGGCTGGCAGACGGATATTTACCATCTCTCTGTTTTATTGTCGCAGCATTCCTTCTCCTGCGCCACTCTTCCTTCATATCAGATTTCATGTTGTTTCACCCATTCCACCACAGTGCAGTGCTTGAGCTTAAGTGCTCTGGAAGACTGTCAATTAAGACTGTAAGAAATGGAAGGTCTTAGGGGTAGTTGGGATGATCCAGCTTCCTCCTGGTTACTTCTTGGCATCGCAATATTCAGATGGTGGAATGTCACTGATGGTGTGCAGCCTAGCGATCAATGTGGATTTTAATTTGCATAGTAATTCTCACTGATTTGTTAAGATGTATAATAGTTTCCATGTGGGAGCACTGTGTTGCCATACTGGGGCACAGAATACATCTACGGGTATTCTAGTATCAAATCTGCAGCTCGTAAAGTGGATACTTCAACATCCCAGATTGTGCCAGCTGCTTTCTTTATAATGATGTTTCATATCTTTAGCTTTTGGCTAATGTTTTCCAGGTGTCATTCATATGTTAATGACTGATCCAGTGTGACATGAAGATATTTAGGCTGGAAATGTTGTCTCTGCTGACAGAAGTTCACAACGAGATGTTGGTTTGCAATTCATTTGTTTAGATAGTATGCACAAACTTGTATCTTACCTGCATGTGGTTGGAGCAGTAAGTCCCTAGACAATATATTTTCTCTTTCTTCAAGTGTGCTGCTTCATATGGCTGTCGCAAGGTCATCAGCATAGCAAAATGCTTTGGTAGTAATGTTTGGCATATCGCTGGTGCACAGGTTGAAGAATAAGGGACGTAGGATGGATCCTTGAGGATGCCCCTTTCTTATGGTAAATTATTTATTCTGTTTTTGTCCAACGCTACTCTTGAAGTAATGATAGGTTAAAGTGTTTCTCACAGGTGTCATTGGTTTCTTTTTTTGAGACATGCTGTTTTGGCTCCATCAGGAGACCACCTAGCCACACAGCACCATATGCTGCTCGCAGATCAACAAAGGCCACTGGTTTCTTTAGTTTCTTTTGGAATCATTCAGCCTCAGTGTAGCATGTCCTGACTAGAACCTGTAACAGCAGCTCCACTGACTTCTGAACCCAGCCTGATATGTAAGAGTTATGTCATTTATTACTCCTTGAAATCTAATCTTATGTCATCCATGTTGGACTGTTGTAAGGAACTGCGACTGTTTATAACAACAAAAATTTTAAAAAAATAATTATATTTCATCCCATGATGTGTTATAAGAGTTTACCATCTTATCTTCAGGTGGAACAATGATATGTTACATTTTTGCTAGCAGGATGCAGCCAGTTGTATGTTGTTCAATTTTGCTACAAAAATGTAGTCTTCATTTTCACTCAATGTGGGATTTGGACATTGCGTGAAAGCAAATACGCAGGCTTAACACTTGTGCAGACGCAGGAGCAGCAGTTAAGTGGAACACTATGGCAGCCGTGGCCGTGAGCGATTTCAACTCATGATGGCGGAGACAGCTATCAAGGGCTGATGTATTTTATTCAAACTGACACAGCTTGTAAACAGAGAAGTGTTTACTGAGACTTGTTATCAGTACATGGCATAGAACTACAAATTTTCATTGTTGATAGAGCTACTTACAATCTTTTCCACTACACAGAACACTGTGATTTGCCATAAATATATATTTTTAACTTAATTCGTTGCCCAGAAAACGAATTAGTAACATAAACAAGCTTACAAATATAATAATGTAAAGATAGAGTGCCTTGTCTCAGAGGTAAATTATTATTAACTTACATTGTGGACCATAAATACATACCCTGAGGTGACCTAAGTCCGGATAGCAAATGGACATGTACAGAGGGCAGTAGAATCACAAAGACAAAGTATAAAGGGCAGTGTATTAGCAGAGCTGTCACTCAGGTGATTCGTGTGAAAAGTTGTAGGTCATGATTATGGCTGCATGACAGGAATTAAAAAACTGAAGACAGTATGGTAGTTGGAGCAAGACGCACGGAAAATTCCATTTCAGAAATCATTGCGGAATTCGATATTCTGAGATCCACAGGGTCAAGAGTGTGCCGAGAATAACAAATTTCAGGAATCGTCTCTCATCACAGACAGCAGTGGCCGATGGCCTTCACTTAACAACCAAGAGCAGAGACATTTGCTAAGAGCTGTCAGGGCTAACAAAAAAGCAACACTGCATGAAACACCAGCAGAAATCAATGTGGGATGTACAATGAATGTATTCATTAGGATGGTGCAGCAAAATATGGCATTAACGGACTATGGCAGCAGACAACCAATTCAAGGGCCTTTGCTAATAGCACATCATCTGCAGTGCCCCTCCTGCACTAATGACTGCAACGGTTGGACCATAAATGACTGGAAAACTGTGGCCTCATCAGACGATGCCCAATTTCAGTTGATAAGAGCTGATGGTAAGGTTCGAGTGTGACACAGACCCCATGAAGCCATGGATCCAAGTTGTCAACATGGCAATGAGTAAGCTGGTTGTGGCTCTGTAATGGGGTGGGCTGTGTTAACATGGAAAGGATTGGGTCCTCTGGTCCAACTGAACCAATTATTGGCTGGAAATGGTTATTTTCAGCTACTTTGAAACCGTTTATAGCCATTCATTGACTTAACGTTCCCAAACAACGATGGAATTTTTATAGATGACAATGCATCATGTTGCCAAGTTACAATTGTTTGGAATTGGTTCGAAGAACATTCTAGACAATTCAAGTGAATGATTTGGCCACCCAGACTACTGGTAATGGGATGTAATCGAGAGGTCATCCCGTGCACAAAATCCTGCACAGGCAACACTTTCACCATTACGGATGGCTACAGACGCAGGGTAGCTCAATATTTCTGCAAGGGACTCCTGATGGTTTGTCAAGTCCATGCCGCGTCAAGTTGCTGCACTACACTGGGCAGAAGAGGTCCAACATGATATTAGGAGGTAGACCATGACTTCTGTCAACTCACTGTGTAACAATTACAAAACTGTCTCAGTGCCTTTATAACAACTTGTTGGAAGTATTACTATAGCAAATACAATACAGAAAAGACAAATAAAAATAAAATAAAACACATTAAAAATATAAAATATGCAGGCTTAACGTCAACATAATCTAATTCTTACTACGTCTATATAGTGATTTGCGAATTATATTTTATTAAGGTCACTCAGGCAGTAGAAAGTTGGAAAGAGTTGTAGTACATCACCTAATATATATATGCAAAGCTCTAAAAGCAGCTCACTGCCTGTGTCTCAGATTTTCCATTTAATGTGTTCTGTCCATATTTTCTATTGTGAATGAAAATTGCTACTTCTTCATAAAGACTGAGTTTATACCCCTTGTTTATTTTGTGAAGTATGAAGTCTTTCGGAACATTCATAATTTCATACCAATGGTGCGTTAAGAGTGAAATGCAGTCAGCATCCCTGAAAACGCCTGTGTTTAATGTGTAACTGCTGGAAGTTGTATTGTCGTATGTCCGTTAGCTATTGTTTGGTGCTGTATTGAGTAGAATGTTGTGTCGCACAGTTCGCGAATTTCGAGATGGCTGAGTTAGAGGAGCAATGCATCTGCACTAAATTTTGTGTGAAATTGAAGAAAACCTTTACAGAGACACATCAAATGATGCAGGAAACCTACGGTGATGAGTGCTTAAGACATGCTCGGTGTTACGAATGGTTCACACAGTTTAAAAATGGTTGGACACATGTTAAAGATGACTCTCCTTCAGGTCGCCCTTTGACGTCTACAGACGACGCTCACGTCAGAAACGTCAACAAAACTGTGAGTGCCTATCTAAGACTGACTGTCCAAGAGGCTACAGAAGAATGTAGCATTTCAGTTGGATCATGTCATGAAATCCTGACACAGCATCATGGGATGCATTGTGTTTCTACCAAGTTCGTTCCAACACTCAGAAGTCAAGGCCAGAAAGACCTTCACCTCTAAATCTGTGAAGAGCCTTTGAATTGCGCAAATGAGAATGACATATTCCTTAAAAGAATCATAACTGCTGATGAGTCATGAGTCGGGAAATGTTGTCCAAGACCAAAAAAAGCTCATGTCAGGACAAATGTCAAAGGCATGTTGATAGCTTTCTTTGACTTTGAAGGATTAGTTCATCAAGAATTTGGACCACTGTGCAAACTGTTAATCAATGGTACTGATGGGATGTGTTGCAAGAAAATTTGATAGTGGCTCAAAATGTGTTGAGACAATTCACGGTGTAGGAGAGTATTTCGTAGGAGGCAATGCGCAATACATAATAGGTAAGCATGGAAAAATTTTGTTGATAAATTACCAGAATTTTTTTTATTTTTTTTTATCAGTTTGTCCTCTATGTACGCAAAGTAATGTCCTGTGTCCTGAAGATGGCAGATTTATTGGGTGTGTGTGTGTGTGTGTCTTATTTTCATTGTTGAGTAAAGCACCCTTGGGATTACTTTTCGAATTATCTATTAAAAAAAAAATCTCCCCCCCCCCCCCCCCCCCTCCTGTTGCTGCATTCAGAAATAGCCCCAATAACAAAATTGTGTTCCCAGGTTTGAACTTCCCACAGTCATTTTATTTAGGACCATCTACCTTCTTGGTTAATGGTTAACGTATACAAAGAAGGTACGGAATCAAGTATACAAGTAAAGGAGTAATTTATAGTATCCACCAGTAAAGAGCTGCTAATACAAAATGAAAATTAAGAGAGACAAGTTCATATTAAAAAGGAAGTGTGTGTGAGGGCTGTGGCTTATTGTCATGAGATTTGGAGAATAATCTAAAGAAGTTATTTCAGAACAATAATAAATGTGCAAGTAATACTGATGCCAATGCAAAGGTTCACTCTTCTGACAAAGTAAGTAATACTTAGAAGAAAAATTAAATACACCGGGAAAATACTTTGCACTGAATAAATACACTGAAAAGCCAAAGAAACTGATATACCTGCCTAACATTGTGTAGGGCCCCAGCGAGCACGCAGAATTGCCCTAACATGATGTGGCATGGACTTTAAGTAGTGCTGGAGGGAACTGACACCATGAATCCTGCAGGGCTGTCCATAAATCTGTTATAGTACAAAGGGGTGGAGATCTCTTCTGAACAGCACATTGCAAGATACAGAGTGTGTTCCATAATTAATGCGACCAATTTTTTTCTGACGCAACGGTACACCACATTGTGTTGTAACTGGATGGGCTAAGTGGAAGGGGGTGTTAGCTTCAAAACGCTCTTTGTCTTGTTTGGCTGCGAGCCGCCAGAGTGTCAGGACGTGCGTTTCCGTCAACCCTGTTCTGAGTTGATGCAACACGGCACAATGGATCATTCCGTAGAGCAATGATACGCTATCAAATTTTGCGTTAAACTTGGGAAGTCAGCCACCAAAACGTTTCCATTACTTCAGCATGCCTTTGGGAATGATTGCTAGTCCAAATCACAAGTTTTCCGATGGCATAAGTCGTTCACGGAGGGTCGAGAGGAGATTACCAACGAACCTAGAAGTGGACGGCCATCAACCGCAGGAGTCAACGAAAATGTGACGCATGTGCTCAATTGTTTGAACTCTGACAGACGGCTGAGCCTTCAGTTGATAGCACAAACTCTAAACATGTCAGAAACATCCGTTTTCCGCATTGTGACTGAAGATTTGAACATGAGAAAGGTGTGTGGCAAACTCCTCCCAAAAGTGTTGGCCGACGAACACAAGAACATGCGAGTGCTTCGGTGCCGAGAAATGTTGGAAATGTGTGAAAATGATCCTCATTTTTTAAATTCAGTTATCACTGATGGTTAGTCATGGATTTTTGAGTACGGCCCTGAGACAAAAAGGCCGAGTTCGGAGTGGCACACCCCATCGTCGCTCCGTCCCAAGAAGGCACGCATTAGCAAGTCCAGGATCAAAACCATGATCATTATCTTCTTTGACGTAAGAGGCATTGTCCACCACGAATTTGTACCTACCGGGACTACATTGAACTCAGCTTTCTACTTGGAAGTGCTCAAAAGACTGAAAAGGAGGGTCTCGTACTGCCGAAGCGACATCAAGGACATGTGGAAAGTTCACCACGACAACGCACCTAGTCACAGAGCCTCCACTGTCAACGACTTCCTGGCCAGAACCAAGACCCCATTGGTTCCCCAGCCTCCCTACAGTCCTGACCTGGCTCCCACTGACTTTTTTTGTTTCCTCGGTTAAATGCAGTCATGAAGCGAAAACATCGGGACATGTTTGAAAACATCCAGGTGCATGTTACATCAGCTCTAAAGGACATTCCGGAAAAGGCATTCCAGGATGCCTTCCAGGCATGGAAACACTACCTCCAGAAGTGTATTGACGCAAGAGGGTGCTATGTTTAAAATTTTTTATTATTTGTAGGAATATATTCAATAAATGATTTTTTTATGAATTTGGTTGCATTACTTATGGAACACTCCTTGTATGCTCAATAATCTTCATGTCTGGGGAGTTTGGTCACCAGCGGAAGTGTTTAAACTCAGAAGAGTGTTCCTGGAGCCACTCTGTAGCAATTCTGGACATGCGGTGTGTTGCACTGTCCTGCTGGAATTGTCAAAGTCTGTCTGAATACACAATGGAGATGAATGGATGCAGGTTATCAGACAGGATGCTTACGTACTTGTCACCTGTTAAGAGTCACATCTAGATGTATCAGGTGTCCCATATCACTACGACTGTACATGCTCCACACCATTACAGAGCCTCCACCAGCTTGAACAGTCCCCTGCTAACATCCTGGGTCCATGAATTCATGAGATTTTCTCCATACCTGTACATGTCCATCCACTCAATACAATTTGAAATGAGACTCGTCCAACCAGACATGTTTCCTGTTATCATCCGTCCAATGTCATTGCCTATGGGCCTAGGCGAGGCATAAGGCTTTGTGTCATGCAGTCATGAAGGGTATACGAGTGGGCCTTCGGCTCCAAAAGCCCTTATCGATGATATTTCGTTGAATAATTCGCACATTGACACTTTTTGGTGGCGCAGCATTGAAATCCGCAGCAATTTGCGGAAGGTTTGCACTTCTGTCATGGTGAACGATTCTCTTCAGTTGTCATTGGTCCTGTTCTTGCAGAATCTTTTTCCACCCGTAGTGACATAAGAGATTTGATGTTTTACGAGATTCCCGACATTCATGGTACACTCATGAAATTGTACGGTGAAATATCCACTTCACTGCTACCTCGGAGATGCTGTATCCCATAGTTTGTGTGTGAACTATAACACCACGTTCAAACTCACTTAAATCGTGATAATCTGCTATTGTAGCAGCAGTAACAGATTTAACAACTCCACCAGACACTTGTTATCTTATATACGCGTTGCCAACTCCAGTGCCATATCCTGCCTGTTTGTATATCTCTGTATTTGAATATTCATGCTTATTCCAACTTCTTTGGCACTTCAGCGTAAAATGAAAACAATGAAAACATGAAGGGTAGCAGAGACGAACTAATCTGCACATGGTGAGATACTGACCTACACAGTAGAACAACTAAATAACTCTGCTATATAAGAAATGTGAGTTAAGAGGATACGAATATAAGGCAGACATCACAATCCAGTTGGTGAAGCTGAAAAAAATCTGGCATTTGCAAAAGAGAGGTGACTTCAGAAGAAATTACTTAAATTTAATGAAGTTGTGTGGGTTCTGGTAGAAGAACCACTAGGAAAGTACATAGTGGTTCCACATAAAGGTGTTAAAATTTGTGCGCACAGAGATAAATTCGAATGAATGTGTAAAAAACAACACTGAAAGAAATAGGCACCGGAAAATTTTTTATTAGCAGGGCATCAGAAGTTTACATGATGTATGTGAAACGGTCAAATTTCAAAAATCTTTAGGATTTCATAAATTAAAAAAGAACAAAAAGTGAGATTGTGAAGTATGGTAAATGTGTGTAACTGAAGAATATTGTGTAAGGCAAGAAGACAGGGCATCAAGTACATCAGTAGCTTCATAAGTGTTTTGTATTAATCTTCTTTCTTCTTAACTTACATTTTTCCCAAGTAATTCTTTCATTACTTCTGCATTCCTCAATTTATCCTTCTCCATCTACATTCAGGCAAACTCTTACAACTTTACCCTTCTCCAGTCGTCTTCACTTTCTCCTCAGCTTAAACATGGTAAGATTTAGAGTTGAATGTCCCATCATCAATGACAATCAGAGAACAAGACTGGGTTGACCAAGGATGTGGAAAGAAATCAGCCATCTTCTTTTCAAAGGAACTAACCCAGTGTTCCCCTTAACTGATTTAGAGATAAACCAGAAATCCCAAATTCTTACAGAAAATTGGAACTTTAGTTGTTCTGTCCCCAAAATGCAAATGAAATGTAATCACCATTTATCTCCATTGTCTCAACTCATCGTGCATCACACATAAAAGCTTACAACACATTTCATAGCTCAGTGGTGCTTTCTCGTGGTAGTATGATGTATATTATATTATTGTTACAAACTATTTCTGTACTAAGTGACAGTGTCATCATGAACCTCATCTTTACAGTAATGGTTATGTCTGAGGGTATTTTTTAAGGTATGTCCTACAACAAAGGCTGTATCAGCCACGAAAGAAATATTTCATATTAAAATTCAAACTTGGCTAATCATTCATAATAGTTCAGACAAATTTAAAGAAATAAACAGATGGTGCAACATTGCTTTACTCATTTTGACCAGTCAAAATTGTAAACCCTCCACTACCCATGAAATAATTAAATTCAGCTAACTTTCTGAGCCCTTTAATTAAAATATGGATCTTGTAATCACTGGTACCTATAGTAAGTCTCTGTATACTTATCTAATCATCTTTTCACTTACGGATTTCGAGCTTGACATCAGGGAAATCGTCAAAGTTGGATGTGTCATCAATGGACCTCACTTCAACTGGAATTGCTGCAGGCCGTTCTCTTATATGATCCCAATCAACTCCTTTGAAAAATGGTACAAGCTTCAATTCATCCATACCACGCTGAGAACCAAGACGCCTTTCGGCCTCACAACAAAATCTCACTATGGTTTCCTTAGCTTCTTCTGAGATCGGTACTTCTGGCGGAAATGTTAGTGTCTCCCTCCAGTTCATTACCTTACGATATGTTTCTTGTGGATTCTCACTGCAGAATGGAGGGTATCCTTAAAGTAAAAAGATAAAAATTAATATCTGGCTTCCATTAAAACCGTCTGTCATGTTTACATTTCAAGTCCACTGAAACAAGAAACTCAATGTCAGCAACAATCAAATGCAGAAATAACCACTTTTCACACATGATGGTAACCACAAAATACGATGTAACATTAAATTGCTCATTCCTCAAAAAAAGGAAAATAGCTTTAGGTTTGCTGATAGTCTTGCATCCAAAAAAAACAATGAAAAATTAAGCACACACAGGGAAAAATTGTTTACAGAAAAGAATAAAAACGTACCAAAAAAAAAGTCCTAATTAAAAACAACTTTCTTTTCTTTTGCAGTACTTTCAACTTATTTCCTAAGGAAACAACATCAGACTTACCAATTAACATTTCATACATAATAACACCCAGGCTCCACCAATCACAGGCTGGCCCATAGCCTGTCTGCAGGAAAACCTCAGGAGCAATATAATCTGGAGTCCCGACAGTACTATAAGCCAATGCTCTCCTATTTTTCTTCCAACTCTCTGCTCTACGCTTACTGTCCATCGGACTTGATGCTAAAACAAACATTCTCAGTTTAAAGCTACAAATTTTCTGACAATTAAATTATATTGTACAAAACTAAGTTATACTTATGGCAATAAATGAATTTATTTATTTATTTATTTATTTATTTAGAGTTGCCATATAACTTAGTATTAACTGTGTTTCATTAAAACCTCTATCTAAACTCCAAAAACAACAGATGAACAATGTAGATTGTTCTGTTTTTCAGAGTGCGTTAAGCTTTTGTCTGATGCTCTGTACAGCTATCCTTTTTCCTGCTAAAGGTTGGTATTCTTAGGAAGGGACCTGGGGAAGGATGGTGAGGCCAAGTTGGAGGTAAGGAATTCTAGGAAGGTGACCACGAGGTTGCTAATTGGGAGGGAGAGAGGATCATGGTTGGATGGTGGTTACTTTGCTACTGACAATGATACAGGATGGTTTGGCTGTCCCTACCTATGGGTTTTATGCAACATGCAATGCTTTCAAATACCCTGTGCATGATTTTCACATTCTCTTGCTTCCTACATCAGTGCTGTTAGTCTCACAAAAAAATGAACATGACCTTTTTGTAGGACATTTAATGTAGTTAAATTTTGTAGTGGGATGTGCTTTCACTGGATGCCATGGTTTTTGAGTTATTCAAGAAAAATGTGACTGAAGGGCACTTTTGTGTGTTTTTGTAGAAGAATTTGAAACCAACTGTCTCTAGCAGAAATATATCCCCATACAAAATTTCACTACATTAAATTTCCTACAAAACGGGACTGTCAATTTTTTTCCTGTAGGACTAATGGTTTGCTCATAGCGAGCAAGAGAATATGAAAATCTTGCACAAGGTATTTGAAGGCGATGTGAGTTGCATAAAACCCATCGGTAGGGGCAGCTGAATCACCCTGTACGACCAGCCCAGCTCAACCCTCTCTTCTTTAGCACTTGATATAGCTTTCATAATTTTTTTATCATGCATTCTGAATTATTTTTATTGTACACAGTTTGAAAAATTTCCCTTGGTATTTTCTCACAAGTATTAACAGTGTTTCTTCAGCTTTGTTTCTGAATATTAATGCTTCACATTTGTGTAATGTTACTGGTGGACTAGTCAATTGATACAAGCAAATTTTGAAGTCAGTACTTAGTCATCCTTTCCTTAAGGTGTTCAGAAAACTAGGAAGTGTTTTGCTTGTTGCTGTTGGGCAGACAGCTATTTCTACATTCCTGTTACTAAAAAGAGAATCCTTATGTACTTAAAATAGCCAGTTGTCGTGAAAGTGAATCTATCTACAGCCAAAGGTGCATCACTTTGGATTTTCTTACTTTGAACAAGATAATGTCTTTCCTTCAGTAACAAGTAAAACTGTTTTCTCAGCAATGTATACCAACTTAAGATTCCAAAATTAGCCTTTAGGTGACAGTTAAAGACAATCTCCATGAAGCTTTGTTTTATTCACTTACTGAAATCAGAAGGTTTTGCCTGACTCAAGTCCCTGTAGAACTCAGTTCGATGAGATTTTTTGAGTCCAGTACACAGGCCAAAGTCAGAGAGCTTTATATGCCCACGAGCATCCAGCAGGAGATTGTCAGGTTTTATGTCCCTGTAGGAAGAAATAAATGAAATAATAATTTCAGGTTAACATGAATATTTCACTTCATTCAGACAATGAAATACAATGCATGTAAGCATAAGCAGACAATATAAATTACATACATAACAAAAACTTTGTTGCCTTCATCTGATAAATGAGTCTACTCATGGATGAAGTAGGAAGGTCAGCAGAGGTCACATATTATGGGAGGGGGGTTTCTGCTATTTATCAGTAGCTCCAATGTTAGGTGACTTATGGAGCCCTTTAGTGAAATAGCGTTCAGGGCTGCAAAGAAATCCAATGTGAACTCAGTAGGTCTGCCAGGGGACTCATCCAAAATGTGGAGGAACCCAGCCTATGGCTATGGGATGGGCATGGTGCAGTCATTTGCAAGTTGCGGCTCACACCATCACCAATGATGTCTCTCTCTTGGATTCTAAGGCCATCCTCAGTTCAAAGAAGTGTCTGGCAGAAGTAAAGACTACTTGCCTCATGCAGCTGCGGCACAGTGTGCAAGCAGAGTTCACAACTTGCATAATCATTCCCCAAATTAATCAAGGTCTTTTGGTTTGGAGTGAATGGGGGATCTTAACCACAGGCTCTGTTAATTCTGTAATGGTCTTGGTAGCAGATTTCTGGGCTTGTATTATGGGGTGCAGTAATTTAGGACTTCTCTTTAAACGTCAGAGGTTCACTTCACAAATCAAGCAGCTACTTGGGTATCACAGTACTTGGGAGTACACAAGGGGGAAGATTTTTTTAGCCTCGCCAGTCGCTTAAGGTCCTCTGATTAATGCCTGGCAGTGAGTACACAGAGAGAGTAATCAGACTGGATACAAAGTAAACTGTCAGAATTTTAACAGTAAATCATCGAAGTATTTGTAACCAAGTTCCTGAACTTACTACCCTCCAAGAAAGTTTTCATTTGTTATTCTCTGGCCCGAGATCTGACAAACTCAAAGAAGAAAGCTTTCAAATATTTAGCAAGGCATGGAACAAATATCAAAAAGACAGTAGCCACTATGGAACAGGGAGTATCTATTTCAGTCAACAAAAACATCTTGCCTATCGGGGTCAACATTGCGCCCGACTGTGAAGTTATCTGGGAGCATGTAAGAGGTCTAGCTGAAAATTATAAGGTGTTTTTACCAGTTGTGACAGTTTTAGAATCATTCAAAGAAAATCTATGCTTAATAGCACAGAAATACCCAGATCATAAAATAAGTCAGAGGTGACTTTAACGTACCAAAAGTTGACTGGGACATCAATGGGGTCATTGTAGGTGGTATGGACAGGCAGTCTGGAAGTACTTTTGAACATATTCCCCAGAAACTGTCTTAAGCAGCCACTTCATCAGCCCACATGCTGTGGAAATATTTTAGACCTCGTGGCTTCAAACTGAACTGACCCTATCAATGGTGTCCATATGGATACAGGGACTAGTGATCATGATATCATAGTGACAACGGATACTGACATTAATAAAGCCATCAAGAAGGCTAGGAGAGTATTTTTTCCAGAAAGAGCAAATAAGATAATGTTAGCATCCCACTTAGAAAATGAATGGACATCATTTAGATCCAGTATTATGGGTGAAATTTAAATAGATTGTAAATTGTGCCCTGGAGAAGTATGTGCCAAGGAATGGAAAAGACCTGTTGTGGTTTAATAACAAAATTTGAAATTTCTGAGGAAGGATGAACTGTTACACTCTTGGTTCAAAAAAGAATGTGTAAATGACGACAAGGGAAGTTAGTAGAAATTTGTGTGTCTTTATGATTGATGCGCAAATAATACAAAAAATTCCACTGTCATACCTTAGCAAACACTCTGGTTGAGAACCAAATAAAATTCTGGTCCCATGTAAGATCACTAAGCGAGTCAAAGGGTTCTATACAGTAACTTCTTGTCCAGTCTGGTGTGGCAACAGAAAACAGCAAAAGGAAAGCCAAAGTTTTAAATTCCACATTTAAGAAATTAATCTTGCAGGAGGCTTACACAAACATACCACTGTTTGACAGTCTTACAGACTCCCACATAGAGGGCATAGTACTAGGCATCCCTGGTATAGAGAAGCAACTGAAGAAGGTGGAAACAAATGAAGTCATGAGGTCCAGATGGAATCCCAACAAGAGTTTAAACAGAACACACTACTGCACTGGCCCCTTACTTATCTTAAGTGGCTGGGAAAAAGCTCACAGGACTCTTCTACATAAGACGACTAAAAGAATAGACCCACAAAATTGCAGACAAATATTGTTAACATCGGTCTGTTTCAGAATTCTCGAAGATATTCTCAGTCCGAATCTAATAAATTTCCTTGAGACAGAAGTGCTTCTGTCTATAAATCATGGCAGATTTAGAAAGCACTGCTTGGCTTGCCTTTCCTCACACAATCTACTGCAAACCATAGATGAAGGGCATCAGGCAGATTCCATGTTCCAAGGTCCAAGGTTTCCACAGTGTCCCACTGCAGACTGTAAACAAAAGTATGAATAAATTCATTAAGTCCCCATATATGCATGGCTTGTAGACTTTTGAAGTAATAGATGGTTAGTTGGTTGATTGGGGGAGGGGGATCAAGAGAGCAAGGTAATCAGTTCCATGATCTGAGATGCCAGAAACCAAGAGAGCAACTATGCGAACAGTGTAGTCCAGTTAAGGAGAACGGATAAACTGGCCAATAAAGAACTAAAAGGAATGTTGGGAGCAGGAAGAGTAAAGAACATGGTGGGGGAATGTTGGGGGCGGGGGGGGGGGGGGGGGGGGGGGGCAGAAAGGCTGTACCTGTCGAGGCAGCAGCATTGCCAGAACCCTCACTGCTCACCACACCATACCACGATCATGACAACGAGGATAGCAAAAAGTGAAGAAGATACAAGAAAAGGGGAAACAAAATGGCATGAAAGACCAGACAAAATGTAGAGAAAAAGAGCGGGAGAACACAGCCAGTGCGAAGGCAAAGCCATAAGCCTCCACAACCAATGCAAACATCAATGTCAGTGCTAACCTAGGGACACCAGTTGCAAAGGAAGATTCAAGGACTTAAACCTGGGAGGACAAAATACTTTCTCGAAGAAAACTGAGGACAGATGTAACAATGCAAGGGTCTTCCACAAACAACCAGAATGAGGAAGGTGGGAGCGCTTATTTAGTACAGAAGGTCATAAGGTAGGGGCAGTTCAACAAAATATGGATCACCATGAGGGGTGTCCCAAAACTCAAAGGGACTGATAGTTCATTTTGGCGTAAAAAACCATGGGTCACCCTAGTATGGCTTATACAAAGACAGCAGAGGATGGTAGATTCCCACCGGGAGAGGCTGAGGGAAGAACACTAGGTGGTGCAAGTCTCCTCAACTGCACAAAGTTCATTAGAAAGGGGGCCGCAACCAACCCCAAAACTTGGCCCACAACAATCAGCACGTTCATTACTTGGGATACCCAAGAGGCTGGGAGCCCAAAGGAAATGAACCAAACAAGCAGCATTGCCGGGATAAGAGAGAAGGTCATGGTTGGCAGAGACCAAGGGGTGGCAGGAAAAACACTAAGTGGCAGTACAAAGGCCACTCGGCGAGTCCCTACATAACAAAACTTGGGCGAGGGAGGACCGTTTAATACAGCAGAGGGCCCAATGTACTGCCATCAATTCCGCAGCGAACAGCTGACATCGGCCAGGAAATAGATGGTATTCCATACCAATAGAAGACATGAAGGCACCTCTCATGTGATCAGCACATTTAGAGCCATTATTGTAAAAAACAATGACATTCTAAAACTCTCGTAAGAGTGAGCAGAATAAACAACGAAAAACCATTAGAGCTTTAGATGCTTTCAGACTCTTGAAGAGATCCATCTGAATCCAAGGCCGAGAAACTGGCAGAGATGGAGGCCGAGAGGAACTAGTAAACTCACCCAAAGGCAGACAATGTCCCAAAGACGCAAAATGTGATAGCATAGGAAACGAAGCAGCAGGGCTGCCGAACTGAAAGAGGAGGGATTCCAACATCGACCAGAAGAATACGGACAGGGCTAATGTGAAAGATATTGGCATCTAAACAGATACCATGATAGTCTAGTGGGTCTAAAGGAGCATCATTGTAGGAGCACCTGATCCACAAACTTGACAACCGTGGTCCAGATGAGACAGAACTAATGCCCGACAAAGGCTGAGAAGGGTCAAATAATCCACATACCAAGAGGTGTGGGCAAGGAAGCAAAGGATATTGAGTTTACGAATACAGCCACCCTTCAGAAGGCAGATTTGGGGCAACCCATTAAGCTTGTTGTCAAGGTGACGACTCTCAAAAAGGAACTGGGGGGAGCATGGTCAGGCACTGGGCATTGAGGAAGAGCGCCAGATCAGGATGGACCATAGCACAGCGAGAGAAATGCACCACCAACTTAAATGGGCAGAATTGAAAACCTTGAAAGAGTAACCAAGTGGAAGCATCCTGGATGGCACCCTGGAGCTGTAATTCCACAGAGGCCACCGAGTGAAGCTAGCACAAGTGCAGGAATCATCCACATACAGAGCTGGGGGTAACCAATAGTCTGGAGGCCAGAAGTGCACTATTAGTAATGAGAAAAAGAAGGACACTTAATATGGATCCCTGTGGAATGCCATTCTCCTGGGTCTGCGGACAGCTGAGAACGGTGCCATCGCTAACTCCATACAACTGGTGGGACAGAAACTGGCAAATAAAAAAATCAGTAGTGGGCCCTGAAGACCCCACTCATGAAGTGTAAGCAGAATGTGATTGCACCAAGTTGTGCCATAGGTGTGCCATAGGTCTTATTAAGGAAACTGTGACAAGATGGCAGTGCTGAGGAAAGGCTTGCCAAACTGCAGTTTTCAATCAAAGCAGATGGTTGATTGGAGACCATCCCTCCTAAAAGCTGCGCTGATAAGGCTGAAGGGGGAAAGGACATAGCAGAGACAGAGTTACATGCCATCGACACAGGGTAAAGTCAGTGAATTTCTGACAAGCCTCAGTGTAGGATAAATTATCAAGGGACTTCTAATCTTATCTTTTTTTCCTTTTTATACACCGTGCAACCTAGGGAGTGTGGAAAGTGGGAGTCATGACAATTAACACACATGGACAGCAGAACACAGAGGCTTCCCTCATGAAATGAGTGTCCACATTCACCACACAATGGGTCTGCCATACAGCAAGACGACATGTGCCTGAAACGCAAGCACTGAAAACAGCCCAGGGGTTTGTGATGATCTTAGGTTTGTCTGGTACTCAACTGTGTGGTAATCAGTGCCCATACGAAGTCCTAATTTTTATGCAGTCCAATTTTTACACAGTGCAATCTAGCCACTGTCACGAGTAATGATGATGAGGATGAAATGATGAGGACAACACAAACTCCCAGTCCCCGGGCAGAGAAAATTCTCAACCAGGCTGGGAATCGAACCCGGGACCTAGTGATCCAGAGGCAGCAATGCTAGCCACTAGACCACGAGTTGTGGACAGCTTAGCTCAGGGTAGCAGGATGTATGGCTTCATGTCACACAGGTAACATAGTAATGGAATCTCCTTAAGATACCAGAACAAAGGCATCGGTAGCAGTGCCATTGTACTTTCTGAATATGCCAAATGAAATGAACGCCCCGGCGTTCCAGACTGGGCCAGAATTCCTCATCAATTTGAAGGATGAGGTTCCTACGATGAAATGACTCCCTGAACCACACTGACAGACTGGTGAGGAGTATCGACACCAGGATGACACCAAGATGTTCACAAACATAAAGGGCTGCAGACTGCGTGGTAGAAAAAGTTTTGATCAACAGTAAAACCAACTACATCTTACTGAGAGACTTCACTTCACAACCTTAACTTCCATATTGTCCACAAAAAATAACAGCTTGGTGGTGGAGGTGAACGTGTCCCCATCAGTCCTAATGCAGACCAGGTAGAGGGGAAAGCGTTTCACTCCAAGTTGGTGAACCTGGATCTCCTCCCAGGGTGCAGCCAGAGAAGGGAAAGTTGCAGGGTCATAAGTAGCAGCATTAAATGATCCATTACCAATCAAACAGACAGACAGCTGTAAAAGAATGGCCAGTTTTTTTTTTAATAGCTTAATTGATTTCATATGCAAAGCATCCTCTGCGATACCACCCACTCTGATCAGGTGCTCTCCCCATGGACTTTCTGGCATGGTGCCCGTTGGCGTGAGTTCCGATGCTCCAGAATGACAAGCAACCACTCCCAGACATAACAGAGCAGGCAACAGCTCAGGCACCAGAATTGTGATCCCTTTGTTGTCAGGGCGCTCAGCCAGATACATACATAACAGCCCCATCACAAGGCTACATGTGCTGACGATGTAGCAGTGTTGGGGATGGAGTCTACAGTGGGGAAGGAAGAGGGCAAGGAGGGGGGGAGGGGGAATCCATAAATAATTTTAAAATAAAGGTAAGAATACAGTAAAATCAAACAGTGGTTAAGTTATAGTAAATTGTAAAACATGAATACCTGTGTATAAATCCCAGTTTATGTATAGAATCAATTGCCAGAGCTGTTTCAGCTATGTAAAACTGGGTACATTCCTCCGATAATGTGTCCTTCTTCATAAGAAGTGTCATCATGTCACCTGCAACATAAATTATTTAAAAAATCTCAAGCAATTTCAAAGAGCATTCACCCTTATTGACTAATTACTCAATAACATTTTAACTGATACTTTTTCTAATGTTCTCTGTAGACAATTCCCCTTCTGAATGAAATTTTCACTCTGCAGTGGAGCTTGTGCCAATATGAAACTTCCCGGCAGATTAATACTGTGTGCTGGAAGACTTGAACTCAGGACTTTTGACTTTCAAGGACAAGTGTTCTACCAGTTTCCCTTGAAAGGCAAAGACACAAAGTCTGAGTCTGCCATGAAGTTTCAATTCCTCTCCATTTCTCCTCTCAACTAGCAGGGTCGTATTATTTCCAGCAACCATATTGCAGATGTAAAGGAATCAGTTGTGCAGTTTCTACCATTATGTATTCGATTGCGCTAAGATGGCTAATAAATCCATTACAGAAAATGGCTGTAAGAGAAACTCAGAGCAGCTCATCGTTATGAATGGCATGTGGCCAAATGGTGTTGCTTGTTGATTGTATGTTCCTGATTTGATATGTGACCAAAAAGTTCACTAATGGTTGTAGGAGATCTATTATGGACATGAGAATGTGGCAAATGAACAGTGTGCAAGACATCCAACAACAATGATTACAAATACAGCTGTCAAACGTGAATGGCACGATTATCAACAAATTTCGCATGTGCATGGGTGTTGATGTGTTAGCTCTGATTATTGGATGCACTCCAATTCACAGCATAATTAGAAACAGTCTCCATTAACACATCACGGCTATGCAATGCGTGACTCAAACATATTCAAAGAATAGGCATCAAAGCCTTACATCTCCTTTGTTAGAAGAACAACATGGAAAGTTCTTTGCCAAACACAGAGGTGGCATTTTTATCTGTGACCTTCCCCACCGTTTTGTGTGTCAGGCTGACTTTGTTGTTAGACTCCTTTAATTAGTCAATCACCACTACTATTTATTTTACATTCATTCACTGCTGGATAAAGATCTATTGGCAAGTTACTTCCTTCAGCTCTACATATCCATTCAACTGTCTTCCATCAGGTCATCATCTGTATATTTTCTTCCATTCAGAAAGCAATATATGCCACCTATCTCACTTTCATCTTCCTTGCCATCATAACTGCATCCTTCCCCTTCAGTCAGTTTCATGATATGTTCGTTCATGCTGCTGTATCTCCTGATAACTCCTAACACACAGCTCTCGACTGCCCACTGAGGAACTTGAGTACGCCCTTGCTTCCAGCTTGTAGTGTATCTATTGAAACCAATCCGAGATGAATTTCTTTTTTTCCATCTATCAAACAGTTTTATAATTCTCTTCTGACATTACTTCTACAATATCAATTTCATTATCTTTCTTATAACTCATCACTTGCATTACACACAAAGGATCTTTGGAGTGTTTAATAATTTATACAAAACCAAATCCGTATGTCACACTTCCTGAAAGGTACTCCGTATAAACCTGTTACTTATAGCCTTTGTAATCTCTGTTACTATGTATGTGCCTACCATAGCTAACATCACTAAAGCACGCTACTGTACTGGCACTCAAACAGAAGAATTCAGTTCAATTCCTTGTGTTGTTGTTGTGGTCTTCCGTCCAGAGACTGGTTTGATGCAACTCTCCATGCTACTCTATCCTGTTCAAGCTGATTCATCTCAAAGTACCTATTGCAACATACATCCTTCTGAATTTTCTTAGTGTATTCATCTCGCGGGCTCCTTCTACGATTTTTATCTTCCATGCTGTCCTCAAATACTAAGTTGGTGATCCCTTGACACCTCAGAACGTGTCCTACCAACAAATCCCTTCTTCTGCGCAAATTGTGCAAACAAATTCCTCTTCTCCCAAATTCTATTCAGTACCTCCTCCTTAGTTACATGATCTACCCATCTGATCTTCAGCTTTCTTTTGTAGCACCACATTTTGAAAGCTTCTATTTTCTTCTTGTCTAAACTATTTATCATCGATGTTTCACTTCCGTACATGGCTACACTCCATACAAATATTTACAGAAAGTACTTGCTGATACTTAAATCAATATTCAATGTTAACAAATTTCTCTTCTTCAGAAACATTTTATATCCTCTCTACTTTGACAATCATCAGTTATTTTGCTTCCCAAATAGCAAAACTTATTTACTATTTTAAGTGTCTCATTTCCTAACTGTAATTTTCCTCAGCATCACCTGATTTAATTTGACTACATTCCATTATTATCATTTTGTTTTTGTTGATGTTCATCTTATATCCTCCTTTCAAGACACTGTTCATTTTGTTCAAATGCTCTTGTAGATCTTTTGCTGTCTCTGACAGAATTACAATGTCATTTGCAAACCTCAAAGTTTTTATTTCTTCTCCATGAATTTTAATTCCTACTCCAAATTCTTCTTTTGTTTCCATTACTGCTTGCTCAATATACAGATTGAATAACATCAGGGATAGGCTACAACCCTGTTTCACTCCCTTCCCGACCACTGCTTCCCTTTCATGCCCCTCAACTCTTATAAATACCGTCTGGTTTCTGTACAAATTGTACAGAATTCCTGGTGATTTAATCTATTTTCATCACCAGTGCTTGGCCCATTACAGAAAACAACTGAAGTAACTTTTAGTATTTTCCAGCAAACAATGCCATGTGGCTTTGCTTTATTAAGATCTCTCTCAAGAAAGCTGGTCTATGATTTTTAGTATCTAAAATATGAGTGCCTGTATCACACTACAGTAATTAGAGCAGAACTGAAGGATTTGAAACACACCCTGGAATAAAGAATTTTCTCTACTGGCAAGATAGAAAATCAACAAGATTAACATGAACTTGATGCAGATTATACTTGGACTTGCTTGTCTCTGCATTATACATCTGAAATGCACGTAACATTTGGAAGCAGTGTCTGTCTACAGTATGAATCACATGTAGAGTTTAAAGTAACCGGTATGTTATCAAACATTAAATAACTGCAATTAATACTACCATTAATTCTGGATCAACGTAAATTTTGACTAACACTATACCTCCAAAGTGTGTGCTCACATTTATGCCTGCCTCTTTTGTTGAAGCATGAAGATTCCACAATTAAACTTCCTTCCCACCTCCTGAACTCTATACATTTACACTTGTTTTATAAATAAAACCGCCTTTTCCTGCTGCTAGTTACTTTATTTATCCCATACATGTTTCGCCTTCTCTTGTTCTAAGGAAAATATACCAAAGAAGATGAAACATATAATGGAGTCACAATATTTACACTGTGAAAAGTAGTGTACGATGAAATAGTAGTATCGAGTGACAAAAGAAAAATAGCCCACCACAAAAAAGAGTGAGAAACTTGGTGAACTGTGTGGGGAAGGCGAGAACACGAATATGTCATTGTGTGGTAGTGATAAAAATGGTAGTGCGACCTCCACACCAGATGTGAGGAAACACATATCAGCAAATCGTTAATAATTAATTCTTTAACAAAAAATTCATGAAGTGAACTATTTGATAATCTATAAGTACCAAAACTGTATCATTATAGATCCCACTAATGATGCCTTACAGCAGGAGTAGGCGAAACGTGTATGGGATAAATGAAGTAACTAACAGGAGGAAAAGGCAGTTTTATTTACAAAACAAGTATTTATATGCCTGCTGCAGAGGATGGCCACACAAACAAACTTGTCAATACACTTATATTATCAATATAATAGGGAAACATTCCACGCGGGAAAAATATATTTAAAAACAAAGATGATGTGACTTACCATACGAAAGCGCTGGCAGGTCGATAGAAACACATACAGACACATACATACACACAAAATTCTAGCTTTCGCAACCAATGGTTGCTTCATCAGGAAAGAGGGAAGGAGAGGGAAAGACGAAAGGATGTGGGTTTTAAGGAAGAGGGTAAGGAGTCATTCCAATCCCGGGAGCAGAAAGACTTACCTTAGGGGGGAAAAAGGACAGGTATACACTCGCGCGCGCACACACACACACATATCCATACGCACATACACAGACACAGACACAAGCAGACATTTGTAAAGGCAAAAATGCCTATCAGTTCATGCATGTTATGCAGCCATTTGCTCCGAACAGACTTCTAAACATTCATGTTCACTAGACGTATTGTCTGTTTCATAATTGTATATTACCAACTTAAGATGCATCTGAAATGGTAGCAACTGATTCTCTGCACTCACAGTGATGTGTTACTATTATGACGAAGTATCTGGAACTACTGATATTCACCGTATGGAAAATGTAGGTTTCAAACCTTAATCACCCCATCTTAATGGCACACACTCATCAGCCACAATATGCTATTATGTGAAGTTTTCACAGACAATAACTTTCAATTAAAATATTCAAACTAACAATGCTTTTCGGATTCTCAGTTTCAAGATCTATTGATACACTAAATGAATATCTAGTATTTCATAGATAATGAATACTGACAGTCTATCCACTTCCACAGCTGCCACTTATTTCATATGCTGTTATTCACACTCAAGTAGCTTGTGGCTAGTTACATCATAAGACAAACTTCTTTTTGATACCTGTGTTTATGCTTACAAGAACAAACAATAGCATGTGGTACACTATTAGTAATGTTTTAAGCCAAACATCACATGTAATGAATGGCTAGTCAACAGCAACATTGTTTGGAAACTGAAAGATAAAAGCCCAGAAATATTGTAACACACACTCCTGACAGTACTAGATAAGTGTAATATGACTGCAGTAGTACTAGAAACTATAGAATACTACACTAATTATATACAGGGTGAGTCAGGAGGAAAGGTACATGCTTTGATGGGTGATAGTATTAGTGATACTGAATAAAAAGCTTCATATGGACTTATGCGTTACTCCGAATGGTTTCAGAGATAGAACACACTTAATATTCACTGTTATTTATTTTCTTTACTATCAAACATTGTCACTATTTACTATGTGCCACAGCGGTGTAGAGCAAGTTGAGACCAACAGTTTTTATGTGGGACACTTGTGGTCTATCAAGTCAGGAAATACCTCAAATTGGCCCACAAAAACTATGTAAACTACAGCACATGCCCATCGAGCAAGGTTTTTGACATTCCCGCTCTCTCTTCACACAAATCATTAGTTGTAGAGAAAAAAATTGAATAGGACCTTTTTTGTAGGAAATTTGCTATAGTTTAATTTTGTACTGCGACACGTTTTTGCTGGAGGGTGAAGTTTTCGAATTATTCAAGAAAAACGTACAAAAGCGATGTTTAATGTGTTCTATCTCGAAAACCATTCGGAATAGGGCATACGTCCACATGAAGTTTTTTGTTGAGAATCGCTAATACTATCACCCCTCCAAGCACGTACCTTTCCTCCTGACTCACCCTATATAATAATAACCACATAATGATGAAGATGATAATAGTATCTTTACACTTTAAAAATGTAAATATTATCATTACAATTTAGTTAGGAGCTGCAGTTCGCTTACAGATATTTGCTAGCACAAATAATTTATTGTTTCTGGAACACTCATCAATGTTGCCTTTGTTTCTATTTAAAAAACAACAACAACAACAACAGCTTAGGTAAGGTAACTTAACTAACCTCCTGGAAGGAACTCCATAATAAGGTACAGATTAATAGGATCTTGAAAGCTGTAGTACATTTTCACAACCCACTGATGATCTGCTTCAACTAACACATCCCGCTCTGCGCGCACGTGTGCTACTTGTTCCTTTTCTAACATATCAGCCTTTCTTAGTATTTTCATTGCATACACATGTCCTGTATCTTTCTTTTGTACAAGTCGAACCTCTCCAAAAGCACCTCGACCAATCACTTTAAGAGGTTCAAAGTCTTCAACACCAAGTCGCGATCTTTTCAATCGTAAGAATTCGGTCTCCTTCTGCGCATGCTGTTGCCGCTTTTCCTGTTTCTGAGCTTCTGTAAGGCTGTCATCTTTCAGGGATTCTTCCAATTTGGCTAATCTGAAAAAGTTAAAAGCATGCACCACATTTAATGTGCACATTATTTACAGAGAATTGCTCAAAGGATATTTTACATAATTAATAAAATGATGTGCACTTTTATGCAATTGAATGCAAAATTTCCACTGATTTGCTTCATGGAAAAATGGTAAGACTTAGACATAGCCAAGGCACGACTGTTGTAACCAGTTAACTGGAATCCCATCTACTCAAGTGTAAATAATGCTGCATTCAAATGTCAAGCAGAGTATGTCAAAAAGAACGCAAAAAATATCTGCATTCATAACTGGCACTTTAACTTTTGTCTCTCGAGCACGAGTATGGTTATTGAATAAGGTCTCACTGCAGTTGCAAGCTTTCTTATTATAATTACATTCAAATACTTTCTGCATTTTCTAAATTCAATCTTGTGTTTCACTTAATGGAATCAGTTCAAAATCTTGAGTCATTCCAGTCTT
The DNA here is from genome assembly GCF_021461395.2 of Schistocerca americana. Lineage (NCBI taxonomy): Eukaryota > Metazoa > Arthropoda > Insecta > Orthoptera > Acrididae > Schistocerca > Schistocerca americana. The sequence goes on along the minus strand of NC_060122.1, from coordinate 212,932,252 downwards.
CCTTAATAATCTGCTAGTTAAACTTTTTTTTTTGGGGTCAGTTATTTTCGCAAGTATATTGTGAAATGACAAGCTTAATTTATTGGACACAGGATGACATCACATGTGGTTAGTGCAGTTATCTGTTCTACACCCTCTGCTGATTAACATTTATACAAGTTGTTTCTCAATGGTATTGGAACACAGCAATATGTTAAATACTTGCATACTTTTGCTATTTATCAATCATTAGTCAATGTTAAAACCTGCTTTAACAGTATCATACACAACGTTTGAAATGTCACAAGTTTATGGGTACTGAATCTGCAGGAGCTAGATGTTCATGAATTATCCAAAACAAGAAGCATTATACAGGGGAAAAAAACCAACCCCACACACACACACACACACACACACACACACACACACACAGACAGAGAGAGAGAGAGAGAGAGAGAGAGAGAGAGAGAGAGGTAGGTTTCAGAATATGAAACACATCCAAGATACATGCAAAAATTTTCTCATCATATCTCATGCTGACATGCTGAATCAGAACCATCTGCTTTGGAGATCACTCAAGGCATGACAATCTTTGTTTTATAGATAAAATAAATTCCTCTTTCTGAGTAAGGACCGATGCCAATTTTATGTGATAGCCATTAAGGATGGAGCAGTTTGGGCAATGTTTCACACATTTTAGTGAAGTGCTGGGCTGATCCCTAAGTTGCTCCTCAGGAAATATTACACACTAACTTTGGTTGCATTTTTAATTTAGTGTGTTTTATTACAGTAATGACTTACATACCTGGTAAGCCTGCTGTAGACTTTACCCGACTTTACCTATTGAATTCTTCCATATCGTACAATCATATAATTAACAAATACGTGTACAGTAGTGACATCTAATGACAAAAACATTTTGTGGCTACTGTAGAGAATTTTCTTATGAACATTAGCACTGTTAACAAAATGATTCCTTCGACCCTTCAGCCTAGCATATACCACATTTAAAATATATGCAACAACGCCAAACTGATTTTGTATTCATCTTTGATGATGACACTATGGCTACATTATATTAGGACATGTTTTCAGAACAGGTATGCCTCTTCACACTTAAAACACACATTTTACACATGTATGTCAGTAATATTTTCCATTATGGTCTATTTTATTGTTGTAAAGCCATGTATGGAAGTGAAACATGGACGATAAATAGTTTGGACAAGAAGAGAATAGAAGCTTTCGAAATGTGGTGCTACAGAAGAATGCTGAAGATTAGATGGGTAGATCACATAACTAATGAGGAAGTATTGAATAGGATTGGGGAGAAGAAAGGTTGTGGCACAACTTGACTAGAAGAAGGGATCGGTTGGTAGGACATGTTCTGAGGCATCAAGGGATCACCAGTTTAGTATTGGAGGGCAGCGTGGAGGGCAAAAATCGTAGAGGGAGACCAAGAGATGAATACACTAAGCAGATTCAGAAGGATGTAGGTTGCAGTAAGTACTGGGAGATAAAGAAGCCTGCACAGGATAGAGTAGCATGGAGAGCTGCATCAAACCAGTCTCAGGACTGAAGACCACCACCACCACCACCATCACCACAACAACAACAACAACAACAACAACAACAACAACAACAACAAGATATGATAGAAGAAGAAACAGGAGTCTATTTAGAAGAGATGGTGATCCAGTATTAGAATCAGAATTTAAGAGAGCTTTGGAGGACTTAAGATCAAGTAAGGCAGAACGGATAGATACCATTCCATAAGAATTTCAAACATCATTGGGAAATGCAGCAACAAACCAACTATTCAAGTTGGTGTGTAGGCTGTATGAGTCTGGCGACATACCATCTGACTTTCAGAAAAAATATCATCCACACAATTCTGAAGACTGCAATAGCTCACAAGTGCGAGAATTATAGCTCTGCATCCAAGTTTCTGACAAGAATAATATACAGAGGAATGGAAAAGAAAAATGAGGATGTATTAGATGACAATCAGTTTCACTTTCGTAAAGGTAAATGCACCAAAGAGACAATTCTGATGCTGTGGTTGATAATGGAAGCAAGACTAAAGAAAAATCGAGACACATTCATAGGATCTGTCTACCTGGAAAAAGCGTTCAACAATGTAAAATGGTGCAAAATGTTCGAAATTCTGAGAAAAATAGAGATAAGTTACAGGGAGAAATGGGTAATATAGAATATGTACAAGAGCCAAGAAGGAATAATGCGAGTGGATGATGAAGAAGGAAGTGCTTGGATTAAAAAAGGGAGAGGTGTCGTCTTTTGCTCCTACTGTGTGCTCCTACTGTGCTATCTGTATATTGAAGAAGCAATGATCGAAATAAAAGAAAGATTTAGGAGTGGAATCAAAATTCAAGGTGAAACGATATCAAATATATAATTCACTGATGACACTGCTATCCTGAGTGGAAGTGAAGAAGAATTATATGATCTGCTGAATGGAATGAACAGTGTAATAAATACAGAATATGGTTTGAGAGTAAATGAAAGAAAGACGGACGTAGTAAGAAGTAGCAGAAATGGGAACAGCGAGAAATGTAACATCATGATTGATGGCCACAAAGTAGAGTAAGTTAAGGAGTTCTACTACCTAGGCAGCAAAATAACTAATGACAGATGGAACAATAACATCAAATGCAGACTAGCACTGGAAAGAAAAAGGCATTCCTGGGCAAGAGAAGTCTACTACAATGTGGCATAGGTCTTCATTTGAGGAAGAAATATCTGAGAATGTACATTTCAAGCATAGCATTATATGACAGGGAAAGATGGACTGTTGGAAAACCGGAACAGAAGAGAATCTAAGTGTTGGAGATGTGGTGGTACAGACAAATGTTGAAAATTAGGTAGGCTGATAAGGTAAGGAATGAGGTGGTTCTGTGCAAAATCAGAGAGGAATGGAATATTTGGGAAACACTGACAAGGAGAAGGGACAGGAAGATAGGACATCTGTTAAGACATCAAGGAATGACTTCCACGCTACTAGAGGGAGCTGTGGAGGGCAAAAAATGTAGAGGAAGACAGAGATTGGAATACATCCAGCAAATTGTTGAGGATGACTCTGAGATGAAGAGATTGTTGGCACAGGAGAGGAACTCGTAGCAGGCTGCATCAAACGAGTCAGACGACTGATGAGGGGAAGGAGAGGGAGAGAGAGAGGGAGAGAGAGAGAGAGAGAGAGGGGGAGAGAGAGAGAGAGAGAGAGAGAGAGAGAGAGAGAGAGAGAGAGAGAGAGAGAGAGAGAGAGAGAGAGTGAGTGTGAGTGTGAGTGTGAGTGTGAGTGTGAGTGCACGCGCACAGACGGTTCACTAGTTGTATTTGTGTTTTTCCTCACGTTTGGTAGTCTAAAGACCTAACAATTTTGTGACCACAGAGAGACAGAGAGAGAGAAATTTATTCTATCCTTTCTGGGTCATTGTTATATTCACATCGTAGCTTGTGTTGCAAACAAACAGTTGAACTACAATAACATACAGACCAAAGTTCACACGGTTCTTAAGTTAACAAGAAGTAAAAGTAAAAATAAGTTCTGCCAAATCATGAAACAGCAGACCTCATATGGGATGAATGCTAAGAAATGGAAACCACGGAAAACATGAGCTAGAATAGTGACACCAGAAATCTAACAACAGCCCTCCCACACATGCTCCCACCATTCCACATCCTGTTTGGTTTTTTTTCACCCTACTGAAGAAGCAACTCTCCAACACACATAATGAACTAATATTCCTAACTACGCAGGGCTATTTCTTCTCAAATACAGTCATAGTGTGAAACACTTTAAATGCAAATCAATTCTATGCAACTTGCGTTACTTGTCATGAAGTATGGGATCAGATGGGAGGTAAGCTATAATCTGCTGATAATGGATGACACTAGTGTTTGCACTGAAATATATAAATGTAAAGTGTCACCACAAATTGAATGTAAACATATTACATGAGGCACTTTAATATAAATTGAATGGTTCACTATTTTCTTAACAACAGGTGTCATGATTTAAAGTGACATGAGGATTGACTTAACCGACAATAGAAACCTCAACGAAAGTAAATAAAAATTAGTGAATACTGCACTACAAGTAAGTTTCTCACACAAAACAGTAGCCTCTTAAATTATGATTTATAAGCCAGAATAAATTAAGAAAACAAACAGAAAGAGAATGAAATGTTTCACCTCTCTGTTTCTGAGCAGGATATGTGGACCCAAATAAATTTACTGAAAAGAATGTCTAATAAATAAAAATTCACTTGCAAAATACGAACCTCTGTTTTCGCTCAATATGCTGAGCAATGAGATTGCTATAGTAATTCTCCAGTGTCACTTTGGCTTTGGTTGCTTTATCCAGTGTGTGACCGCTGAAGCGGGCAGTGTTCTCTGTTGCAGTCATTTCCAGGACTCCTGAAACATTTATGTCACCTCAGTAAACACACTGCAGCTTTAGTGAGCACAAGCTTAACAACTAATTAGTGGTAGGAAGAACATTTCATAATTTGTTGCTGAAAAGGAAAGAACTTTCACACAGACAACACAAATGAATAAATTGGTGAACTGCTGCAGATCGAGCCCTAGCCAAAGAGATGTTTGAGAACAGTACAGCCTGAAACACAATGTTCCCTTCTTACTGTACTTCCAATATATCAAAGTGATTTGTTTTCTTATTTAGGCCAAGCAGTATTCGTTATGATCCAAATACTGCACCACATAGCAATTTTACAAGAGGACACTCCCACTAGAGTGGGTAACAAATGCCTGAACAGGATTACCACTGTTATTGTTATTGTTATGCACACATCCACTGAGAAACGATGAACAAAGTCAGTATGAAGTTGCAGAAACTGACATTTATTAAATTCAAACAATGGAAAATGGAGGATGGAATGTAACAATATTAGAAAAGGGAAGTTGTTACTGACCATATAGCAGAGATGCTGAGTCGCGATAGGCAAAACAGAAAGATTCACACAATTACAGCTTTTGGCCACTAAGGCCTTTGTCAGCAACAGACACACATATACACACCAGTGTGTGTGTGTGTGTGTGTGTGTGTGTGTGTGTGTGTGTGTGTGTGTGTGTGTGTGTGTGTGATTTATTAAATTCAGTATATTTAGGAATCTCATTCTCTTACCACCAACTTAAAATTGCCATACCCAATAAGACATACAGAGTGTGGACAAAAATATACAGAAACACCAAAAATGCAACACATTACCGTGTCTAACATGGTGTAGAAAAACTGTTGGCATTGGAAACAGCTTCCAATCATCTCGGAATGGATAAACACAGGTCCTGTATGGTTTTCTATGAACTCTTACATGATTACTCCTGGAAAATAGTGGCAAGTTCAGTTAACAATGATGGGGGGACAATAGTGAAAACACACCCTTCACTCCAAAGTAGACCATAAAGGCTCCATAATACTGGTATCCGTTGCTGCCCAAAAAACCAGTCCTGCATAGTGCAAGCTGGGTAAACAAGGGCCCTGTCATTTTCGAACACATCACCACAGGGGAACAAACACTGTACCATGGATCAGACATGATCAGCCAAAATGACCACATAATCCATGACAATAATGTGACACTGCAGGGTATCTATGGGGGACCATGGAATACCACAAATGGCTGTCCAAATCACCACCAAACTGCTGCCATATTTCACTCTTGGGATGTAAGACAGCGGGCAACAAGTTTGGTTAAGTCAAACCATTTTCTTCCCTTGATCCATACTGCAGGCTTTATGGCTTCAGCACGTTTTCCTGTTACAGGCATCTGCATAATGATATGCAGCTTTTGAATTACAGCTCACTCTAAATTCCAGCTTATGGAGCAGCCTTTGTGTTCTTTTGGTGCTGACAGGGTTCGCAAGTGCGAAACTCAGTTCTGTAGTGGCCTTTACAGCTGTTCTCCCCTCAATCCGTTTTGCCACAGTCCTCTCAATGATGATCCACCACCATCAATCAAGAAACACCTTCATCTGCATTGTGACTTAGTGGATAATATTTTTCTGTTTACCCTGTAGACAGTATAAATCTTCTTATGGGACCTCTTTAAATACCAAATATTTTAACTACCTTAGTTACAGAAACACCCACCATACACGCACCATCAACTTACACAAATTCAAAGTCACTTACATCTGACAATGTATTCACAACTACACACAACAAACACTTGCAATGTATTGAGGATAGTACACAGGTGCCCTTCATGGTCAAAAATTAAATGGGTCAATCAAAATGTTTCTATTTGATGGTGTTGCTGCACCATATAGGCAATGTAGTGAGACTCCAATGCTGGTGTTTAAGCACTGATACGTAGGCAAGAAATTAGTGTGGCATTCGTATTTTTCCAACATGCATGCGGTAAATGCGAAAATGTCACCTACGGCGATGTTATTACCAAATGCGTCCAAACAGGACTATGCACTTTTCTTGGCTTCCAAAGGCCAAACACTTATAGACATCCATTATGGAATGAAAAAAGTACATGGGGCTATGGGGCAGTGGCGTCATCCATTGTCTCCTCGTCCCAGGAAGTTCAAGAGCCAGCCTCCTGCTGGAAAGGTGATGCTCACCCTGTTCTTTGGTTACTGTGACCCATTACTTATTCATTTTAAGGAACCTGGTTCCTCTATCACTGGGAAATGGTAACCTTGCAATTATCACAGCTTCCGTCACTTGAGAAAGGCCTTGGAGGGTCGATTCCTGTTGGACAAGGATGTCCAGCAGGCAGTTCGGACTACTTCATACAGTAGGACACGGTGTTTTACCAAACAGTTACCTTCAATCTGGTACAACTGTGGGTAGATTTCCTGAATGCTCATGGCAATTTTGTTTGATTGAATACCAATTTTTGACTGTAGGGTTTGCAAATGGAAACGTTTTGATCACCCCATCATACAACAGCGCAACCTGCAGGCTTGGATAGCATCTGCATTTATTTACATGCATGCATTTCTTGCAGCGTTTCCATATTTTTGTCCAATGCCTGCATGTGCTAAGTGTGATATTAAAACTAGGAGAATTAATCGGTCAGGACAAAAAGCACTTTGAGACATAGTATCCAGGCACAGTAATGAACAGCGTGTGTTCTTCTGAAACCACACTTTCTGATGTTTGATTATCATCTCGGGTAACTACAGCGACATTCATAATTTTGCCTGTGTCTGTACATCAGAGACCACGTTAACTATACCCAAATGGTTCAACCATGTATTTCTCCCAAGTATTTTTTCATTTAATTTTGAAATATTTGTATCCGGCAGAACTAAGAATATCAGGAGGCAACTAAAGTTTTAGTTTGGTTCCCAAATTGTGAACAACAAAGCAGACTACTATAACTTTGGAAACTGAAGTAAGTGAAAAATTTATAAGTTCTTGATCAAATGTGTATATTTCCTATGCAGGTTACTCATGTAGGACATGTCACAACGTGCAGCGGTGTAGTGGGTAAGAACAGTTAGATAAACGTGTGTATGTCAGCCACACGAGTGGTGTAGTCCTCACAAATATTTCAGCAAAAGTGGTAATAAACCGGCCAACTACATCCCTGCAATCAAGAAAAATGGACTTATTCTTGTAATTTAGTAGTTCAACGGAAATATTAAAGCAGCCGATATCGCCAGTGTGCTTTGACCCGTTAAATTTCCGTAGAATCTGAGCCATACGTAGCTTACAGTTATTCCGACTACTTCACACACAACGGCGTTACCAATTCTGAAATAAACAATTTTTCAACCTAATCGAAACTTCAGGCTATGCTATAGATAAATTTGTTGCCAACACAAGTATATTCCAAAGAGTAATGTATAAGCGAAACAGAACAGTTATTGTTCTGTTCCATCTGTTTGCACATGTCGTGTCACGTAATCTCTCTACATCAGGGCCAATGCCGATGTCTTGTATCAATCCACTCTACTTCAACGGTTTTGATCGGCTTAGACAATTGTTTGGTCGATCTCGTAACCACACTCGCCGGTGATTGCTTCTTTTTACCACAGACGCACAGGTACTACAAGCGCAAACTAAGTTGACAATCGGCGCGTCAGCCGGGTGGGAGCGACCGTAAAGACATTTCCCCCATTTATAGCCGCTCCCATCAGCCACCGCGCCGAGTGTCAACCTAGTTCGCGCGTCCATTACATACTTGGTCAGCTAAGCGAGCACAAATCCTAAGTTTACATGGGTCACAAACATCTGGTGACCAGCGTGACGTGGAAGGCTGAGTGCCTAAAGCCTCGGTTACACTATAGAGAATGGAATCGAACACAGGCTAAGGAGCATCAGCAAATGGTTCACAAGCGTTCACTACAATTCGCTTGTATCTGCGAGCAAAGGTTTACAACGGAGAGAACAAGACAGAACGGACTTAGATGGCCAACACTACGAACCCCTATTTTTTGCAGTATAATTGATACACCAGTTTCGTACTATTCAAAGCCATTTATAGCCACTGTGCGAAACTGTGACATTCAGATATGATTATTTTGTATCGCGAGAATTCTGTTTTTGACAAGGCAAGGAAAACGGAGTAGGAACAGAAAACAAGATACTGTATGAATTTTAACGCAGGTCTGAAAAGTAAAATCGCAGCTTCAGCCTTCAGCATTGTTGCAAAACCTTGCACGTATGGCGGCTGACGCTTTACAGTGGCTTTTCACTGCAATTTAGGGGGAAATTTAAAAGAAGGGCACTAACTAAAGAAACGTCAGCATTTACATTCTGTTTCTTAGCAACAGTATATAATTAGATTAGAAACTGTCACGCATTTCGAAAGCTGCTATCTCGTAGACCGTTCCCGATATCTGCAGTGAAACACTCAAGGATTTTACTGAAGCACGTTAAGGAAGATAATGTCACTGTATAATTAATGTAATGTGAAATACTCATAAGAACTGACACAGACTACTTGATGAAATCTGCTACACAGGGTGTTACAAAAAGGTACGGCCAAACTTTCAGGAAACATTCCTCACACACAAATAAAGAAAAGATGTTATGTGGACATGTGTCCGGAAACGCTTAATTTCCACGTTAGAGCTCATTTTAGTTTCGTCAGTATTTACTGTACTTCCTCGATTCACTGCCATGATTTCATACGGGATACTCTACCTGTGCTGCTAGAACATGTGCCTTTACAAGTACGACACAACATGTGGTTCATGCACGATGGAGCTCCTGCACATTTCAGTCGAAGTGTTCGTACGCTTCTCAACAACAGATTCGGTGACCGGTGGATTGGTAGAGGCGGACCAATTTCATGACCTCCACGGTCTCCTGACCTCAACCCTCTTGACTTTCATTTATGGGGGCATTTGAAAGCTCTTGTCTACGCAACCCCGGTACCAAATGTAGAGATTCTTCGTGCTCGTATTGTGGACGGCTGTGATCCAATACGCCATTCTCCAGGGCTGCATCAGCGCATCAGGGATTCCATGTGACGGAGGGTGGATGCATGTATCCTTGCTAACGGAGGACATTTTGAACATTTCCTGTAACAAAGTGTTTGAAGTCACGCAGGTACGTTCTGTTGCTGTGTGTTTCCATTCCATGATTAATGTGATTTGAAGAGAAGTAATAAAATGAGCTCTAACATGGAAATTAAGCGTTTCCGGACATGTCCACATAACATATTTTCTTTCTTTGTGTGTGAGGAAGGTTTCCTGAAAGTTTGGCCGTACCTTTTTGTAACACCCTGTATAGCTTTGTAAAGTGTGATCGATGGAAAAGCTATTTCTAGTTATTCGGTTATTATATCAAAAGCTCCTAAATTTCGTGATGAAATTAATGCTAACTTGAAAGTACGCCTCGAGAATGATCAGGTCTACCGGGTATTTTTAATTTTACATTAATCAACATATTCGTATTATTTACTTTCAAGGGACTTAATTATGCTGTGCCGTTTTCATAATAAAATACAAAAGCTTGCGCCTCTTTCCTCCGGATCCGCTTAATGGACGAAAGCAACGAACGTCCCCACTCGGGATCTTTGAGTGCTTCGGCAATTTCCAACCGAGAATGTGTATTTTGTTGAACTGTGTATCTCTCTAACACCACAAGCACCTATGATATCCACATTCTTCTTCTACCAAAATTACATTCTCTCCCGAACATTCCATGCTTCACGCAACTCGCGTTCAGCAACGGATGTAGTTCGCCAGCAAAACAGCAAACGAATGCGCTCTGTGCTCCGAGAGGCGAAGATGCGAACTTCCTTTGAAGCCGGCTCTGAAAAGGGAACAATAAACGTCAAGCGAGGTCTCAATCGTATCGAACGCCTACGTCACGAAAACAACTCCCCAACGTCGTTACTTTTTGCAACCGCGTCATAATGTGATCGATACATCCACTGTGATTCACACCTTCAATATCTTACAGCTCTGCGACACCCAACTGTTCATGAAGATTAGAAAAACAGCTACTCGTGCAATACAAATTAAGCAAACAGGATGGTAAAGTGTTCTTCGCCTTTTAAAGCCAAGATGCACTAGTGTCTTCAGCATAATTTCCGACATTTCACTGGAAGATCACAGTAACCGACACTGTCAGCCGCGATCCCCTGGGTGTAAGGGAACAGGGAGGGACGGCATTTGCTGCAAGACAGCGGCACGTCGTCAGTGGAAGACGCCCACGAGGGAGAAAGAAAGCCTGTCCAGTAAGAAAAATCCAGTTTGCAACCTCTGTGTACGACCACAACTGACCTGCTTCGTTACACCTGTACAGGTACCCGAATTACGTACCACACGGTACCACGGAAGTCTTTCTTCAGAAAACGACATGGCCGCCAAAAAAACAAAAAAAAACAGAAAAACAGATGCGTCGTCGTAGAAAATACATGACATACTATATTGTTCAGAATATGGTAACTTTTATGGATATGATCAGCAACCATTATAATTCGATTTTCGAAGGGCGGTTTTCGTTTAATCAATGTGGCACACGTCTGAGAACATCGTTGCAGGTATCAGAAGGCAAAAAACACACGCATCCTCTCATTCTGGTGTATATGAAGACGCCACTATTCATTATGGATATGGTGTGGTGACCTGTCGGGTGGGTTTCACAAAACAATTCGGCCCATCCTGTATTGCTACAATGAACTTGACGATGCAGATCAAAAAGCAACAATGGGCGAATTGTCGGTCTATTTGTGGAGCACCATGTTCGAAAGATCTATTTGAATATCACCACGAAATGAAAATAGCCTTATAAACGAAATACATATATCTGAAAACCAGACTGGCTTCAGTATCTGACGGAAATGTGAGGCCCCAATTAAAAATTATAAAAAGTAGTGCGTCGTGACTTGATGTATTTAAAGAGGTTATGTGAACTCCTGCGGTAAGCAAGGTTCAAGTGAACACATTGCGCTTCACTAGGCATCTTTCTACTGGAGGAAGTATACCATCACCACTTTCTTTTACATTGGAAAAGCAGAGTTAACTTCGAACCACTGAGCAAGTGGCATTTTCCCACAATAACAGATCACTGTCAGAGGTGGAAGAAGGGATAAATGACAGGAGAGAATTCTTGTACCGACCGGAGACTGAACTTTGGTCCTTTGAGTTACACATCAAGCTAAATTTTTCCGAGTCCTAATGCGCTTGACTCGAATTACTCATGGTGTGGACTCAAGAACATCCTGCACAGACCTGTTCAAAGAACTTGGGACACAAATTATTGCTTCCCAATGTATTTATTCCTTGACGAAATTTACCATAAATAACGTACTTCTCTCTCAAACCAATAGCTCCACTCACAGATTTAATACTAGAAGTAAGACTAATCTACAGTAAGATTTAACGTCACTTCCTTTGACCTAGAAAGGTGTCCATTATTCAGGAACACACATTTCCAGTAACTTGCCAAGAGCCATAAAAAGTTTAACTACTAAGTTCATTTCAAAAACATCTTTGTAAGTGCATTGCTGGCCACCCAAAATGCAACACCCTGAAGAAAGCATCAAAATCAAGTGAAATCTGCAGTATGTGTTTGCGGCTACGAGAGAGACATGTTTAGGATTTCAGCACAGACGCACATCATGGGCGACAGTAGCACCACCTGCAAGCGCTGTAGAAGCCGAACAGACGGCCTTGTGGACGTACTGGAATTGTTCTTTCGAGCGGGTGTTGAGCGTAAGCAGTTTCAGTAAGCTTCGCAGAGGACAGCTAGAGTCTTTCGAGCACGTGCCGGAGTTCAACCGAGGTAGAATAGTTGCCTATAGGCATTGCGGACCATTCTTCAGAGAAACTGGTGATCGTGTCGGACGGAACCAAGCAGCCCGTGATGCGAATCTGTAATCGCAGGACGACGAACCGACGGGACCGATTGCACCGACCTCGTACCACTATACGTGGTGACAGGTTTATTGGGCGCATAGCAGTGATGGATGGCTCTGCCACATCACGAATTATATCACAACAAATTCTGTCTGTTGCGCAACAAGCATGTCCGCGCATATCACTCGACGGCGTTTGCAGCAGAGTGGACTGTCCGCCAGGCGCCAATTGTTGCGTTTACCATTCAATCAACACCACATGTGTTTGCACCGGCAACAGTGCGATGAACGACGGACATTGACAATCGAATGGAACGACACTGTTTTTACCACTTTGCGGTGACACTGAAAACATTTGTGGTCCGAAGATCGACCGGAGGTGACTTAAAGGCGTACAGCTGTTCATTTGGTAAGCACAATTTATAACCAAGTTCTTATCGGACTCAAGACTTCTTTAGAAATCTCATCTTCTGAGATCCGAATGAACAATACTGGATAGAACAGGCAAGCACTAAATGGGAGTTTTTTGAGAGTGCTAGTAATTATACTTATATGGATATGGTGTCTTCTTTCGGATATGTCCGATAGGACACCATGTCCAATATGTCTATCATTCTGGCAATACCGGCCATGACCTCCTTCTGTGCGGATGCACTCATATTCCCTGAACTCTTACGGGACTTGGTGAGAATGTCTTCCACGAGTAATGAGTGTGTTGGGGGGAGGGACACTACGAATGTAGTGTGTGGGCATACAAGGTGAGAATGTGGGTCTCGCGGGAGGTGTGCGCGAGATAGTCCCTGCATCGCGCTATCCTCTGTGCCCTCCGTGGCTCAGATGGATAGAGCGTCTGCCACGTAAGCAGGAGATCCCGGGTTCGAGTCCCGATCGGGGTACACATTTTCACCTGTCCCCGTTGATGTAGATGAACACCCGTCAACAGCTGAAGGTATTAATGTAATTCTGATTTCGTGCTAGTAATTGTCCCCAGATATGTATCTACGTTATTTGTACGTGTGCTGTTTTCCCACGCAGCAGTATCATATTCAGCACGTGGATACACAACAAACTGCAGCACTGAGTTTCCTCGCCAGTCGTCTCCAGCTACTTTGTTAAGTAAATTTATTCTTGAGCCAAGCTTTTTCGACAGGTTCGTAAACTGCACGAATGAGCATCACACCTTGATATTCTTACTGCGCGCTTCTGCATTATGGAGACAGAAAGCGGCAGCTGCCTCTGGAGCAGCTACGTAAACACAGGGTGAGCGAGTCCTACCCCATCAGCCGCTGGTGCACCAGTACGGAGACAGGGCCTGTTTATGCTTCAGGCTCTTTGCTCGCACATCGCCGTCATCGCCGCATTTAACCTACAACATCGCTGTAACGTCCGATCTGCACCAAGCGAGGGCTGCAAGTTGGTTTGTGTTTGTAGCGGGTCACTCCCAGTCCTGCCGTTGTTAAGTTGACTTGCTTGTTACGCGGTTTCTCGGGTACCGTATGCAGACACTAGCGTTAATCATGTCTTTGAAACAATTTGAGGAGTGAGAACTATGAGTGACGATTTCACTTCGGCCGCATCTGAGCAGAAAGCTATCTGGGACCATAGGCAAGTGATAATCAGTACTGCATTATACTGGATAACGTAAGCATATTTTTGTCATGTCGCTGTTTCGCCTTCCTTCCAGGATGAATGTGTACATGTGGCAGAGATAGTAGACGAAGCAGATACAGGCAAAACGTGACAGAATACTTTCTCAAAATGAGTACCAATCGCTCTTCCACAGAAACTGTATTAATCCCAGCAATACCAGAAGGGAGTGTTAGTGTGTGTGTGTGTGTGTGTGTGTGTGTGTGTGTGTGTGTGTGTGTGTACCTTGTGCCCACCTTTCGAACATACTGTAATCTGGTCAGTAACACTATTTTAAAATTTTGAAAACAATGTTTATTACTTCTATTAATTCTTCTACTTGATTCCCTAAATGTTTTCAATTTTTCACGTAAACCAAAAATTTTGACCAGAGGTTGCGGATGTTCCTCCGACAGGATTGTCTGTTGCAAAAATGCGAGTCTCAATGGTAGATGACACTTTCCCCAATGAACGTCGTATTCAATATTTTCAGGATCAGGATCTCACCTGTACATCGGATCTCTCTTTAAAAAAATTCGTTAATTGTTGTTAACTTTTATTCACAACACAGTTTATAATTTTTTTAGGGCTACCCCTCCCCCTCCCGTAGGGTAGTACAAGTTACTGAAAATGCGGTGATGTTGCTGAAAGGTATTTTCATGTCCTGGATCCTACTAGCACATCAATAAATACTCTTTAAAAAGTACATCGCTAATTTAAGTTAACAACAATAAACGAATTAGGTTTTAGTCTGTGTGGGTAATACGCGTTACGAAAAATGCGTTGATTTTGCTTGCGTTAGTAATGTTGGGCAGAATCTTCCCGTGTTCAACTATTTTTGGTTCGACAATATTTAAATTGTATTAGATAGTTTTACGGGATGGTGCTGTCAAAAAAAAAGCGACGTGAATTTTTTATCCTTCGTTACAACTGGTAAGAAACCCATCGTGTGAACGTTCTACATTCGAAGGGCAGCCAATAATCTCATTTTTCTCCCGAACTAATCACTGTTACTGTTGTAAGAAGATGCAGAGAACATCGTTTCCGCTTCACGTAACTCGTGAAGTCATCCACTGAACCAGCGATGTGAACAGGTGCAGGGTAAATGCGATGTACCAGCAGCGAGGCTGTAGCGTAAACATACCCTATGGGTGTGTATTGGGCAACTCACTGGGTCCAAGGACGAGGGCCGGTGTGGACGGCGGGGCGCACCTGTGAGTGAGTCAGCAGCAGTGCCCGCCCACGCAGGCGCGAGGCCAGCAGAAGCCTCGGGCGCTCCCGGCCGGAGGCTACTCGGCCGCTGCTACCACAAGCGCCTTCACCAGGTCCCCAAGGACGGTGACCACATTACAACACTTCCCGAAGACACCATTGCGCGCGGTCCAGCAGATACGAGGTGTGTGAGAAAAGTACTGTGATTTTTTTATCTACCCAACTTTTTAATTTTTTTCGAACATCAATATTGTTCCCTTCGAAGTAGTTCCATTCAGCAGCTGTACATAGACAGTCAAATCGCCGTCTTGACAGCAGCGTTTAAAGACTTTAACTGGTAGTCTTTATGATGTCGGCCACATTCTTTTGAATGTTCTCGTGAGTCACTAAATGACGTCCTATTAAGACATTTTTTCAATTTCGGGAGAAGAAAATAGTCACGTAGACCCAGACCAGGTGAATAGCCGCTGTAGAATATTAGGCACGCCGTTTGAAGTCAAAAATTCCGTGATGCAAATGGCCGTGTGATATGTGGCGTTGATGATGCAGCATCCACTTAAGATGGTGGAGACTGTCTACAACTGCCAAGTCTAAACTGTGAGCAGTGCAGTGCACATAACGTGCTTTTGGTTGTCTATCCAAAACTAACTTTTTTCGTCCTTTGAACTTACCTCTCATATTCGAGGCACCATCATAGCGCTGTCCTCTTAAGTTATCCGTTGACACATCAAGACGAGTTTGTGATTCAGTGTTGGGGGTCTCGTATAAGCCAATAAATTCTTCGTTAATGATTAAGGAATCATCAAAAGTACGAATACAAAATGACTCTTGTTCGTGAATCGAAGAATCACTTGTTTCGTCAACCACAATAGAAAAATGTTCAGTCTTCCTGACAAGCCAATTCCTTTCTCAACACAGACTTTCCTAGCAGATCAGCGACCTCGTTTTGAATATCGTGGGACATCCACTTAGACCCCGAACGCCCTAACCAATCTTTAAACTCAGGCATGTCATTCTTTCGGAGTTCCAACAACTGAAAAAAAAAATTGAGTTTACATCTTCGTGCCCTCTAATCGCTAGTCCTTGTCGGCACAAATGGCACGGTAGTACAAATTGTCTTAAGAGCTAAACGGCCTTTCTTCATATCACTATCCAACTGCTCATTCAACTAGGAGGCCACACTTCGGTTAGTGATACAATTTAGTTTCAGAACAACTTCTTTATGTGTAAGCGTATTTTCATGAAGACGCAATTCTTCCAGTGCCTTTTTTTTTCACTTAGAAAACCCTACGGAAGTAAATTAATCATCTTGTTTTGAAGAAAATTGTAACAGATTTTTAGCATCTGCCTCTTTGCAGGTTTTACGAAAAATCTTTTTCGGTAGATGTTTCATATTCTAGCCATTTAGATTTGATCAACCAAGTCTTCTGAAATGGTCTTCCCTTATCGGATTGTCCAGGTTTCGGCTGTGAACGGTTCTCGCCTGAAGACGACGAAGCAATTGCCGGCACAATAATTGTTGGAGGTTGACTTACATTATCATCAACTTCGAAGGGCGCCTTTTTTGGTAATAAATTTATTCATTGCGAACTTAATTCACAATACACTGAGAGACTAAAGTAAACGAATAAAATATAGTCATATAAAATAGTCCACTGGACACTAAAGTCTGAACACTAAACACGTCTGTAGCATGTACTGAACGAAACTGTCCACACTGCGACAGCTGGGAGGGCCTTATATAGCCGCGGAGTCGTAAAATCTCGAAGCGTCAAGGTGACGCGAGGCGAAGGGTTCCAGGCGCTTCTACTCCAGTCCTTTTCATGTCGCCGCGGCCGCAGCGCTCGCCGGCCGGCTCCAGATTTCACCCGACGGTTCGCGCACCGGGACAAATTCTAAATGTGCCCGCAGCACCGTAGCACTATCACAATTCACAACACTCGTTTTCAGTTAACCGGCTTACTACCGTAATAATTGTTTCAATTCATTACTTAATGTATTTTTAAAGGCTATCGTCAAACAAGGGGTTGTTGGAGGAGGAGACCAGACAGCGAGGTCATCGGTCTCATCGGATTACGGAAGGATGGGGAAGGAAGTCGGCCGTGCCCTTTCAAAGGAACCATCCCGGCATTTGCCTGGATCGATTTAGGGAAATCACGGAAAACCTAAATCAGGATGGCCAGACGCGGGATTGAACCGGCGTCCTTCCGAATGCGAGTCCAGTGTGGTAGCCACTGCGCCACCTCGCTCGGTGTCAAACAAGGGAAATAAGAAATTCCAATATAATTCTGTGATTTTAAAAAGCATAATGTAACTAATAATTTTCTTAAATTATTGGGGCGTTTCGAGCCCCCTCAGGCCCCATAGAGTTAGCGCCTGTGCTCCCTATGAATGTGTCTCGTACGCGCTCCACATTGACTTAACTCACACTGGGACGTCCGCTTCTCTTTGCCGGGCACAAGCAACGAATTTGTTGTGCCATTGGTAAATGGCCTTCCTTGTTGCTGGCTTCTTACCGTACTTGGTTCTAAACATCCGCTGAACAGCTGTAGCACACTTGTTTTTTCGAACTCCAACACCCAGAAAGCTCGCTCCGCACCTGAACTCGCCGTGTTTGCGACTTGCGCTGACTATCGGCAAATTACCAAACTACGCTATGGCGGTATACATGAAAAAAACTTTCTGAGTTTCTCTTCAAAATGGCATATGTATGATATCTGTACAATGTTTGGTTATTGTGCAATAGATAATTGAAAGTGTTCCCAGGCTTTGTGTACACCCTGTACAGTAAAACAGAAACCTACCATATTGCGTCACAAGTAAATAAGTATAAGCTTCCGAATTGTGTCGTTTCCGGTAAATAACCTACGTGTTCTTTACTAAATAAACCGTGAAAACAAAAGAAGGGCCAAAAGGAAAGAGACTCAAAACAAGTGAAGCAGCAAGGACAATAATTTTTTAAGTTACACGTTTAGAATAGGTCACTTTTACTGAAGGTGTTCGAAAATAGAGAAGCCTATCTGAGAGATGTACAGCAATGCCTGTCTACCGACGAGGGTAGGACGGGCAAGCCCGATCGCCGCACGTGCGGCGAGGTGCGCGATCTGGTGTGCAACATAAATGTCCAGTTTTGCGGTATTTCCAGACATTTGCAGCCCAATATGTCTTCCATTAAATTACTTTTCTCAGCGTCATCTACATCGCTTCCGGAGTTTTTAAACGTTAATAAGAATCACCCTATATTTTAAAACTGTCAAAAAATATAGTTCTTTTAATTATTTCTTATATCAGATTCCGTAACTGTTCTGAATTTTTCAGTTCAACATAACCCAAAAAATCTCAGAAATTGAAGTCTTAGCAGTACATGTGACTTTTCGCAAACAAATGTAATTCATATTTTCACGTTCGCGACTCTTGTTACACATCTGTATATTTTCAAAAAGTATGCTGTGAATAAAAGTTAACGATAATTAACGAAATCCATTTTTCCTCTCTGTGTTCACATTACGGAAAATTCGTTACTACTACTGCTGCTACTACTACTAAGATTGTGTTGGAAGATATTTTCAGGTTCTGGACACTTCTCATCCGTCATTACCTACTTAAAAATTTTGGTGTTAGTGAAAATTAAGAACAACGAACGAACTTTTTTGTGTTGGGTACAAAGAATCCCCTGCCCTCCGTCCCCGAAGTAGTACGCATTATGAAGAAGATGTTGGTATTGCTAGCGTTAATAGGCCAGATATAAAACTGCTGATGCCAAAATTACGCGTTATGCAAACTAGAGGTGATCGTGTTTTGTACCCACATCAGTATGTCAAGAGCGACCATGAGGAATGTGATCTGACAACGTTAGTTTTCTCTGGAGTCTCCACCGTGATGCTGTACGTTGAAGGTGACAAATGTCATGGGACACCACTTAACATAGTGTCGGACCACCTCCTGCCCGATGTAGGGTAGTAGCAACTGGACGTGGCGTGGACTCAACTAAACGTTGGAAGTCCCCTGCAGAAATATTGGCCACGCCGCCTTTATCGGTGTAGGATTTCGCGCACGAACTGACTTCCTAATTATATGCTATAGATGTTCGGTGGGTAGCCAAATTATTCGCTCCAACTGTCCACAATGTTCTCCATACCAATCGCGAACAACTGTGGACGGGTGACATGGCGCACTGTCATCCAGAAAAGTTACATCGTTGTTTGTCAACAGGAAGTCCAAGAATGGTTGCAAATGGTCTCGAAGTAGCAGGAAATAAGCACTTCCAGTCAATAACTGGCTCAGCTGGACTAGAGGACCCAGTCCATTCCATGTAAACTCAGCCCGTACAATTATTGAGCCACCACCAGCTTGCACAGTGCGTTGTTGACAACCTGGGTCCACGGCTCCGTGGGGCGCACGTCACACTAATTCTACTATGAAGTCTTACTAACTGGAATCGGGACTCATCTAACTAGGTTACGAACCCAGGAGAGGCGCTGCAGGCGATGACGTGCTTTTAGGGAAGGCACTCACGTCGGAGGAAATATGCGTTTTAATTGAGCTAACGCGGGAATTTTACGCGCGCCCGCTGAGTAAACAATGTGATTTACGAACTAGAAACATCCCTCAACTGCCGCTGGAGTGCGTTCCGATCGCGTATACCACGTTGGGGCCCACGTACCGTATGCACAAGTCGCATCGTTCCTGAGCGTTCAGCAGCACGTAGAACTTGGCACGCTCAACGTTAACGTTCGACAGCACGGTCTGTGTGCCGACGGCTTTAGGGTAAGAAAGGCTAAGTGTTTACCTGAGATCATAATACAAGCAGCTTTATAAAAAACATTATCGAACGTATTTTACTAAAAGCTAAAAGCCGTGGTAAACTTTATGTTGCAATGTGAGAGGAACGAATTAATGCATAACTGAATGATGACAGTCTGTGTACACTAGAAAGATTTTAATTGTAATCCATACATTTTCTGTTCCGAATAATGGATGGCGTAGGTAATAATTGTTAAAAATACACATAGGGTGTGAGGAATCAGCCATGAGCCTGAGTTTTCCGACAGTTGTTGTGAGCGAGTTTTATTACAGTATCAAGCAGTAAATGTTTAATTTTGACAGAGGACATCTGGCAATCTCAATCTTCTGAAATTTCTCTTAGCACTAGCAAATCCATAGCAACGCTGTCAAGGAGTCAGCAGGTTGCGACGAATTTTGGTGGAGCAGGTAACTCGCATATTGTTTTATAGCTCCTGCAGCATCGGAGATCGTCGACAAATGAAGATGAATATCTGCCAACTAACTTTTACGCCCCGGTATATTTCAAATTGACACTGCGGACCTCGGAATATTGAATTCCCTAACGATTTTCCAAATGGAACGTCCTGTGTGTCTATCTCGAGCCAGCATTCCGAGTTCAAAATCTGTTAACTCCTATCGTGCGGCCATAATCACGTCGGAAACCTTTTCACATGAATCACGTGAGTCCAAATAACAGTTCCGCCAGTGCGCTGTCTACTTATAACTTGCGTATTCTATACTAGCGCCGTCTGTGTCACTTCAATGTACTTTTTTTGCTGCTAACAAGCCCATTTCTCAATGACTCAGGCACGAGACAGCGCTTTAAGTTATATTAAAAGTAAACTACCAGCAACTGCGAACCCAAACAACACATCTAAAAAACAATTACTGGTAATCCCTTTTTATTCTGGTGTTTTAACATCAGAACTTTCGACACAGTTGGGCAGGTTGTATAGTATGTACATATGGTAAACAATTTCCTCTTCTCTGGCTTTTCTCTTTGTGCTATCCTTCAAGTACTTTTGAGACATTCTGGAAACTAGAATACTCATTAAATTACTTGTATTACTTCAATTTCTTCGCCTTTCTCAACTATATTGGGAGCACTCAGCATGATCTTTGGTGCTGGATATTTACAAATTGTCAAAGAGCTAGTATATTACTATCTTATGCGAAGTCGATGAATTTTGGCACCAACAGCACGACGATTACTCACGTGCGTGAAGTGTCTTTACTAGGTGCTTCGAGTAAATATAAGACAGTCGCTGATAGCAACTGACGAACGCAACTGGATTACCCGTAGACTACTTTAAGGAAGACGGCTTCAGCACAATTAATTCAAGTTTCAGTGTTTACATTAACTTTCATTGACCCCCGCTTGTTGAAATCTTTCCTAATGGCTCTCCATATCAAACATTTCAGCAAGACCGAGTGAATTATTCGCCTTCGAGCAGAAACAGCGTATGCTATTTCGAATTCCGTCACATAAAGTGCTACATTTGAGCTGCGGAAGCGATACCGGTAACAGAGGCTCTAAAATTTTGTCGTCATTCAGTGTTCCAGAATCTTTACAATCCATCTAAAACCGGACGTGAAACAGAAAAATGAACTTCCTAATTTCGTAAATAATCGGGAGCCATCGCAGAAAAAAAAGAGTACCTCCTTTCTATGGGCTGCAACTACGTACGTCTGATTACCATGACAAGGTGGGCCAACCGGCGAAGGAGGCCCGTGTCTCTGACCCCTGTAATGAACATCACTGCCCCCCCCCTCCCCCTCACACATTATGATACGCTTACGGAAACTGATGGCTGACAAATTGACAGTTTATTGGCGCATTGCAATACATCAATGGGCACAGGGCACAGTACTATGCTGCGAAGAAACCCTTAACTAAAAACTCAGTCTTCTTTCGAAAATCTAATGAGTGGGAGGAAGCAAACAACTCATGATTCAACCGCTCTCCACCCCATGAAAATAAGAGGATGTAAACCATTTACTGTTTCCGCAGATTTGCTTCCCGAATCAGGGCAACAGTGCTGGCTCCAAAATTAAGGTACCTCTCTTACTAAGTGTTCTAGTCTCGCCGTTTCGTGAAGATATCCACATACATGAAAACCTTTTTGGTTTTACAAGAACCAGTGCTGGGTGTTTAAAAATTTTGCTGTATTTTTAGTGATTACCTTAACACTTTGGTCTCCTGGTGACTTCTCCAAATTCATTTTTTAAAATCCTTTTCCGACTGCGGATATTGTCACGTCATGGTTTTCTAGTTGTAAGTTGTTAGTTTATGTGGAAATGTGTTTATGAATCGCTGTCCAGGTTTTCTTTTTATGTGGATGATGGTACATATGGTTAAGTTATGGCAATACGATTCGATAAACCACAGGCCTTAAGTAATTCCGGTATCAGGTCCGGAGCACGTGATGTCGACCGGCCGCCGTGTCCCCCTCTGCCTTTTGGCGTCATTTAGATGCAGTATGGAGGAGCATGGGGTCAGCACACCCCTCTCCCGGCAGCTGTCAGCTTTCCGTTACTTATCATTGAAGCAGCTGCTCAACGGGGCTAACGACGGAGTTTAAATTGTCGCTCCGAGGGGAGATCTTCGTCAGTACCGGGAACTGAACCCGGGTCGTCTGCTTGGTAGTCAAGAATGCTGGCCGCTCAGCAACGGAAGCGTACGCAGTAAATTGAAGCCAAATAAGTATAGGGAGATCAGGAACAGTCTGAAAATCTTGTAAGGGTGTCGCAGGGAAGGTAGTGCTAAGAAATTATTGTTAAAAAAATAGATTCTCTGCCGTTTCCGAGTTAATTAGTATAGAAGTTAAGCAAATTCAAATGGCCGCTTGATATGGGGTGTAGCCACACGTGTGCTTCGTCTGGTTTCCCAAAACCAAGAGCGATACAAAAATTTGACCCCGAGCCAAAGGCTGGGCAGTCCCGTGTGCTTCCGTCCACGCTGTGAGAACAGACACAAACTGCCTCTGGCGGTCCGCTTGAATCTGCGCGCGCGTCGGCTTGATGGGCTAACTTCAACGCCGACTAATTCGGTGACGGCGCAACAACTATTTCTCAGCACAACTTACCCTGCAACAGTGTTAAGAGATTTTCAGACTGTTTCTGACAACTGTATATACTACGCAAGATAATATTGTCTCCGGGTCCATTTATCAGTTGGTGACATACTGCACTCAGATAGACTATAAGCAATGCGTAGAATACAACTACGACAACGTACCCTTCAATGACCATAACAAATTGAACAGCGCAAAAAATAATAATTATTATAATTATAATGGTAATTTTAAGACAAAGATGATCACTGATCACCCTTAACTTCACTTCTTAAAGTTCGTTTAAGCAGCTGGTTTACTCATACTACAGCGACCTTGATATGTGATCTTTGTCATCAGCAATTACTCTGCGTGGTAGAAACACACGACGAAAATGTAAACATTGACTATAAACTCTGCTAACTAGCGGCCTAACCAGAGCCATTTAATTAGTATTTCTGATGGAAGGGTTAGAGAGAGATAACGAACGTATATTTAATGTTCGTTAAAATGGAAGGCGCTAGAATGACTTTTCTTCATCTGACGGCTGTTCAAGAGATACGGAACTTGGGTGTTGATCGGCCAGCTCTAACAGTTCAGTTGCCAAGGAGAGCCAGAGACACGATGGGCTTTAGAACGACCTCCAGAGGTGAATTTCGACGTGTTGGAAGCTATGTCGGTGCAAGTCGTATTGAAGCAGTAGGCATGATTACCGCTCGAAGTGGAAGTAATGAATTGGCTAAGATACTAGACTCCCACTTTTGGAGGAGCGCTCGTCTGGCTATTCATGTATTCCCATGGTTTGCCGAAATTTTTCACGACAAATGCCGGGATGGTTCCCGAACGCAAGCTCTGACAGCAGGTTTGCTCTAGAGACATGACTGGCGGACGGTAGGCGGCTATTGAGAATGCCAGACGATTGCTGACCGCGAGCAACCAGTAGGTGCTTGCTACTGGACGTTCCGGACCAAAGGTGGAGAAAAGGAAGGTTGGAGGAGCGTCTGATGTATTTTCGCGTGGTAAATTTACACCTAATGTTCTGCACAGTTTAAAAACACTCGTTTTAATCATAATACCTGTGGCGGGTGCCAGAATTTTAAACAGAGCATGACTATCGTGTGACGACAAACTCAACAGCAACATACTTATATTTTTTCCGATTGAATTGGTGGAGCAACTGGAGGGTTGAAAAGGGGAGGGGGGAAACTTGCAAATAGTGCGTTAGTCAATCTTTCCAGTCTGCAGTCTACACGGGGATTCGCGGCAGCAACTATTACGGGTCTACGAAGGGATTTCAGACATTTAAAATTCTACGGCATCTGATGTTTAAGGTACAAAGTTGCGACGCTGCGGAGACAAACTGAAAACAGACAGCAACGATAAAAATCGCTTTGAAGTCCATCTCCTACAAAAATCACGTAAAACGCTGAAATTAGCGTACCGCAACAGCAACGCTAAGCATGTCAAAAATCTGTTCTTAACGTTAATTCGGACCGGAGTTGTGTTCTCCTTTGATACAAGTAACTTCTCTTGCTTGACAACCGGCAGGCACAACGCTTTACGCAGGTGAACTGGCAATAGAGCGGAGGCCGGAAACGCCAGGCTCCCACAGGTACATCGCTAGCTGTGCTAGTTGTCAAATGCCAACTCTATGACTTTCCGTCAATTACTACGAACTGTGACCTCTCTGATAGGAAATCACGAGTCCAGTCACGTAACTGAGACGCTATTCCATAAACACGCAATTTCACTACAACCTGCTTATGTGGTACAGTGTCAAAAGCCTTCCGAAAATCCAGAAATACGGAATCAATCTGAAATCCTTGTCAACAGCACTCAGCACTTCATGCGAGTAAAGAGCTAGTTGTGTTCCATAAGAAAGGTGTTTTCTAAATCCATGCTGACACTGTTTCAATATATAGTTTTCTTCGAGGTAACTCATAATGTTTGAACACAATCCATGTTCCAAAATTCTGCTGCATATGGACGTTAACGATATGGGTCTGTAATCTAGTGGATTACTCCCACTATCTTTCTTGAATACTGGTGTGACCTGCGCAACTTTCCAGTCTTTGGGTACGGATCTTCCGTTAAGCGAACGGCTGTGTATGATTGTTATGTATGGAGTTCTTGTATCAGTATACTCTGAAACGAACCTAACTGGTATACAATCTGCACCGGAAGACCTGCTCTTGTTAAGTGATTTAAGTAGCTACACTACTCCGAGGATATCTACTACTACGTTACTCATTTTAGGAGCTGTTCTTGATTCCAATTCTGGAATATTTACTTCGATTCCTTTTGTAAAGGCATTTCGGAAGGCTGTGTTTAGTAAGTCTGCTTTGGCAGCACTGTCTTCGATAGTATCTCTATTGCTATCGTGCAGAGAAGGCATCGATTGTGTCTTGCTGCTAGCACACTTCACATACGACCAGAATCTCTTTGGACTTTCTGCCAGGTTTCGAGACAAAGTCTCGTTGTGGAAACTGTTGTAAGCATCTCGCATTGAAGTCCGCGCTAAATTTCGAGCTTCTGTAAAAGATTGCTAATTGGAGATTTGCGTCTGTTTTATTTGGCATGTTCTTTTCGTTGTTTCTGCAACAGTGTTCTGACCCGTTTTGTGTACCATGGGGTACAGCACCGTCGTTCGTTAATTTATTTGGTATACATCTCTCAATTGCTGCCGATACTATTTCTTTGAATTCAAGCCACATCTGGTCTACACATATTGTTAATTTGGAATGAGTGGAGATTGTCTCTCAGGAAGGCGTCAAGTGAATTTTTATCTGCTTTTTTGAATAGGTATACTTTTCGCTTATTTTTGGAGGATTTGGGGGTCAGAATATTCATTCTCGCTACGAAAATCCTGTGTTCACTAATCCCCTGATCTCAAGTATAATTGGAGGCTTTAAAGCTATATGATAAGTTATAAGTAATGAGTACAATTTGTGATATAAATACTGATTTGCCTTTTTATTTTCCTTCTAATGCTTCCGTTTCACTGGGAACATAGAAAAAAGTTGAGGAATTCTCTTTCGGCTTAGTTCATACGCCAACCATGAGTTGCTATGGTCGGTACGCAAGCTGTCAATTTCCTATCAAAATTACGATGCAAGTTGCACGAAATATTGCACTGAAATACGAGTACCAATAACGTCTGACACATCATACTTCGTCTCATCCGAGTTGTAAGTAGGATAAATGGGTAACACAAACAGGTTCGCGCGAAACATTGACGTAAAAATCAGCTCAATTTTGGGTAGTACTGTTTTTGTTAATGTTCTACGTATTTGGAAATACGATTTATCGTACTGTTTCAACAGTTAATGATACACGATGAAAACCCCCTTCCACTGCAAGCAAAGAGAATCAGCAGAGAACATCAACTGCGCCATCGCGTGACACACACACACACACACACACACACACACACACACACACACAAAACTAACCAGAGATATACGTGATGGGAAGGGGGCGTGAAAATAAGAGGGTTGAGGAGAAGTTTGTTGGCTAGATACCGGTGGCGTAATGAAGTAGAAAGCGAGGACGCCTTTTAGCAGGGCATTCCCAACCTGCCCCTCCAATGCTTTAGGCGAGAATTCTCCTCGACAGACCATTAAAAAGCCATTTCAACAAGGGCGCTCCCAAATGATAAAGGAGCGAGTTAGCTATGAGACAAGGTAGATCCTGTTACAACAGACGATATTGCGAAAATACATATCAAACATACCGGCCTAACCAAAATCAGCCTCGCACGTCTCTCAAGGCGGATGCTAGGATGATTCTTCCTTACGCCCGTTCTTCCTGCAACGTATACCACATCTGCATCTACATTTCGCCCGACACCTTACCGTGTGCGGCGAAGGGTACTGTATGTACTAATGTAGTTCCATCCCCTACCCCACTTTCCTGCGACAGCCGCGAATGGTTCACGGGAAGGGTAATTGCTGGTGAGCCTCTGAGTGAGAAGTAAGCAGGTGGAAGCCATACATTGGTTGACTCTTCTAGAAACGTACGTTCTCTGAATTTTAACACCAAATTAAATCACTGTGCAGAACTGCTAGCTTGTAGTGTCTGCCAATGGAGTTTTCTCAACATCTCCGAGACGCCTCTGCGCTTACTAAATGAAGCTGTAATAAAACGCGCTGCTCTTATTTCGATCCTGTTTCCTCTATCAATCCTATTTGGTGCGAACCCCAGACCAACTAGCAACATTAAAGAGTTGGTCGAACGAGAGTTTCATTAGCTACCTTCTTTGTGGGTGGATTCCTGAGAATTCTTCTAAGGAATCTCATTCTGGCATCTGCGTGTGATTAGTTTTATGTGGCTGTTCCATTTTAAATCGCTTCCTATGATTACTTCTTGATATTTTATAGATGTGACTGATTCCAGTGATTGTTCAGCCCATACAATCGAAGACAAGTTAACCATTTGACGGTATTGCTTGTCTTGGTATATAGGGAGCTCAGAAACAGTCTGCAAAGCTTGGAAGGATGTTGCAGAGTACATTCGGTACGGTGCGCCGTTTCCGAGTTGATCAACATTAAAGTTGGAATATCAGGCCGTTGGACGAAAATTCAAGCGGCCCGCGAGAGACTGTGTCGCCAAACGTGTTCTTGGTGTAGTTTTCTAAAAACAAGTAGCAGATCAATACCAAAGCTGGACATGGGGCAGTAGTAGTCTCAGGATCGAGTCCAAGCCGAAGGCTGGGCAGTCTCGCGCACTGCTATCGAAGCTATGAGAACAATGGACAGTAATTGTATCTGGCGTGGCACAGGTTCGTTTTCGTAGGAGTATTACCTTCCTGTGGCACTACATGCAAACACTATCAGTGTATATACAAGATGTCCCAAAAAAAAGTGTACAGTCTTTGAAACGGAATCTCTCTTTAATTAAAGGAGACAGAAATACAATTCTTATGGCTAATAACTTAGACGGCGGTGAAAAACATAACAATGCTTTCTTTTGTTTCAGGATTGTAAACAAACACGGCGTTATCGTTTGAACAACGGATATGGGTGCTAAAATGTTACTGGAAAATAGAGAATGCGAGTGTGGTACGCCGACGTTGGAGAGTTCAATTTGGAATACCACCACCGACAAGAGTAACAGTTATAAGAATCAGAGGTAAGTTTGAAGTCGAAGGAACGGTGCACGATATAGAGAAGGGACATAGCGGACGAAAGAGAAGTTCAACAGACAATGAGAGTGTCGATGCAGTAATCCAGGCATACACACGATCCCCGAAGAAACCTGTGAGGCAATGCTCTCGCGACAGTGGGATCTGCAGAAGCAGTGTTCACAGAATTTTGCGGTCTCAGAACTTTTAAGCCTTACATTCCAAGACTTCTCCATGGTCTTAACGAGGGTGATCCTGATAAGCGAAGCGAATTTTGAGTGGTTCATGAACAGATGTGAAGAAGAGCAACGTTTCCAAGATCGAATTATTTGGTCAGATGAATCGACGTTTGAAGTTGATGGAACAACAGGACGGGGCGCCACCTCACTTTCACCTGGATGTGAGGGCATTTCTTAATCGTACATTCACTGTCAGATCGATAGGACGAAGAGGGAGTGCGGAGTAACCCGCTCGATCTCCAGCTTTACTCCTCTAGACTTCTTTCTGTGTGGTACTCTCAAGAACGTAGTTTACGTCGCGAGACCACACACACTGGATGATCGTAGAGAGCAAATCGAGCAAGCCTGTGATGCTATTCCGTTGGAAACAAAGTTGGTATGTCGCTCAGTCTTAAGTCTTTGTCGACGGTGTATTGCGGTGGACGGACACCACTATGAACATTTACCACCTAACACCACTAAAATTGTATTTCTAACCCCTTTCATTAAAGAGATGTTCAGTTTCAAAGAGCGTATACATTATTTTGGGACACACTGTATATAACATAATTACTCGGCTTTACAATACGTTGTCAATGACAGCACCACGGCACATTTACCAATCCAGTTCCTTTCCCACCAACATTACGCACGTCACTGACATCATCACACTTACAAATTAAGCACGTCGGTCATGGTTTAGGGGAACACATTTTACATAAAAGATCACTTAAGTAAGTATTCACTTAATAAACTGAAAATAGCCGCACTACATAAACATGAACTCAGTGAAGTTACTATGTCTCCTCATATAAGAGAACAGGACAGATGGAAGAAGACGCCTTTTCAGGAAGAGAATTACAACCATCATACAGGATGAGTAAGACTCAGTTTACCCCTAGTAGGGTATAACAGTATGCAGACATTTACGCAGAATCTGTCCATATGCGTTTCTTGCATTAGTATTGTTAGTAATTAATGTGTGCTTTCCGCACAGTGTTTACTTATTTTGTGGAAAATGAACAACCCTGGCAGGTCTCGACATTGCGTCGCCCGTGATACATAAAGCGGAATGCGGAAGGTTATAACATTGAGAAATACCCTGCAGTGGTGCAGTAGGGGAGAGGGGGGGGGGGGGGGGGGGGTGATGGCGTGCTCGCTGTAAGGTTGGCAGACCTACGATAGATGGAATTACCTTACCTACGTCACTCGCTCTTTTATCTACCCCCCCCCCCCCCCCCAAGAACCCAGTCTATCGCTTAATAACGGCTCTACTGCAGACGTGGTACACACAGTTAAAATTTGTTCTTAATCCACTTCATTTAACAACAACAAAATTTTATAACATTAATACACTATTTTTAATAACGTGTGACCTTTCGATCCTCTACAATGCGGTAACTATTAGTCCTAGAGAAAGTTGTCGGAAGTTAAATGTAGCTTGATTTTGTACTCTGAAACATTTTCTTGCTAGAAGCCGCAGGTTTCGAGTTATCAAAGAGAAACGTAAAAAGTGATCTCTATCCACCACGCTCACACTCCACCATAAGGTATTTTTAATACCGTTTGTAATGGGGCTTATACTACCAAGTGGGCCAGTGAAGTGCTACTGATAAACACTGAAGACGTTGTTGTTGTTGTCGTCGTCGTCGTTGTTGTTTGCTGCTATCTTCAGTCCGAAGATGCAGTTAACCACGCTATCATATACTCCGCAAGCCTCTTCTTCTCTTCCCGATTACTGTGACCTACAACCTGCTTATTATCGTCATTCCTTGAGCCCCTTCTGCAATTTATACACCCCACCACAAACTTTTATCCACTGAAAAATTAGCCTTACATTGAAGCCTTAAGGCAAGTTCCATCAAGAGACAGGTACTTTGAATCAAGTTTTCTCATGGGGCTCTTATCTCCAGAATCCAACTCCGTGCTTCTTCATTAGTTACTGTATGATCCCCTCTAATTTTCAGCATTCTTCCGCAACATCGAATTTGAAAGGCTTCTGTTTTGTTTATCGTTCTCGTTTCATTTCCCTTCAAGCCTACAAGCCATAAAAACTTTCATGGAAATTACCATCTCCTTATCATTTTATCTTTGAACTCTTCCACTGGTTCGTGTATGCATAAAAACAACGACATGGGATTGTTCGTCCGCCTTTAGCGAAACACTTCTGTTTTTTTATGTATTTATTTCCAAACTAGTTTCAGCAACAATATCGCCATCGTCAGTGGGTTCTTTAATTCTTATGCAAGTCACACCACGATTTTTACCTTCGTTGCCGCTACTTCCGGTATATTTTCTGTGTCTTTGTTGCCGTTCCTTGAACATACTACATGTCATCTACATCTACGACATGGCGTAATGTTTTGGATTACGAACAAGGAGCAAAAGTTATGTTTATCTGCTGTGCATAAAAGCAGCTGCAAGCCGACAAACTTGCAGACAACATGCTGTACGCCGAAGAAATGGCAACTAAAACAAACAAAATATGTTGGAAACAGCGGCAACAAAGGTAAAAACCATGCTATGGCTTAACAGTAAATAAGGCGGACCCACAATCGCGTACTGTTGTTAACATTTCCCATACTGGCGGTACAGTTTTAACCGTGGCGGTGTTTTGAAATAAAGATACTGTTCTTTATTTAAAGTAAGACTTACGCAACAACTGCAGAGAGATGTTTATTTAGTCAATAGCATTTGAGTTAGTATAAACAGCAGTCATTCAACTTTGTACAGCAATCAAGTATCTTTTACTCCTTTTCGATATCCCAGTACAGTCACCAGTGGCTCAAAACGTGTCGCTAACCCACTTACATAGTTACGGACTGCGGAACCTGTACGGAGAAACGAATTACCTTCCATAAATTTCCTTAGCCTTCGTGCGGACTCATGTCACAAGGCCGTGTCGTATACGACACTTAGCTAAAGAAAAAAAAATGTTAGCACCTTTAAAAATGAGATTCATCTGGTTTACATGCGGAACACTTACTAACGGACACTAGCACTGATACCTACGCAAACGTAAAAAGACGTTTCGGATCCGACGCTGTCTTGTGGTAGGAAGGTTACGAAACCTAAATAGGGAAGGTCAGAGATCTGGTCATGCTATGTATTTGAGGCCTCCGACAAGAATCTCAATCCGCGTTGAGTGTCAGTCATGCCACGGATACAAATCACGTCGATTAGGAAACACAGTCAAATTGAAATCCATGAAACAATGACACAAAACAGACATATTGTGAAAGCTCCCTAAATGAAGCTCGCACCAGCTGTCGATGCTATGAAGTCATTTACATAAAACATCTCGTTTAATCCCCGCACGCACCAGAACACGGTGAATAAGTTGAATAACGATAGTGTTGAACAGCAACCTCGAACGTCAAAAATTTCAGTTTTACAGGAAGGTGAAGAAACACCACCACCTCGATATGAAACAAATTTAAATTATCATTACAAAACACTTCAGTAATAAAATATTAGATGAAAAAAAAGACTGAAAAATGAATCTCAAAAAACCTGATACACGATGCAGTACGAAAAAAATGGCATACGAGTTTGCGGTTCAGCGGTATGACAAACATGCAGGAGGGCTGACGGCCCCGTACGTTCACTTGTGACAAAGGAAGGACAAAGCCACGCGGTGACCATATGGCCGGCACGGACACGTAAACACAGGCAGGCAGGCGCAACACACACCGCGCGCCGCGGCCGCAGCTGTGGCGCCGCGCCGGCACGGACCTAGCTGCACGCCCAGCTCCGCCAGGCACACGTCCACGCACACCGACACGCATGGCAAGCACGAAGACATCACACCGCAGCACTCCGCGCCGCCGAACACACCGGGCCAGCTGCCGCTGTCGGCGCCGCCTCCGCCGCACGCACGTACAATCGATAAACTAAAGCGGCCGCCGCAGAGGCACCGGCGCCCGGCTACGGGTGCAGAGCGCAACTGGAGCGTCGCTATGGTAACCCAGGCCCGCGGCCGCATCCCTGACCCAGATACGGCGCAGGCCGTCGCGTGCCACCCCCTGCGCAGAGCCTCCCACACACCCCTTCTGCCCCTACCCCACTCGCGCTGACTTCTGCTCCGTTCAGTTTTACCCACCATTAGTTCACTCACTACTCCCCCTCCCGCCGCTATTAACTATCTTAGATACCCACTCATACCACTCCTTTACTTCCCAATCCACCACCATCCACCTAATACAGACACCAACGAGCACAGGCTGCCTTATACACCTGCATCTACATTACTGGCCATTAAAAGTGCTACACCAAGAAGAAATGTAGATGATAAACGGGTATTCACTGGACAAATATGTTATACCAGAACTGACATGTGGGCCGGCCGGTGTGGCCGTGCGGTTCTAGGCGCTTCAGTCTCGAACCGCGTGACCGCTACGGTCGCAGGTTCGAATCCTGCCTCGGGCATGGGTGTGTGTGATGTCCTTAGGTTGGTTAGGTTTAAGTAGTTCTAAGCTCTAGGGGACTGGTGACCACAGATGTTGAGTCCCATAGTGCTCAGAGCCATTTGAACCATTTTAGAGCTGACATGTGATTACATTTTCACGCAATTTGGGAGCATAGATCCTGAGAAAACAGTACCCAGAACAACCACATCTTGCCGTAATAACGGTCTTGATGGGCCTGGGCATTGAGTCATACAGAGCTTGGATGGCGTGTACAGGTACAGCTGCCCATGTAGCTTCAACACGATACCACAGTTCATCAAGAGTAGTGACTGGCGTATTGTGACTAGCCAGTTGCTCGGCCACCATTGACCAGACGTTTTCAGTTGGTGAGGGATCTGGAGGAAGTGCTGGCCTGGTCAGCAGTCGAACATTTTCTGTATCCATAAAGGCCCGTACAGGACCTGCAACATGCGGTTGTGCATTATCCTGCTGAAATTGAGGGTTTCGAAGGGATCGAATGAAGGGTAGAGCCACGGGTCGTAACACATCTGAAATGTAACGCCCACCGTTCAAAGTGCCGACAATGCGAACAACAGGTGACCGAAGACACGCTTCTAATGTGCGTTCACGTCGATGTCGCCAAACAAGGATGCGACCATCATATTGCTGTAAACAGAACCTGGATTCAACCGAAAAAATGACGTTTTGCCATTCGTGCACCCAGGTTCGTCGTTGAGTACACCATCCCAGGCGCTCCTGTCTGTGATGCATCGTCAAGGGTAACCGCAGCCATGGTCTCCGAGCTGATAGTCCATGCTGGTGCAAACGTTGTCGAACTGTTCGTGCACATGGTTGTTGTCTTGCAAACGTCCCCATCTGTTGACTCAGGGATCGAGACGTGGCTGCACGATCCGTTACAGCCATGCGGTTAAGATGCCTGTCATCTCGACTGCTAGTGATACGAGGCCGTTGGGATCCAGCACGGCGTTACTTATTACACTCCTGAACCCACCGATTCCATATTCTGCTAACAATCATTGGATCTCGACCAACGCGAGCAGCAAGGTCGCGATACGATAAACCGCAATCGCGATAGGCTACAATCCGACCTTTATCGAAGTCGGAAACGTGATGGTACACATTTCTCCTCCTTACACGAGGCATCACAACAACGTTTCACTAGGCACCGCCGGTCAACTGCTGTTCGTGTATGAGAGATCGGTTGGAAACTTTCCTCATGTCAGCGCATTGTAGGTGTTGCCACCGGCGCCAACCTTGTGTGAATGCTCTGAAAAGCTAATCATTCGCATATCACAGCATCTTCTTCCTGTCGGTTAAATTTCGCGTCTGTAGCACGACATCTTCGTGATGTAGCAATTTTAATGCCCAGCAGTGTATAACTACATCTACAGGACTGCTCTGCAGTTCACACTTAAGGTTTTGGCAGGGGCTTCACAACACAATTTTCAGGCAATTTCTCAATCGTTCTCCTCTAGAATAGCACGCGGGAGGAATAACACTTTATTCTATCCGTGCAGGTACTGATTTCCCCTAATGAAACTCGATGGTCCCATTTCCATGTGTAGCTAGGAGTAACTTAAATGCTTCGCTATGGATAGAAGCTGAATTATCGATTTGAACCCAAGCTGGATTACTCTAGACTAATGCCCTCCCTAACAGGAACCTCAATTCACACCATAAGCCATCTTCATTTTCCAGTTCTTAAATCGTCGGTAATGCCCCTTCAGCTTCTATCCGTATCGAAGATAAAGTTGAGACTCGATATTATGTCTCAAGGAAAATGTAACCTAAATACATTCGCACCCGGAGGTGATCAAAATTGTGTGAAATGATCTCCGCTCAATGATTCCCTCCCGAGTTAGCTTATCACGTCCGTGACACTCTCTCCTCTATTTAGTGTTATACAAAAAGCGTTCCCCTTCCTTGAACTTTCTCTATGTTCTCCGTCAAATGTGTCTAGTACGGACCCCCATAGGTGCAGCAGTTATGCAGAACAGGACTGACACGCGTTGAGGGTGTCTGCAGTAGATTTGTTGCCCTTTCGAAGTGTTACGCCAATAAAACGCTGACTCTTGTTCCCTCTCCCAACAACATTTTCCATGTGATGGTTTCTAGTCTAAATTGTTCGTAATTGTAATCATCAGATATTTAGTTCTACGGAGAACATTTGTGGGTTGTGTGGTATGTCGGGTAACCAAAATTTAACGGATACCATTTAGTACTTATGTGAGAGCCATTTTGTGGGCGTCCATTAATTACGTGAGCTCAAAATGGGGGGGGGGGGGGTCCGGCAAAATTTTGCCAAATCTCATTTAAAGGGGAGGGGGGAAGGCAATGAAAATCTCACGCCAACTTTTCAATTCAGACATTATACATTATTATAGCGGATAACATTTTGTTTCACATAATTAATCCGGGACATTCTCTCAACTGAATGCCTTACACATATGCAGACGCGGGATTCCCAGACTTCAAGCAAGTGCCGCAGGTGTGTGAAATTTCATTCTGGTGCTTCCCTACCACGCTGGTCGAAATCGCTACGTGTCAGACAGTGCGTCTCGTGATATTCTGCAAAGCATATGAAGCTAATGTTTTTGGGCGCAACACGAATCAAAACTTTTACAGTGTGTGTGCGTTAAGCGGCATGCGGATAAGCTGAAGTAATCGTTTGTGGAAGGAAGCTAAGCTGAAGTTACGACAAGAATTCTCTTAGTGACCATATAAATCAAGGGACTGAAAAGCTACGTAACCATATGGTTCAAAGGAAGGTACAAACAACGTTGTCCTTCGACTATGATGTAAGTGAAGTTTCAGTGACACTTTGTGTGTACAATATATGCATAAAAGGTCAGTTTTTTTCAGAGATGCATCAAAACCGTTGATACCACCTTCGTGGAGCCTTGTTGTCCGTCTGTGTCTGCCTGAATACTACTCACTGGCCAGTTTAAAATAAAGTGTTTTAATCAATGTTTATCAAATTTTAAAAATTTCGCAGAATCTCACCAAATTTCACCAGGGAGGGGGGGGGGGCAAATTTTAAAGAAAATAAATTAATGGACATCCTCTTTTCTTTATTTAGGGTCAATTGCCATTTTTCGCACAATGCAGTATTCGTATTAAATCATTTTATATTTTATTATTGCAGTGTCTAGATTTTACAGTGTGTGTATAGCTCCAGGCAATGTTCCTTTGGACCTGACGAGGGAAGTTAAAAAGGTCTCTCTACGTGCAGCAAACAAACAACCGTGCGAGCACTATGGGAAGCAAGACTGACTGGGGCATGTGGAGATTTGGGTCGGCCCTGGAAGCGTGCTCGGACAGCTTAAGTTGGTAAGACGACCGCTCGCGACAAGCGCGAAATCCGGGTTCGAGTCCCAGGCACAAATTTTCACATATTTCCAGTAAATTGTATAGCTGTTGTGGTGTCGTATTCGCAATTTGTGAATAGATTTCATTATATTGTATGACTTTACTAGTCGTTGAATGGGAACACCGTCTGTAAACCATCTAAGAAACCTACTCACATTGTCTCCTAAATCGTTTACATCGACTAAGAACAGCTGAGGAACTGTAACGCCTGTTCGCGGAACCCCAGACAAAACTTCGATTTCACTAGATTTACTGTCAATCACTACGAACTATGAATCCTCTGACAGGAAATCATGGACCCAGTTGCATAGCTGATATGATACTCCATAGACACGCAACTTGGGTTAGAAGCCGCTTGTGGGGGAACTGTGTCAAAAGCGTCGTAGAAATCTAGACATTTGGAATCTACCTTAGCAGTTCACCTCCACGTCCACAAAACAAGGCAGCGCAGCACTTAAGGCGCAGCCCTCTCATTCATGATAAGCCGACATTCAGAACCCCGCGTGGCCACCACCGCTGTTCAGTTTGGACATATAAGCAGGAACGAAGGCACGGAGAGAAACATTATGAAGAGATATAGATGAAACACATACCAATGATGCGTTTTGTAGACGATATTAGCCCTTCAGGCTGGCTGCAAGGAAGATAAGAAGTACTCTTGAAACACAAGATGGTTCAAATGGCTCTAAGAACTACGGGACTTAACACCTGAGGTCGTTAGTCCCCTAGACGGAGAACTACTTAAACCTAACTAACCTAAGGACATCACACACATCCGTGCCCGAGGCAGGATTCGAACCTGTGACCGTAGCAGCAACGCGCTTCCGGACTGAAACGCCTATAAGCGCTCAGCCACAGCGGCCGGCTGAAACGCAAGGACAACATGCTTAGCGAGGAGGAGAAGATTTGTGTTTAACCTCTCATCGACCACGAGGTCATAAGAGAAGGAACACAAGCTCGGATTAGCGAAGGATGGGGGGGAAAAAGACGACCGTGCCCTATCGATTAAGGGAAATC
Source organism: Schistocerca americana (assembly GCF_021461395.2). NCBI lineage: Eukaryota > Metazoa > Arthropoda > Insecta > Orthoptera > Acrididae > Schistocerca > Schistocerca americana. Next base: position 212,895,127 of record NC_060122.1, on the reverse strand, counting down.
ACGGGAACCTAAATCAGGATGGCCGGACACGGGTTTCAACAGTCTTCGCCCCAAATGCGAATCCAGTGCGCTAACCACTGCGCTGCCTAGCTTGGTACTTAGCAAGGAATATGGCTGAAGGATAAATAAAGCAAGCATAAGTAGTAGCAGAAAACAGATCAACGATTTAAGGGCGTTTGAAATTTGTGCCACCGACGAACGTTGAAAGTTCAGAGTGCAGTCGAAGCATTAGGAAAAACAGGTGAATAAAGAAATCGATGGAAAAGCCTTATCCGAAGAAATGACAGTTTAGTGAGACTCTGCTTCGGCATCCAGGTAAGCTAACTTTGCACTTGAAGAAGCAGCAGAAAGGAGAAATTGTAGGTTCAAATGGCTCTGAGCACTATGGGACTTAACATCTGAGGTCGTCAGTCCCCTAGAACTTAGAACTACTTAAACCTAACTAACCTAAGGACATCACACACATCCATGTCCAAGGCAGGATTCGAACCTGCGACCGTAGCGGTCGCTCGGTTCCAGACTGTAGCGCCTAGAACCGCACGGCCACTCCGGCCGGCGAGAAATAGTAGGCAAGATCTAGTTTGGAATATGCGAAATAGAAGCTCTTGAGAGGAACAGTTACATGAAAATGATAATATTAGTACGTAAGAGAAAAATATGAACAGCCTCAAACAATTCGAAAGACTGACGACCTAAAAGAAGGACCACTGATTTAGATTTTTCTGGCTTCATCAACAGCTTGCAGCATATGCTGGGGTAGGCCCTTTGGGAGCGACATGGAGGGTGTTCTTCAGATATTGGGTCTGGTCTCCTATGATCTCGTTGCAGATTGGATGTTGAAACTCTAATGTTCCTTTATCCCACTAGGAGAATCTCCTTTCAATCCTCCGAGGTAGCCAGTTGTATAATCTCGTTCTTAAGTCCACCCCGCAAACGCTGTGTTGGTCTACCAACAAGTTTGTCGTGACGTTCTTCTGCGAAGGGAGGAGTGCATATCAGTTACACACATAGTTTATACGTTGTTTGCTAAAACCGCTTGCGACGCATGGCGGGACAGTTCCTTTGCGAAGCCTATGGTCAACTTCCTCTCGTACCCTAGTCCAAAAACAGGTTGTGCTATCTTCTTGCCATCTTCAGGCGTTCTTGGTGTCGCCTGAAGATGGCAAGAAGTCGGCTTGCCGAAATATCGCTCCTTTTGGAAGACTCTATCTGGCTAAATACCCGAGAAATATTCAAGATTTCTGTACGCCGAGAAAACCTCAGATCACACATCAGGTTGTGCTGTCTCTTATGGGCCCCTTTCTCGATAGGGTCATTTACCCCTCATTCTTCCATCACAGATATGTGGATTATCCTCGTCAGAAGACGAAAGGACTGGTAGGCATGTCACAGTAGAGTAAGTGATTAGATCCGCAAGAGCAAGAAGTAGTGTACCACATGACGAACCATCCAATAGTCATTTAGCCAATTCTCTAAGTGGCGTGAACTTCGGAATGCACATTCAAAATTTGACGTTGATTGTCGTGTTTGGTGTACATCTATCAAGGCTCTTTTCCACTGCGGAGTGGTTGACATGAAGAAAGCATAACCAATATTACACTACTACGTGATAGTATCAATTTAACGAGAGAGAGAGAGAGAGAGAGAGAGAGAGAGAGAGAGAGAGAGAGAGAGAGAGAGAGAGAGAATGGAAGTGAGGGTCGAGTTGGGGACATGTTTCGTGGAAAAAAGAGACGAAGACTAGCTGTCGACTTCGCCAGTCTTTTATGTCTTTTTGCAGAAAGGACATGGCACATTTCCTCACCACTATCGACATCTTTGCTTCCCTCAATGTTTGCAATCAGATGTTTATTCGTTCTGTACACGTTTTTTGCCCATTGTACCTACACTACTCTAACATTAACATATCCGACTATCACCCTCCCCTCATGTCTTACAAATCACGTAAAGTATCGTACCTGCCTTCCTAGCTGTTCGATTACAGTTTTAAGGACAACAGCGCCGATGTTAAAGATTATTTATGATTGTCTTTGAAATCTCTCGTATATCAAAGATTGAAAAAAAAAATAGTGCCAGTTTTGCTTGATCAAAATCTGTCTTCAATCAGCTGCTTCGAAGGGGCCCAAGAAATTCGTCTATGGCTCAAATCCCATTCACCAGTCATACTTTTACATTTTCCGTGTAAGTGAAAGATACTACTGATGGCAGTGATGACCGCTGCCAAAAGATGGGCAGAAAAGGAAAACAAAAGAGTAAAATTGGTCTGGAAAGCGCTTAGTAAGCTAGGTTAATTCTGATAAAGAAGCTTCCGCTGTGTCTAAAAAGGTAGTTCAGCGACAAAGGAAGAGATGCATGTTGGGTATAACTGGGAGACAGAGAGGGAAAACAACAAGATGCATCGGGGAGAAGACTTGTAAGAAAGGCTTTCTTTCTATAAGACACCACTAGCTGCTAAATCCTTTACTGTCCTGCAGCTAATTTTAAGAATGTGTCAGTACCTGGCAGACCTGGACCAGAGTATAATGAAGATTTTATGGAATGGAAGACATAATTATAAAAGGATTTCCAGAGAGGCGGATGGATAGAACATGGACTAAGGAAGCTCTCTGCTGGATTGCAAGAAGTAAAGGAACACTTAGATCGCGACTAGTGGAAGGTGGGAAGATCACATTGTAAAAGCATGCACAAGGGACGTGAATTGGGATGGCAGAAGACTATAAATCATAGGGAAGGCCTTTATCCAGAAGTGGATGTCAAATGGATGATGATCATATTAGGTTAGAGACATACGAAAACACCTGTTGCAGAAACTAATTTTTAAGATGTGTTTAGGGGCGTGACTAAACAATGTACGATACATTTTATTTTTAAACCTCGAAGCTTCATTTTAGCTCCCAGAGAGTACTTATTCCCGAGTTGGGAACTACTCCAATACTGCGTGCACAATAATTTTTTTAAAGAACATGAGTTCTATTCATTGATATCGGTCTCTCCTTTTATGTGGCGGTATGATAACGAGAAGATCAGCTTATCATTTTGGTATGCAAAGCTCAAAAAATCGTCGTTGATTTACTTTCGCTGTAAAGGTTGTATGAATAACAATTATACGTGTAGTCCACGTCCATGAAAACCTACCTATTAGTAATTTTTACTTACTTTTTCTAATGGCAACTTATAAGTAAAATGTTTAAAATTATTATTTAATTTCACAGAACTGATTTATATGAACTCAAATTATTTCAACGATTATACAGAACACTCAAAATGTAACTTATTATTTGTCAACTCGCAAAAATTGTATTCCAATATATTTGTCGGTTATGTCTTTGATTTGCCTTGTGTCGAGCGCTTTGGGCGAGATATGTGGTAACACATTTGTACTATGGCAAGCATTGCTCAAAATTGGGGCTGAGGAAGCAGAGTGGAAAAATGGTATGTTATGCAGTAACAAAGTTTCCAATGTTGTTTGTTTATGGCACCGTGAATAAACGAAAGATTTACCAGAATCGGATGTTGAAATTAATTCAAATATTATTTCCACATGTAATATACAAATAAAAATCTAGGCACAGAATGAATAGACCACCAACAGCAACTGTCGAGAGCATCGCTCCAGAAGGATGGGTACAAATAAGGTTTCGTTTCCTGCTGCTGAACACTTTTAAATAAATTGTCAAAAAATTGTTGTTTCGGATTTAACTGCAATTACTGTTAAACTCTATATAAATGCAGCAATCGAGAACAATTAGGCGTTACAGCACTCACATAGAGAAGAGTCAGTATGCAGAAAAATCGAGTAGCTTAATGGAAATTGTAGATTTGTGGTAAGGTCTTATGGGACCAAACTAATGATGTCATCGGTCCGTAAGCTTACGCACTGCTTAATCTAACTTACGCTAAGGACAACACAAATAACCATGTCCGAGGGAGGACTCGAACCTCCGCCGATCTCCGCCGGAGGGGAGCCGCGCGGGCCGTGGCAAAGCGCCCTAGACCGCGCGGCTAGTAGCTTAATGGAACTGTAAAACTCTCGACAGAATACGGAAAAGTCACTGGAGATGAACAGGAACAGACCCGACAGCAACGTAATAGCAAGTCCTTTCTAGTGGTTCGAAGTGACATCCCCAATCCACAATAAGACAAGCCAGCGCCCAGGCGAAGACGTCTTCGTGTCGAATGCTGCACAGTCGCACACAGTACCGTGCGCAATGCGGCCACCGGCCAGGGCAGTTTCACCGAGGAGCGCCGTTTAGAGTAACTGGTGCACGGCCTTCGAACCATCAAGGCGACGCGTCGACGGCGGTGGACACACACTTCCTGCATTATTAGCGAACCTGCCTGACTCGCGACACAATAGAAGGAAACTCTGCTTCCGCCCGCCATTGTTCACTATCCGCTCGCCTCTGTAATGTGGGAGGAGCAGCGTGCGTTACATTCTCAAACGAGAAAAATGTCCTCGCGTAACTAACCGTGAGCGCAATCAAAGAAAATAGATGTGGACAAAGAGCAACGGCAGAAAGGAAAGCCAAATTTAAGGAGGAGGTTAGAAAGATACGCCTTATTACACAACAACCGATTTTTAAAAATCGGTTGTAAATTCAATACTAGACCGGTTACGTCGTCTTTTGCAACTGTAATACGTCTATGTTTACACCGAAGTCAATATAGGGTCAGTTGGCCGCCTTTACGTAACACGTACCTAAAATATAATTTCTGCGCCAGTCTGCCACGAGAAACTTTATTTTTTATTTTTCTTGATACAAGAAATGTAGTTTATTAAAGACTATAATTGTAATAATTTAAAAGTTACGTGATTGGTTTCACGCTTATGTTCAACAAAGTACCTTTTTATTTCCTTATTACTTAGGTGTCGCAGCAGTAATAACCCGACGTGTTTGCTCTTCTAGCATGTCATCAGCAATACTAGTCCCTCTTAAGCCGGTATTACACTACCAAATTTTCTTTGACTAAGCCTGTCAAATAAAACTTGATAGCGTAATAAGGAGCGTTGTCAAAGACAGGTTTAACCAAATTTTCTTTAAACAAATCTACAGCCTCGCCTTAGATTTGATCACAGAAAGCATTCGTCTTCTGTATACTGCAAGGAGAAACGTAACCGCCTAGGGCGCTAGCATCGCTGTAGCTATCTGGCGTGTATCAACAGGGCTCCGAAATTTTCATGGTGCGTCGTATGTACAACGAAACTGATCGGCAGACGAAGCACTGTGTAACTTGAGGCATCTCGAATACAAAAACAGAATAATAAGAAGAAGCGAGAGCTATTTAAAAATTGTTGAGGGCATTACCCATGAAATACGCCCAGGATGTCTCCCAGAGGATATAAAGACGAAAGTCAGCAACTTCCATAGAAACAAAAATCTTTCTTATGGCTATAATATGTACCAAAACAGTTATTTACCTTCAGACATTCCTCCTCCAGTGTTTTATAAATAGCTACACACGTTACTGTTATTATTTTCGTCCATGTGCACTGCGGTATTGGAGTGCTATACAATAAACTAGAATAGCTTTCTCTTGTATCAAGTAATCGCGGTGTTGCCATAAGTATATCCTTTGCAGATAAAGTATGTCCGCAGTGAGTTTTCTGCTTCGTAATATAAGGAGCCATTTTCTTGGGCGCATACTGCAATGTACTCCCGCCCATTCGCAAGTAGTTTCATACGACTTTACGTCCTCGACTTACAGCTCCCGTACGTTTCCTTTTTCTTTTCTTGTGCTTCTCTTCCAAATGCGAATACAATGCAGTTGTGTACTGCAGAACACAGTAATAAGTCTTCGTCGGCCAATCTGAAGGAACTATGACGTCAAAGATCTTTGTCAGAAAATTTCAGGACAGTTTAATACCCCTACTTGCGCCACGTCAAATATCTCTGTGAAACAAAATATGATGAATATCTGATCACATTATACCAGACTAATTGACATCGACTCTGGATTTTAGCGATTTTACATACGAGCAGAATTTTCTCGCGTTCTTTGCCAGATTCTTTGCCACGATGTGACTGTGGAAGTAGTTGTATGCTTCGCGCACAGATTTTTTCACACAGGCGCGTATCAGAAGAATATTTCACATTTATTTTTATGGCCATAGCTCAGCGTTGTCGAGATTCAGTATCTCAAGTAGCAGTCTCTTTCACATCACTGAAAACGAAGAGCATGTTGGTGTGTAGGACGGGCTACATGTCTAACAGTGTGTACACAGAGGCCAACGAACGACACCAACCGCTTCGTTGGCGGAGATTTGCTGAGTGTTTACGGGCGGCAAATCAGAGCCAATGAAGCGGCTGGCCTTCGTTGCGGATCGGTCTGCTGGCGGTACCATCAAAGCGTTTGCGGTTGATTGGCTTTGGGACCCCTTTCTTAGTGTGGACGCCGGGCCATATGTTCGTTAGGTCAGTAGCGATTTGCTGTCTCTCCAGAATAGGAGTGTATTTAAATTTTTCAGAACAACCACAGCCCATACTTAGCATTTTTTTATACATCGGGTTCACTCTTTAGCAAGAGCATCATCAGAAACTCTAGAATTTAGACTTTACAGTAGCTAAATGATAAATTAAGGACCGAAACTAGTCAACCAAACAAACTTAGTACGACTTGTGGCTGTCCTGAAAAACTTAATGTCAATAGTCGCTGTTTCCTCTGGAGGCGGCAATGCCTGTTCTCACTAAGAAAGTGTACTTATTGTATTTAACATTACTGGAGTATATAGTGGAATAATGGAAGAGCATTACGGATAATAGTTTTATAGTGGTCGGGAATACCTATAGGCCCAAACGAACTCCGATTGTAAAAACAAACTAAAAATACTAGACCTCTGGAGGGAAATAACTCGTCTATCAAAGTGATATGCACGGTTTGAAAAAGAAAAAGATGTCTTTATTGCCATCTTTCCGCCATGAACAACAAAAGAGAAACAAAACTGAGAGCGACTATTAACTTTCTGCTGCAGTTACAGCTCTCATAAAAGAGGAGTTGCCGTTCAAAACTGTAGTGCGTACACCAATCAGTAACAATTCGAAATCTGTAGCTTTCATTGGCGAAAAAATTATCAAATAGCCCGTATTTCAATCAAGCTTTAATGTAGAGAATTTTGTCCCAAGACACTGCTCGCTACGATTTAAGAGAAATATCATCCATCGGCGTCGTTTTATTCTACATATTTTTCTGATGATCAGCTTCTTGCCGTAAAATAAATGATGCATATGCGAAGACTGCTAAATCCTCTTTCTTGCCTTATACTCGTAATATCGGCTGGTGAAAGTAGAGTTAAAACGCTATCTATGACAGCAACAAACCGGGAGCAACCTCGGCACGTTATCAGAGCGAAATGCAACTCCAGAGGGCCGAATCCCTTGGCCCCAAGCACTTCGTGTGATGTGGATGAGAAGCCGAACGCCATTGCGTAGGCGATCAACGTTCGGTCGAATCGAGTCTCTGTCGTTCGTTGCCCTAATGTGTAAGAGCCGTTAAGTGTCGATCTAGTGTTTCTTTTTTTTTTCTGCACTTATAATGGCGACGCTCTTAGCAAATGTGTTTCCGCGGGGGGAGGGAGAGAGAGAGAGAGAGAGAGAGAGAGAGAGAGAGAGAGAGAGAGAGAGAGAGACTGGAATAGCACTTCAATCGTAGAACTGCTGTACAGTACAGGATTTTATTCGCGTGGAAAGAGGGGTGTATCTTACATTGCGAACTCTTAACGATACTCCGTGGCGATTCTCAAGGCTAGCTGTCTCCCTTTTGGCATGACACAAAAAGCTCCCTGGCGCCAGCTGTGAAGTAAACTGGCGACGCAGCAAGAAGGAGAAACAAAGCGCTGCGCTGGCGCCAGCGCTCGCCGCTACAGCGCGCTCCTGGCGACAGTCTTCGCCGGCCTCCACCCACGCCGCCCGCTATATTTAGCCTCCAGCCGGACAACCGGCAATCAGCTGTTGGCGCACAAACTAACACTACGTGCTAACGTCACAAAGACTCGGCTCGTTTCTTCCACTGCAGAAAATAGAACGGACTCTGCAGTTAACAGTGTCAACATGTAAGAAATTTCTTGCGACTACCACCCTGAAGATTCAATTTATTAAAATATAAAGGGTGTTCGGAAATTTTCGTTATCAACTTTGAGAACTTGGGGAGGGGAGCGAGTACATAAAATTTTGAATAGGAACCATGTCCGGAAAAGTACTGTTTGCGTTCTACGACGGTTGCAATTCAGATACTCATCCATTTCTGTTAGATAATTTAACTAGGCGTGACGCAATATAATTATATTAGGTACCAATTCGAAAGAAAAGGTAACAGAACTTCCATTTGTCATGTAAGCACATTTTTTTTGTATTAAGACTTGAATACTGCGTCTTTATATTATTCCAAAACAAAAAAGAACCCAGCATACTTCACGTACAGAACAGCAGTGATGCATTACAACAGCGGCTCGATGCGGCGACTATCAACGTTGTTACGGACACTGTACCTACGAACCTGGTACACACTCTCCAGCCCACCTAGTGTGTCTTCAGTTTCTGGTGCAGCGACCAGAACTCGTGCCAGCAGATCTTCCACTGTCTCTACAGTGTCTCACAAACTGAACTTTGCGTTAAGACCCCACAACAAGTAGTCCATAGGGATCAAATTCGGCGATCGCGACGGCCACGCGGTTGGACCAACTCAGTCTACCCACCTTTCATCACGTCGTCAGTTGAACGGTCTCCGAACCACACGTGAGAAGTGAATTGGTGCATAGCCATGCTGAAACGACATTCCTGGCGGACGTTCAGTGACACAGCTTCCTAGAACAGGCACAGCACGATTTTTTAGGAAGATACAGAACGAAGAACCAGTTAGTTTGAGTGAAAGGAAGTACGGCCCAATCATATGACCGTCCAGAATACCTGCCCACACGTTAATACCAATCTCTGAACACGCGGGGCACGAGGGTTTTCGTCTGCGCAGGCATGGCTATTTTGCGAATTCGGAACACAGTCCCTAGTGAACTTCCATTCATCTGTAAACAGATTTCGACTGGAAACAGATGTGTGTCTATGCAGCGGGGCAGGAACCATGTACAGTAGGCAACGCATTGTGGAAAATCGGCTGTACGGGTTCTCTTGGACGCGATGCGGTAAATCTTAAACACCAGGCGTGCGGCGTTGCCGTAGAGTACTACAGTTCTGTCACCTCACGGTAGGGGTACCAGTTCTTCGGAGCCGCTGCGTAACTTCGGCAAAATGTTTGTGCGATGGCGTGCTACATTGCGGAAGACAAATGGCTCTGAGCACTATGGGACTTAACATCTGTGGTCATCAGTCCCCTAGAACTTAGAACTACTTAAACCTAACTAACCTAAGGACGTCACACACATCCATGCCCGAGGCAAGATTCGAACCTGCGACCGTAGCAGTCGCGCGGTTCCGGACTGAGCGGCGCGGTTCCGGACTGAGCGCCTAGAACACCGCTAGAACACCGCGCCCGGCGCTTGCGGAAGACGTTCATGATCCAGCCTACTAGCACCTCTTCCGTTACCTAGAGATTCGCTGTACACAACGACATTTCTCTGTACTCCCAAAAAGTGTACTGAACTATGTTTACTGTATCCGAGACGCATACGCATGGAACACGTATCGCAGCAAGGCATACGTTAAGGCTCACCAGGCGACCGTCTGACGTAGTGTACGTCATCCTGTCTACCCTGTTGCATACGACGACAGTCACCTTTTGAGCTTCTCTTTACCCTCAGCAAACGTTGACGCGTTGAACATCGGAACTGAAACCGTCGTATAACGGAAATGGTGCGTTTCTAGACATGAGCTCCTATGGAATATTGTGACCTCACTTCCCTCTGTAAGTTCTAGAAGTTTGTAACGGAAATTTCCAAACACAGTGTATATCAGTAACCTCCCTAACTCCCCATGAATAAGCAACTGGCACTGACTACATTGCATAATTTCGCTTCCTCTGCAAAGAGTTTCTGTATTCCTTTCGGAATGCAAATCGATTGAATGATCCGGTGTGTTAACCATAACCACTACAGCGTAATGCGCAGGTGGCCACATCAATTTATAGTGCATGCCATCCATCATCTCGCTGACGCGCTTCCGGCACGCACAGGGACAGACACACTTCCCTTCGACGGCTATGTGTAACAGAATTAAGTCCAGTTCTTGAGTCCCGTATATGTGAACGTACAATCCGTACCTGCCACTCCATTTATTACCTCCCCTCACTTGCGTAGTATTTGTCTATAAAATTACGAACAGTGGCTTTCTCCGTTGCTCCATTCCCTTCCACCCTGTAAAGCAATTTCTATGTTACATTCGTACTCACTAAGCTAGTGTTCCTCGAGCTAATACAGTATTTGGAAGTTTTGTATACTAGTAATGACCTTCTGCACTTTTAATCTTTACTGTTAACTCCAATTTACATGTTTCCAGATTCAATAATTTCAGTAATCTCTACAAATTGGGGTTCTATTCGTCGAACAGCTTATTTCTCGTTTACACGTTCAAAATAATGTGACTCCATAGGGTCCACCACACACAAGCCCAACGGCCACAAAATCGTTCGGAGCCTCGTTTCCAAGTATTTGCAGCTGAGTTAGCTTCTGCTTTAACATAACATGCCGCAGATATCGTGAAGAATTTAAAAAAGAAGAAAAAATTGTGCCCAATGCTTGAAAAAAGCACACCACACACCAGTCTAGAAGAAGGATAACAAAACTGAACCACAAAACTACCGTTCTATCTCACTGAACTCCAAGCGTTGTAGAATCTTTGCCATTCTCTGAGCCCAAACGTAATGGATTCCGGGAACACCATTTGACACTCAATCCGCAATTTTCTCAAAACCCATGCTGAAAGCCATGCATCACGGAAATAGGGCAGATGCAGTATTTCTTGCCTTTCGAAACACATTTGGCCCAGTATCGTACTTGGTGTATTAAGTGAAGTAACATTATATGCGGTTTCTAACAAAATTTGTCATTGGTTGACGATTTCTTGGTAGGCAAAACGCAGCACGTTATTGTAGACGGAGAGTCATCAGAAGAAGCAGTAACTTCAGGCATGCCCCCTCGAACTGTCTTGCGACCATTGTTCATGTTGTGTATTAATGACCTGACAGCCAGCAGTAACAGAATCGTCAGACTTTTCACAAATGATGCAGTTATTTACAATGAAGTGCTGTCTGAAAAAGCTGGACAAGTATTCCATCGATATTGATAACACTTCAAAAGAGATGCAAACAGTGGCAACTTGCTTTAAATGTACGGGAACCTAAAATTACTCAATTTACAAAACATAAAAACATACAATATCACAATTAGAATCAATAACTTTTACAAATACCTGGGCCTAACATTTTGTAGGAATATGAAATTCTTCACAGAGACTCAGTTGCAGGTAAGGTAGGTAGGTAGGTAAGCAGGCAGGCAGGTACGAATAGGTAGGTAGCAGTCTTCGGAACACTGGTAGGATACTGAGAAAATACACTGAGTCTACGAAAGAAAGTGCGTACAAACAGCTCGTGAGTCCTGTTCCACAACATTGCTCAACCGTGTTGGACTCGCAAAATAGGACAAACTGGGGATACTGAAAGTGTACAAAGAAGAGCGGCACGAGTGGTCTAAGGTGTTTTGACACGCCGGATGGCGTCATATAAATGAAAAACCCACCCGAACTCGCAGAATCTGGATTTAATTAAAATAATCCTGCGATAACCCGTTTACAGAATTTCAAGAACCAGTATTAAGTGAAGTATTCAGAGATATTATTCATCCCCCTACACATTACTCCCGTAGCGACAGTGAGGACAGCTAACAAAAAGGCATTTAAGCAATCACTCTCCCCGCGCTACATGAACAATGAAGAAATCTAAACTGCGGTATCACGCTAATTACATGCTAAGCACTCTTTGCCATGCTTTCACAGTGGTTTACAGAGTATGTATATAGACTGCCGGCAAAAAAAAATTACACCTGGGGGATAGTAGAAGTATTGGTAGTGGTTTCCACGTCCTTCGCCAATAGACAGAGCAGTGGTTACGCTACCAGAGCGTCATCTCAGTCAACTCTCTAATAGCTAATCCCAAACACCAGAAGGCTCAGTGTGGAACAAACTTGTGAAGCAGGCAAGCAACCAAGGCAAGGAGACGCATTCGTGCTTCCTACAGCCAACTGAACGAGTTTAAAAGGGGTCAAGTACTGGCCGCCAGTGGCGGGATGGTCCTTTCAGAGAATTACCACCCAAGTCGTACTTGCTGCGACAGTTGTGCAACGATGCTAGTATCAGTGATCACGTGAACATTCTCAGACCCGCAGACGGGGTTCTGGACGGCCACGCAGCACAAACGCCCGCCAGGATCGTCGTATTGTAAGGGCAGCAGTGGCAGACATACAGCTACCGCAGGACAGATAAGAGTGTTTGTGAGCCCAGACTTGTCAACACGAACTGTTACGAACCGGTTAGTAGCAGTGGGACTAAAGGCACGCACAGCTCTAGCCTGTCTTCCACTCATGCTAAAGCATCGCCGTGCACGGCTCGACTGGTGCCATCAGAGGATCACTTGGAAGATGAAATGGCGCGTCGTGGTCTTTAGCGATGAAAGAGGATTCTCGCTGCTCCCAAGTGATGGCCGTTTCGCGCGTACGACGTAGACCAGGTCCGCACTGTCTCGCAGAGTGCATTCGTCCAAGACATGTGCTCCACTACATGCCTTTATGGCCTGGGGTGCGAGTCTGGGGTGTTTCTGAAAGGGTCACTAACCAGCGCTCTATACGTGCAATATATGCGTTGTTGTAACAGGATAATGCTCGCCCACACAGTACTCTGGAAACTCAACGTGCTCTGCAAGACTTTCAACAACTTCCCTGGCCAGCAGGATTTCCGTATGAGCAAATGTGGGATATAATGGGGGCGAGAAATGACTCGTGCGACTCATCAACCAACATCTCTTGCGGAATTACGTGAACATATCGAGCAGACGTGGCGTAACGTATCGCAGGCCAGTTGGTTGGTTGGCTGGTTTTGGGGAAGGAGACCAGACAGCGTAGTCATCGGTCTCATCGGATTAGGGAAGGATGGGGAAGGAAGTCGGCCGTGCCCTTTCAGAGGAACCATCCCGGCATTTGCCTGGAGTGATTTAGGGAAATCACCGAAAACCTGAATCAGGATGGCCGGACGCGGGATTGAACCGTCGTCCTCCCGAATGCGAGTCCATTGCGCCACCTCGCTCGGTCGCAGACCAGTATTCACCATCTGTATTATCGACTGGATGTCAGTCAGCCCATACAGTGCTGCCCGTGCAGGTTACACCACGCACTGATACGGGGTTTCATCATGGGTCGATACCTGGTACTTCAGAACCGCTTGTGGTGTTGATCTGTAAACGTAATCATTTCATGTACTTTACATGCACTACGTCAACAACAGATCTTGAGTAAATTGGAAACTTCTGAAAGAGTGTACTAATTTTTTCTGACAGTGTGGATTTAAGGCGGTCAGCACGCGCATAAAGCTCGCTATTTACTCGTGGCTGGATTAAAAGAGCAAAGTGACTCTAGCATACTCGTCGATGAAGGGAGGTCACGAGAATACTGAATGACCTGCATCGAAACCTGTACGCATTTAAGTATACGTTTTATTTTGATCTTTGCATTCTCCTGCCCTCTTGCTTGCAAACATCTTAGCGTCAGAAAGTAGCGAAACTTTTCGTTCGTTGAGCATGTACATAGACGCTAAATTTTTGTGAACTACAATCTTACTAAAAAATATGAAGTTATTTCATGACTGTTCAGTGGAAGGAATTATGTTCTTTAAGAGATTACACAGGGTAACGCTTCGTATCTCCTCCTCTGTCACTGAATGTAACCCACAAGAGTGCTAATATTACTTTCAGCCACTATATGAAATTAAAAACAGCATTAACAAACATCACTTCTGTCTGGCAAGTCGCTCTAGCTTGTTTTGTTACCACTTCAAGTTAATAAAGATAATTTTTCGAAACCAAAGATGACAATATTATGCTGATCATTCTGATAATGGTCCAAAGATGAAATTAGAACAGTGCCCTCCGTTAAGAAATAATATTCCGATGACATCAAAGGAAAGCGTTTTCTCAATACGTTATCAAATATACATTGCGTTCCGGCGTCCGTTTCCGCTGCTTCTGAAAGTGAAATCAGGCGGTATTCCCGAACATTCGTCCCCAGGGAAGCGCCCTGGGACCTCTGCTGTTCCTGGTCTATATAAATGACCTGGGTGACAATCTGAGCAGTTCTCTTAGGTTGTTCGCAGATGATGCTGTAATTTACCGTCTAGTAAGGTCATCCGAAGACCAGTATCAGTTGCAAAGCGATTTAGAAAAGATTGCTGTATGGTGTAGCAGGTGGCAGTTGACGCTAAATAACGAAAAGTGTGAGGTGGTCCACATGAGTTCCAAAAGACATCCGTTGGAATTCGATTACTCGATAAATAGTACAATTCTCAAGGCTGTCAATTCAACTAAGTACCTGGATGTTAAAATTACGAACAACTTCAGTTGGAAAGACCACATAGATAATATTGTGGGGAAGGCGAGCCAAAGGTTGCGTTTCATTGGCAGGACACTTAGAAGATGCAACAAGTCCACTAAAGAGACAGCTTACACTACACTCGTTCGTCCTCTGTTGGAATATTGCTGCGCGGTGTGGGATCCTTACCAGGTGGAATTGATGGAGGTCATCGAAAGGGTGCAAGAAAGGGTAGCTCGTTTTGTATTATCACGTAATAGGGGAGACAGTGTGGCAGATATGATACGCGAATTGGGATGGAAGTCATTAAAGCAAAGACGTTTTTCGTCGCGGCGAGATCTATTTACGAAATTTCAGTCACCAACTTTCTCTTCCGAATGCGAAAATATTTTATTGAGCCCAACCTACAAAGGTAGGAATGATCATCAAAATAAAATAAGAGAAATCAGAGCTCGAACAGAAAGGTTTAGGTGTTCGTTTTTCCCGCGCGCTGTTCGGGAGTGGAATGGTAGAGAGATAGTATGATTGTGGTTCGATGAACCCTCTGACAAGCACTTAAATGTGAATTGCAGAGTAGTCATGTAGATGTAGATGACAGAGCTTTGCAACTTTATCTAGAGTCGAAACAACTGACCTAAATGAGACGATAAACGACAGGAATGCATCAATTTTTCTATAATTAGCACCTTATTGTTGGGGAACTGTAAGATGTGTAAAAACTATCCATTCTTAGAACAAGGGAAAGTCAGGAAAATCCGTAAACACCACATTAAATGAAGGGAATTCCTAATGTAATTGAAGACCTAGTAGCTTGAAATTATCCCTGGTAGAATTACCCCAGTTTATTTCGGATCTGGCCAGCCGAAGGTACGCTTCTTTTTCATCTTTGTTGGAGCGTCGTCTTTCGTAATCATGACACCGTGACAAACAGAACTCCACTTTTAACGCGAGCTGGTACGAGTTCAGTGGGGAACTCGATGGCTCGCTGTGCCGCATGTTTATCACCGACTCTCGCCACATTACACCTCGGAGTCCGAGTATGCGACACAGGGGCGATGAGTTTACGAGCAAGCCTGAAGGCTGTCGTGACTGGCTCTAATGTAGATACGTAGTGTAAGATGAAACAACCAAATAGTGAGTGAGTGAGTGAGAGAGAGCGCTTTCTAGTGGAACGGAGCGCTTGTTAAGAGATTCCGCCGGCCAGCCTGGTCTAGCACGCTGAAGGTGTCCGGCCGGCCCTGGCCACGGGAAAGGAGAGCAACTCGGCCAGGGCACGGCTAGGCTCACACGGCAGCTGTAGGCGGCAGGAGCGCACGCACGCGGTCGGCCTTGGGCCGGACACAAACAGCAGCGACAGCTGCTCTACCCGGCGACCCCGTCCAAACACGCGCCTGCTATCTGCTACGCCCGCTTCCACGTTCTCGTGTCTCCGGGATAAAACACCTCAACGTAAGCAGAGTTGACGTTCGTGCCGTACCAAATGGACATACGCACGTCAGACAAAACTTCTGGCCTAATCCTTTAACCTAGTATAGTGGAATGTTCTCCTGCGTACCTGAGGGGTCAGCGGGGCTGACTTATGCGGAGGGCCCTGTTTCGACTCCCGGTACTGCCAGTAAACTTTTCCTTGATGGGAGGACCGGAAAGGGGTGCGCTCAGCCTACTAATTGACCGAGCAGTAGCGGCATTTGGCTTCTGCTAACAAAAACCGACAACGGCAGAAAGAGCGGTGTGCTGACCCAAAGTCCCTTCAAACTGCATCCAATGACGCCACTGGCAGAGAACGTCGTTCGGTAGCGATGGGTCCGTCAGGGCTTGTAGCCAGTCTTCAAGTTTACCATAGTAGAGTTGTTAATTTGATAATTCATGGAAGCGCGGAGATAACAACTATAGAGTGAGACCAAGGATTGACGGCAGCAAGCCAGTTTAAATAGATGTAGAGTGCAATACTTACGCAGACACGAACAGGCTTTTACAGGATAGACTTGAGTCAATAACTGCATCAAAGCAGTCCTCCGCCTGAATTCCCAACATCAACCTGAAGTATGACTTACATGATAAAACGCTTAGTTCAGATCACGGCCCAACTCTAAATATTACACTCACTGTATGACATTTTATGGCGCTACTGATCCATAAAAATTGCAAAAGTTTGTATCTACTGACAGTAAGAGAGAGAGACTGTAGCGAAGACTGACTGAATAAGTCGCTGTCGCATGTGAGTGGGAAGTCGTCACACACTGGCCACTAGGTGACAGCCGAATGCTCTATGGGATAAACGCCCGACATGAGGGCATTCTATCGCAGTGAGATCACGTCTCCTCAATGCTTTCAACAATATTGTGTCGTGCAGGCATCGGGCTTTTCACGAGTCACGTTCGGAGAAAACAACCGCAACTCGCACAGCCAACAACGTGTAGACGACAGTCGTCTCCGACGACTATAGCCTATTTCAAAAGCCGATAGATGGACCACAATGCAGCGAATCATTCGCCACTTCAGTTGTGATTTTCAAGAACCGACCTTGCACTCATTAAGTCACATACCCACGCCTATAGGCCGATAGCAGAACTTTAACACGAAAAGTCGCAGGAAGCGATGCATCATTCTCTCCTCCACCCCCCCCCCCCCCCCACACACACACACACACACACACACACAGCGCATCTCCCATGTTAGCAGAGCATTTTTTTTCTTTTGGTGACCTGTTACATGGGATTAAATCGAGCGTCGATACCTCAGCCGCCATCCCTCACCAGTTTACAAGATTAGAATACAGTGTCCCTTCCGTTTATTCGGCCACAGGCCCATGGACACCTACCCTCGATACTACTGGATCACTCCTCGGACACCATCAAGGTATGTTTAACTTAGTGGACTCCCAGATACACTAACGTTTTAATAACAGCTTAGCTCCGGAAACCAGAAAAAATCGTCTATCTGGCTTTGAAATACAGTGCGTTTAAAAAACAGAGGCTCTGCAGAAAAACATTTGAGAAACCGCCGTCCATACTCCAATTTTCGACGAGTACTGCGACAGTAAAATATTAAATTATTTATTGGCGTACTACAGACTCGCGATTCTGAAATCAGTTACAGTATCACCCCATCGTTAGCACGATGAATGCATCCGTTGAACTTGTCGGAGACGAATTTATATCATCTACCTACGAATACGGGCAACGGCCTTGCCGCAGTGGATACAAAGATTCCCTTCAGATCACCTACGTTAAGCACTGTCGGGCGTGGCCGGCACTTGGACGGGTGACCATCTGGGCCGCCGTGCGCTGTTGCCTTTTTTCGGGGTGCACACAGCCTCGGGTTGTCAACCGAGGAGCTACTCGACCGAATAGTAGCGGCTCCGGTCAAAGAAAACCATCATAACGACTGGGAGAGCGGTGTACTGACCACACGCCCCTCCCATGCGCATCCTCACTGAGGATGACACGGCGGTCGAATGGTACCGATGAGTCACTTGTGGCCTGAAGACGGAGTGCTCCCTACGAATACAGCTCAGGTCAAAGTTTTTAAGGTAGACAAATGTGTGCCCGGTGCGATCCCACAACATGGGCAAGTGAACTACCCACCACATGGGGCCAATGCACCACTATCATACGTGAACACAGTGTTCGTTCGTCACTCGCAAGCTTACTAGCAGTACCTGGGGAACGCACCGTGGTGTTTATTGCGCTGCTCCACAGTAGAATACACAGCACCCTAGTGGAGAAATTCTGCTGATACAAAATACATGGACATTAGTCTGAACGAGAAGAGGCGCTTTGCAGGACGATAGCGAGCTGCTCCAGTCTAGATTAGGTATTTTCCCATTATGGGAGTAGCGACTACGGACCTCAAGGGCAAAACAGTAGCAGTGGTCAAAAAGAAGAAATGGGAGGAAACGGCACCAGGCATTCCTTGCACGGCTATGAAACGCAGCCGCCTAGGTTCAAGCCAAGAAAAACTTTCCTACGGACCGTATTCAATCATCTCCTACGTTCCGTCACGTAGATTTCTGGCGAAGTACAGCAGTTGGAGGTCAATCCGAGGATATGAAGGAGGAACTTGCCGCTGGGCACAGCATGCCTTATACGACACGGAAGACGCTGTGGACTGGAGTCACGCGGTGCAAGGATAATCTGAAACAGTCGAGGTACACCGCCGGGGTCGTTGGGAAACACCAAGACGCACAACGCCTCTATGTCTGCACAAACCATCTTTGTCTACAGGGAACTGCACCAACGACGTGAATTACGCGATTTGCTACGTAGTTAAGGTAATATTGGACTTAAGAGTAGATTTTATCTTTATCTCCGTCTGTATAATTTGTGTACTTGAATCAGTACTTGACCTCCTTTCTTTCATTATCATTGCATCTGTTAATCGTATCTCCTTTGCTTCTACAGTTGTGTATTTTTCCCCGTGACACTGCTTAGTTTTGTAGACTTATGTCCAGCAAATAATAATAACAAAATAAAAATAATAAATAAACTGAAGATTTTTCGTATTTTCGACAATTATGATACTCCTTCACGACAAACACACTGCAACTGACCAGTGATGGGCGTATGCTGACAGACTGAATACTTACCAGTTTTTTACCGATACATCACTTCTTTCCACTACTGAATCCGTGACTCACGAGAGCAGTATCATCCAGTCCTCTCTCGTCAGCACAGTCATACTGCTCCTATATGCCTAATTTCGGGGCTTTCTTTTACATCTACTATCTAACTACGATACAGCGATCACCTTTTGCTGCGACACAGCATGCGGGCTTGACACTTTCCTGTTTCACGCATTCCTCTAATGAACTTCCTACATAATGACACCCACTAAAGTGAAACAGCGAAAATCGGTTTAACTTGGGGCTTATTTTATTGGTATCCGCTACAGCCTTGAATATAAGTTCTGAAGTCATAGTCGAGTATTTTTCGTCCGTCAGACAGAACAGTCCCATGTTGAATGAAAGTAAATTCTTCTCCGCGTTTACACCGCTGGGTTATGAGGAATAGAATGTACACCCCTTGCGGTTCGCTGAAAGGAAAACCAGTCATGAGCTTTGTAGTGAAACAAGCGTACAATGATATGGTGAGCGAGTTTATAAATTATAACGCAGTTGTCAGCTTCACTTGCTGTTTTACAACCTTCCGCGATGTGTATGTCAGGTCTCTTCGGATATTCAAGGAACGGATGAAATCGCCGGATTAAAACTGCAATTCTTTGAAGAATTCAATTTTACTTTGTATGTCTTTGCCCTAGCGAACGTTTTTAATATCTTTTACTACTCTTGTTTCGGCACTCCTCAATTCACTGTAGAAACTGCACTCGCCCACAACCAAATAAAATCATCTACTATTCTCCAGTACAGGATAAAACGAACGGACAAGACGCTGAATAGATAATAGGATTGGGTCTATTCGGATACATACACTTTCGTCAACGAACAACGCGCACGCGCGCGCGTTTCGCCACTGATGCCATTTAATCTAATTCGTAACTGGGGTTAATGTATGGTTATAGTGCTAACCACTTCATTTGCTGAGATGTTAGGATGATTTAGAATACATGGGCTACTGTTTCCCCGCATGATGGCTGCATGGGCTGGTAAGTTTCGAACGGTGCCTCGCCTTATGAAACAATTTCGACGTCTGCAACAATTTGAAAAAGATGAAGACGGCCTCTTGTCCTAAGCATATGATTATTCTTTTACCGTAATTAATGGAACGTGGGTTCCCAGTTGGGCTCCTGTCTTCGAAAAGGCGTCGACTGGAAAAATTTCGAAGTCGATGCACCAGCAAAAAGACATTTTCTCTGATTATTTGCAAATTTTACCACCATTGTCTACACTAACGCAGTTATTTAGTGCAGCGACTGTCATCATTCATAATCACAGAGGAAAAAAAGGGATGGTCCGAGCAACGCCAAGGTAACTACACACGGACCACCAGCTAAAATGGAAATAATTTTAAGGTAGGTATCCGTGAAACCGTTCCCTGGCAATCCACTACAGATTTTTATTTCATTTTTTTATGATTGCTATGCATTCGTTCGAACATATTTGTTTTGATACGTCTTCACAAGAAAGTAATACATGCACGAAAGTCGTCGGAAACAAAGTGGAGACAATCATTCATCCCGTCATCCTCGGTGCTTTTCATTGGACTTTGAGGCAATAACGTGCATGCCCTCCGTGAGCGTTAGTCACAGACACTTAAGTGGTATGCTCCGCATAAATTACGGAAAGAAGTCTGTGGTATCCAATGGAACGACAGAACTGAAGGCAAGCTGGAAGATTATGTCTTGTCAAGCGGGTACTCGTACTGGACACCTGGGTCGCCCGGCCCTTCCTTGTAACCTGTTCATTACAGTCCGATCGGATACAGTGGCTCCAATGGCCCTTCTGAGATCGTCTTGCAGTGGAGCCGCGCGAACCTGGAAAGGCGCCTCAGACCGCGCGGCTAGATATCAGTCTTCACGTGAGGTTGTAATTCGTCGGCGACCTTGTCCAACCTGCCTTGTGTACTGATCTGTCCCCGTGTAGCGTGTATACAACGTATGGATGACATATGGAGAGACATTGGTATCGCTGCAATGTGACAAAGTCGACCCTCTCTGCATCAAACAGACCACACTTGCAACTTGCACTGCATTACGATGTTGCATTGCGTGTGCTTGCTTGAATACAACGTCCACAAATGATAACGGTCATGTGTGTAACTCACTAGAAAACAATGGGATGCCGGTATTCACTTCCTTCTGAGGAATCGCCTGACACTATAAGCAAAGATCTGAAGTCACGCAATAAGACGACAGATAGCGCATGAACCAATATAGATTTAACATATTGGAGGGGTTGGTATACGTATTCTGTTTTGGACACTATATTTGCAGTCATCTCACAAGAGCTGTATTTATCGTCACGGGAGTAGCAAAAGTACTCAGCATTCATTACAGTCGGGGCAGAGGTTCGAATAACATGAACGGGGTGAAGGAAATCGGGCGCTCACTTACAGGCAACCATCTCAGCATTCGCCTTATTAGTTATGGAAATCACAGAAATGCAAAACGTGGATGGCCCGATTTACTCGAAAAGACTTATTGGCTGACCCGGATTAATTCTCTTCACTGCTGCACCTAAACGGTTTGTCTAAATAATGGTCGCCAAGCTCGCTTCGGCCAGCGAGACACGGTTAAAATTCTCACTACACCGAAGTCAGTAACTGAGCCATGCAGCAGCTCAAATATTCCAGAAAGCTTTCGAGGATTGATCACTAGACTGTATATGTACACCGTGGCTCCTACCAACTTCCGCCAGTAACAAGCATGAGACCAAAACTCAATAGGGGAGAAAGCCGCACAAAAACACCACTCTCAACTATAACTTATTTGCTTCAAGTAACGCGAGGCCAAGATTACGTCGTTCAGTGGACACTATTACCTCCAGGTACCTAATGGCTCCACAGCCCGACATAACATGTATGTATCTACCTGTCGAGTTCTAGCGCGCTTAGTAAAGGTGAAACCGGGAAAGGACTAAACGGAATTCCACGAACGCGCACGGGAACGGAATTACGATTTCGTAGTTTTTCCAGATATTAAAAGTAGCTTTGTTGTTAATTACGAAGGAACACACAGTCCTGGATTTAAAATACTAACTCGACCCTATAGGACCCGGAATTTGTTACCTGACGGTTAGGGTTAACAATCCCTAAAATATAAAAGCACGACTGGGCCCCGTATTTAGCTGGACGTTTAACCTTAAAAGCCAAACTACCTGTCGTACGTGCAAATAGTCGATTGGGAATTTTCAGTCGTGTAGTAGTAATCAGTTACAGTCAGCGTTTTGCGAACTGAATCTTAAACATCAGTCAGTAAACACCCCTATAATTTGGCAATTAACATGGCAAATAAGTGCCTAAGTCTTCGTAATTGCTCAGTCTTCTGCTTGAGATGTCAGAATAAACAGAGTACTTCATTGAACAAAGTAAGCACTTATTAATTCTTCTTGGGCAGAAAAAGAAATAACGCAGCGCAGAGTAACTCTCATTCGCACTTGCGTGTCTCCACGTGGACAGCAGTGATGCAAGATTATTACACTAGGAGGGATTAGCGAGCATGGAGGGTCGGGGAGGGCTCGCGTCGGCCGATGGGCACAACGCGTAGCTTGGCTGTAACACTGTGTGTGAGGCTCGTTCGTCCTACGAAGAAAAACATAGGACACAGGTGTAACAATGGTACTGGTTGGTGCATCTACATATCCATACGGTGTTCCTCCTCGTTCCTCGTTAACTTCATTCCTCGGTCTTAGGTCATTAACTTCGAAATGGCCTGAGTTGTGCGTTCTTTACTTCATCGCTAGAGCCTAACAAAAACGGATACGACGGACATCTATATATTTGCCTGGACACGGCCGTAAAAAGTCTGGCACCTGGCAATTCTAGAGCGCTGCGGGCAGACTGCTCGATTTCGCTAGCTGCAAACCATCCCACGAAATTATTTAACATTTAGACTTTGCAGTGAATCATAATTAAGGACATTGGCCATTTAATGCTCCCATTAATATAGCTTCTGCGTGGTGCTGCTTCCTGCAAATAAATCTTACAGAAGTTTCTCTTCAACAGCCGTTGAAAAACAACGGCCATCATAGAAAATAGCATGTAATCTGCACGTTGTAGATAATCTTCTTCCCGTAGACACCGCCAACCGGGTACTCGGTCGTTCAGTGCCGCGTCCTTCAGCAGCTGCGCAGCCGTGAACCCAGCTAGGCGCGCATCATGTGGAACGGGCTTAAGTGCGGAGCGGCCGAGACCAGATGCTGTGTCCCGCTAGCAGCAGAGCGGGTAACGGGGCTCCCGCCGGCCGCTGCTGGCGGCCCCGTTCACTGGAGATGCGCCAGCGGCTGTCGCACTGACCGCTCCTCCTAGCACAGTAAAGCACTGGAAGCAGCCTGCCACCTGCCCAGTGACGAAGTGATGGCTGCTCCCATCTCCCAGTCCACGTACCCTACTGGCCATTAAAATTGCTACACCACGAAGATGACGTGCTACAGACGCGAAATTTAACCGGCACGAAGATGATGCTGTGATATGCAAATGATTAGCTTTTCAGAGCATTCACACAAGGTTGGCACAGGTGGCGACACCTTCAATGTGCTGACATGAGAAAAGTTTCCAACCGATTTCTCATACACTAACAGCAGTTGGCCGGCGTTGTCTGGTGAAACGTTGTTGTGATACCTCGTGTAAGGAGGAGAAATGCGTACCATCACGTTTCGGATTGTAGCCTATCGCGATTGCGGTTTATCGTATCGTGACATTGCTGCTCGCGTTGGTCCAGATCCAATGACTGTTAGCAGAACATGGAATCGGTGGGTTCAGGAGGGTAATACGGAACTCAGTGCTGGATCCCAACGGCCTCGTATCGCTAGCAGTCGAGATGACAGGCATCTTATCCGCATGGCTGTAACGGATCGCGCAGCCATGTCTCGATCCCTGAGTCAACAGATGAGGACGTTTGCAAGACAACAACCATCTGCACGAACAGTTTGACGACGCTTGCAGCAGCATGGGCTATCAGCTCGGAGACCATGGCTGCGGTTACCCTTGACGCTGCATCACAGACAGGAGCGCCTGCGATGGTTTACTCAACGACGAACCTGGGTGCACGATTAGCAAAATGTCATTTTTTCGGTTGAATCCAGGTTCTGTTTACAGCATCATGATGGTCGCATCCGTGTTTGGCGACATCGCGGTGAACGCACATTGGAAGTGTGTATTCGTCATCGCCATACGGGCGTATCGCCCGGCGTGATAGTATGGGGTGCCATTGGTTACACGTCTCCGTCACCTCTTGTTCGCATTGACGGCACTTTGAACAGTGGACGTTACATTTCAGGTGTGTTACGACCCGTGGCTCTACCCTTCATTCGATCCCTGCGAAACCCTACATTTCAGAAGGATAATGCACGACCGCATGTTGCAGGTCCTGTACGGGCCTTTCTGGATACAGAAAATGTTCGACTGCTGCCCTGCCCAGCACATTCTCCAGATATTTCACCAATTGAAAACGTCTGGTCAATGGTGGCCGAGCAACTGGCTCGTCACAATACGCCAGTACAGTCACTACTCTTGATGAACTGTGGTATCGAGTTGAAGCCGCATAGGCAACTGTACCTGTACACGCCATCCAAGCTCTGTTTAACTCAATGCCCAGGCGTATCAAGGCCGTTATTACGGCCAGAGGTGGTTGTTCTGGATACTGATTTCTCAGGATCTATGCACCAAAATTGCGTGAAAATGTAATCACATGTCAGTTCTGGTATAATATATATTTGTTTACATAGAGGCCCCTGTTTACGACCTCAGCTTTCCTTCGTGCATTGCCACTAATTGTACTTCTACACAACAAATTTATAACACTGCCCAACAAATAATTTTCTTTCTCACTTCATTGTGTTCCTCCAAGATCAGCAAGCACCTTAACCTACTGACCTGCCGCAGAAATCTTCCTGTCTCTATAGTTATTTGAAATTAAATACTCCTTTTCTTTGCTATGCGCTCAGCCCTAATCGTATCTGCTTTTCGCTTCACCTTCAAACCATCGTTCTGGATAGAAACCCAGCTGAAAAAAAAAAGGTGTTTCGTTATTATTCGACATTCTGCCTACACAATCATCGAACACAAGCAAGCAGACACTGACACACCCCTCTCCCTTTTACAAGAATAAACGCGTCGTTCTGGAGCAGATAGCAGATGGGGGAACTGGTAACAGCCTGTCACATGACACTCTGACAGGATGGCAGAGAAGAACTGCAGGCGTTTGACGTGGCCATGATCATATTTTAACGAAGTTGCCCCACTTCTTTGTGCATCAATGCTGACTGTGTCTACAAGGCATGATGTACCAATCGCAGCACCTATCTGACGCGGCGTACAAATAGTGGTCGTAAGAAGCTCCTAACCGAAAGGGCCTAGAAATTATATCAAACCTTGTCAGTGATAATCGGCTCCAAATTCAGCAGGAATTGCTGCTGTCGGAGAAAGTAGGTCCGTCTCATCAGTTTCCCAGCAAAGACTGCGAAGGGAACTACATGAAATGGCACGACGAATGTAAACACAGCTGACAGCTGGTAAAACTGTTTAATTGACCACACCACTGGTTTCACGGCTTACGCACCTTCAGTTGCAACTTACATATTTAAGAACGGACATGTGGACTCGCGTACTTCGTAGAAGGCCACTATCCCCCAGAGGCACAAAACTGCAGGTCTTCAATGGGTCAAACAACATATATAAAAAGGGCAGTAGGTGGCTGGAGGCATTATAATAGCTCGTACATTTTCTGCATTCCGTCGAGAGTAAAATTAAGCTGCAAGTTCTTGTAACATAGTAAAGTAGTAATTCAGCAATGAACCTCGATCAGAAACCACCTAATGTTATAAAATAAGAATTTGATGTACATCTCCGACTACTTTCTTACTGTACGTTTCCCCTTCCAGAGAGGAAAACGATATGTAGTCATTTTACGTAGTTTGAAATTCGCCATTAAGAAGAAGCGCACACTCACTCGCCTTTCCAGAAAGCTACGTACCTTGCTTGAATGCTGGTGCAATGCGTCTATGAACGAAACACAAGAAAAGTGGTGGAAGTGGGAAAGAGGCACATTATTGTCAACCAAGGCACAAGTGAATCTTCTGAATAACTAGCAATGAACATTTATATCTGAGCAGGAAGCAAAATCAAAATCGCATTCCTGTCCAGCGTGGAATTTCAGCTGGCGACCCTTTCAGCGTTCCTGTCTCCTCCAAATAACAGTGGCTCACAATGATAAATCCTCCATTGGCTCATTTATGTAACACATATCGAGGCGGTAAAACATAACTAGAGCAGTTAAATGGGAAACTACTTTGGGAAGTAATTTTTTTAGATCTTAATCGGAGGAAGGAAGATTATGCTACTCAATCAAATGGTTAGAGTAGAGCACACGGACTTGGTGAAGTAAATCGGCCCTGTCCTTTCAAGGAACCATCCCGACGTTTGCTTGAAGGGATTTAGGAAAACCTCGTAAATCCTAAATCTGGTGGACGGGAATTTGAACCTCCGTCCCACCGAGTTAGAGTAAAGTGTGCTAATAATGTGCGACCTGGAAAGTCGAGGTCGTGAGCATTCCTTCTTCTCTTGAAAGATCATTAACATACATAGATGGCTGTCGTACTGTGAAGCGTCACTAATGTACTGTGAAGGGTCACGAATGCTCAATTACCATAACAGGCACAGGATGTTACGCAGACAATGTAAGTCCCACACATCCCCTCAAGGTATTCCTCAACAAGTCACCATGGCGAAGAACATGTGTCTCCCAACTGGACATTAGGTTGTTGATACCGTCACTGAAAAATGTTTGACTTCGTTGACGGAGCCACAATCTCACGTCTGCTTCTACCGCTTTATCACTATCAGAGTGTAGTCCTCGAAGGCGTTGATGTTTTGGGAACACACACAAATTGGATGGTACCAAGTCGGGACTGCATGGAGGGTGATCGATGACAGTGCACCCAGGGCGCCGGATTGTTGCCCATGTCGCAGCGCTCTTCTGTGTTCTGGCATTTTGATGTTGCAGAAAGGATGCTCCATGTGTGCATGAACTGTTCGAATTCGAAACCCGACAACACCCTGTTTCTCACGCACCGACACAACTACGTTACACACCGCCATGTTACACGCTACAATTCGGAGCCTTCTAGCGGCAGAGGGCTGCAAATATGAAGACAGGAAGAATAACGATGGATAATGTTAGTAGCGTTTGTTTCACTTAAAAAATTGGAAGCGTTTTCACATGAAAAATTCGGAGGCATTACTTTTCAGCAAACCCTCATACACAGAACGCGGTACGGAGCAATGTAGTATGTTTTACAGTTTATCCTGGGATGCAATATTATAAGGGGAAAAACACACACACACACACACACACACACACACACACACACACACACACACACACACACACACACACACACACACAAATCGTATGTAAGATTAATATACAAAAATAATAGAAAACCTGAACAGGAAAGATAATCACAAAAACGGAGCGAGAGCAGGCACCGAAATTTTTAACAAGGAAAAAAAAAGAAAGAAAGAAGAATTAGGGCACTGTAATTTTGCAACCAAGTCAAAAGAGGGATACGACAATGGAAAGGTCATGAAAACAGGGTAAGGTGCAAAGTAAATGGAGTGAGGGTGAATGTATTTGGAAGGACGGTAGGAAGGCCGTGGTGGTGGTGGTGGTGGTGGAGGAGGAACGGCCACTGAAGTGACAACTACTGCGAAAACGTGATGTAAATTTTGCCTGCTGCAGGCAGGTGTGCGGCACAGCCAGTGTCCGCAGCCAGCGGAAGGAAGCGGCTAGACCGCCGGGAAGCACACGCGACGTGACACCGGCAACAGCTGCCAACTGTCCCCTGCCAAGGCCTACTGCAATTCTCCGCCCTTCCGTAGGCGAGTTTTGTGCATGCTAACGCCCAGTTTTACCGCTGGTCGTTTTTACCACGCAGCATGTGGGAGTGGAATACGGGAGGGGGAAGTGACAATGTTACCAGAGGTACGATCTGACATACACCGTAAGATGGGTCTCGCAGTATAGATGTAAATGTAGGTTAAAGGGAGCAACGTTGAACAGATGCTATTCACTGACGGTAGCTCCCTCTGATCTATGAGCCAGACTCTAAACACTGTGACAGATGCCACAATTTCTCAGATGCTTTTTGCAAAAAATATACCATCGGACGCGCGATACGTGTCACGCCTGTTCCATTATTCTCGTTCCCTTTGAGATATCCAGTGGCACTACAAACCTAGCTGCCTTAGTGTTTCACCACATCCGCCTTCGTATTCAGCCAGTGGATCTTCATCATTTCACCGACTTTTCTTCTCAGCTCAAACACAGTTGACTCCCTTCTTGATCACTTCATTCACTTGGGAACTACTTAATTCTTTCAAACGTTGTCAGAAATCCTTTGCTGAATATGTCTACTCCAACTCCCCCCCCCCCCCCCCCCATCATCATCATCATCAGTCTCTTGACTGGTTTCATGCGACCCGCCACGAATTCCTGTCCTCTTCTAACATTTTCGTCTCAGAGTAGCATTTGCAATCTGCCTCTTACATTTTTTTCTGGATGTATTTGAAGTCTCTATGTTCCTCTACAGTTTTTACCCCCTATAGCTCCCTTAACAGCATGGAAGCTATTCCTTGATGTTTTAACACATGTATTATCATGATCCTCCTTCTCAGTGTTTCCTGTATGTTCCTTTCCTCGCCGACTCTGCGGAGAGTTTCCCAATTCCTTATCTTATCAGACCACCTAACTATCCACGTTGTTCTGTATGACCACAGTCCATTTCGCAACAACTCACTAAAGTCGATTACTTTCTAATTATATTTGTTTCGAACGATTGCTCCACCAACAAATGATCGTGTGTGTTTTAAGCAGCACTGCTCTCAGGAAAGCAACGATGGCTAAAATCCCGTGTATTTTTTTCTGTCATCTCATCTCGGCATTAACACATGACCTGCAGGTTCCGAATATCCACGCGCCACGATAAACTTCACAAAAATGGTGGTTCGAACATAACTGTCTTGGTGTGTGAGGAACACCACGTTTTAATCCAACTGCGAATTCGAAGAATTCGTCACCACATGAAGCAGCTCTCTTTCAGCACGACAACGCCAGACCACATGCGAGCGCTGGACACCTGCAATAATCGGACGCCTTCTGTTCACTGGTATCGATCATCCTCCATACACTCCCGACTACACGCTATCCGATTTTCATTAGTTACCAAAACTTAAAGAAGACCGGGAATTTCACTTTGACAGTGATAAAGCGGTGCAAGCCGATGTGAGGTTGTGGCTCCGTCAACAAATCAAACACCCAACAGTGACGTTATCAACGAACTGTTCTCTCTCTGGGAGAAATGTGTCTGTCGCCAGAGTGGTTATGTTGAGAAATAACGATGTAAACATGAAGAACGAAGATGCAGAAGAAACTATTTTATATTCTGGGCATCCACAGCTGTCTGCAGGAATTCCGCTAAAAGCTGGTAAAATCATTGTTTACTGAAAAACAACCGGTTTCGCGGCCTAAAGCCGCATGATCATGTGCAACCTACATGGTAAAGAGCAACGCGCGGACAGCAGTCGTTCGTGCGGGCCGATTTTACTTTGCCCAACACCAGGGTGCCCTGCCGTCGCACTGGTAAGAAACTGCCACCTGATACACTCCACACACTAATTTTTATAATGCCGCGACTAATTATGTTATCAGTGACAATTTTTTATCGCCAATGCGGCACTTTTTAAAAATATTATTCGAATCCTATCACTACAATTTTATAATTTTTTATTTTTAGATGCAGGCTAATTTTAAAATATGGTTCTGTAACTGCACGTTTAACAGATCAGCAATTTGTCCTAAGTGAATGGAGAACGTCTTCGTTACCTTTCTTCCAGACCACACCCACTTCCCACTGTATTCACGCCGTTCTTCGACGTCCGAATCGTCAGTTGGCAAAACTCAGCACAACCAGGAGCACCTCCGAAGATGTCCAACGTAGCTTTGGACCAAACGTCAGGGATAGAAGAATTCCATGGACCCCGGCCTTACCACCCGGAAGAATCCTCGGCAGCTGTAACATCCGGTCGTGAAAGTCATGACGCCATAATATTGACAATATTCACTGAATAGTACATTTTAACTAGGAGCGATGGGCATGCCTGTGACCTTTCAACGCAGTGAGTATTTTTTAGACATCCCTTTATTAATTTTAACATCCACGAAGTGGTGACACTGTAGATGCGTCTATCATGGAGGCAGCATCTGATGATGCGACTTTACGCTGCGAAACCGGTTGTATTTCAATAAATAACGATTTTACCAGCTGCTGGCGGGATTCTTCCTGACATCAAAGATGCAGAATATTAATAATGCTTGTTTTATTTAAAAACTTCTAAGAATTTTCACGTAATAAATTTGGAGGCATTACTTTTCAGCAGGCTCTCGTAAAAGGCGGTGGGTTCGGTATGGATTGGCACCTTTCACAATATGCAGGGTGGTCCATTGATCGTGACCGCTTTGTGACAGATGGCGCTGTAATAGTCACGAACATATGGCTCACAATTTTAGACTAACAGTTGGTAACAGGTCGGTTTTTTAAACTGAAATACAGAACGTAGGTACGTTTGAACATTTTATTTCGGTTGTTCCAATGTGATACATGTACCTTTGTGAACTTACCATTTCTGAGAACGCATGCTGTTACAGCGTGATTACCTGCAAATACCACATTAATGCAATAAATGCTCAAAATGATGTCCGTCTGCCCGCATCTCGTGGTCGTGCGGTAGCGTTCTCGCTTCCCACGCCCGGGTTCCCGGGTTCGATTCCCGGCGGGGTCAGGGATTTTCTCTGCCTCGTGATGGCTGGGTGTTGTGTGCCGTCCTTAGGTTAGTTAGGTTTCAGTAGTTCTAAGTTCTAGGGGACTTATGACCATAGATGTTAAGTCCCATAGTGCTCAGAGCCATTTGAACCATGATGTCCGTCAACCTCAATGCATTTGGAAATACGTGTAACGGCATTCCTCTCAACAGCGAGTAGTTCGCCTTCCGTAATGTTCGCCCATGCATTGACAATGCGCTGACGCGTGTTGTCAGGCTTTGTCGGTGGATCACGATAGCAAATATCCTTCAACTTTCCCACAGAAAGAAATCCGGAGACGTCAGATCCGGTGAACGTGCGGGCCATGGTATGGTGCATCGACGACCGATCCACCTCTCATGAAATATGCTATTCAATACCGCTTCAACCGCACGCGAGCTATGTGCCGGTTGGAATTACATCGCCATTCTGTCATGCAATGAAACATCTTGTAGTAACATCGGTACACATTACGTAGGAAATCAGCTTACATTGCACCATTTAGATTGCCATCGATAAAATGGGGGTCAATTACACTTCCTCCCATAATGCCGCACTATACTTCGACCAGCCAAGGTCGCTGTTCCACTTGTCGCAGCCATCGTGGATTTTCTGTTGTCTAATAGTGCGTATTATGCCGGTTTACGTTACCGCTGTTGGTGAATGACACTTCGTCGCTAAATAGAACGCGTGCAAAAAAAAAATCTGTCATCCTCCCGTAATTTCTCTTGTGCCCCGTGGCATAACTGTACACGCCCAATTCCTGGTGCACAGAAATATGGTACGGGTGCAATCGATGTTGATGTAGCATTCTCAACGCCGACGTTTTTGAGATTCCCGATCCCCGCGCAATTTGTCTGCTACTGCTGTGCAGATTAGCCGCGACAGCACCTATAACACCTACTTGGGCATTATCATTTGTTGCAGGTCGTGCTTGACGTTTCACATGTGGCTACACACTTCCTGTTTCCTTAAATAACATAACTATCCGGCGAACGGCCCGGACACTTGGATGAAGTCGTCCAGGATACCGAGCAGCATACACAGCACACTCCCGTTGGGCATTTTGATCACAATAGCCATACATCAACACGATATCGACCTTTTCCGCAATTGGTAAACGGTCCATTTTAATACGGGTAATGTATCACGAAGCAAATACCGTCCGCACTGGCGGAATGTTACGTGATACCACGTAAATAACGTTTGTGACTATTACGGCGCCATCTTTCACAAAGCGATAAAGGTGGTTCAACTGAAACATTCATATCTCTTTACGTACTACACGAATATGTAATAAAAAATGGGGGTTCCTATTTTTAAAAAAACGCAGTTGATAGCCGTTTGACCTATGGCAGCGCCATCTAGCGAGCCAACCATAGCGCCATCTGGTTTGCCCCTTCAAGCTAGGCGAGTTTCGTTCTTTGTAGTTTTTTCGTTTGACGCTTATTTCGTGAGATATTTGGCCCGGTCACCATCAATGGACCACCCAGTATACGAGTGTCTAGAGCTGCCAACTTGTCAACTGTCATACCTGGAAGTATCCTTCCCGAAAGTACAACCAGGGGGCGTTTCCCAGAAACGGTGAATCTCCGGCCGATCCTTCCACTACAGAAGCATACCACTAAAGACATGACCCAGCTCGATTCGTACAATGATTCAGGTGATAGTTGTCGCGAGAGATGGTACACCACAAGCAGAGGCGCAGGCGCGAGGTGAAAGAACGGGAACAAAGGAGTTATTGTAGCGTGAGATAAGACTTCCTAATGGGCACGTGCCAGTCCGGACAAGGCGCGCTCTCAGCTGCCCGAGCCACCCGCGACAAAAGTGGCTTCTCCTTGAACGCGCTGCCTTCACGGGCCGCGTCATTAGGGGCGGTGCTACACGCCGGCTAGGAGCACGCTCCGCACTTAGCCAAGCAGGCGCCCTGGGAGCAGGTGGCAGCGCCGGTGACTGCCAGCCCTGCCCAGAGAGAGCCTCCACAGCTGTAGCCGACCTCACACCGAACCACCGTCACTGCCGAAGACCGTCCTCTTTAAGGGCATGTGTTTTGCATCGTGAAGCACGCCAGAAGTAAGGGCATATGGACTATCAGACCAATTGTGTGATTGGATTGAAGACTTCCTAGGTAACAGAACGCAGCATGTCATTCTCAATGGAGAGAAGTCTTCCGAAGTAAGAGTGATTTCAGGTGTGCTGCAGGGGAGTGTCATAGGACCGTTGCTATTCACAATATACATAAATGACCTTGTGGATTACATCGGAAGTTCACTGAGGCTTTTTGCGGATGATGCTGTGGTGTATCGAGAGGTTGTAACAATGGAAAATTCTACTGAAATGCAGGAGGATCTGCAGCGAATTGACGCATGGTGCAGGGAATGGCAATTGAACCTCAACGTAGACAAGTGTAATGTGCTGCGAATACATAGATAGATCCCTTATCACTTAGGTACAAAATAGCAGGTCAGCAACTGGAAGCAGTTAATTCCATAAATTATCTGGGAGTACGCATTAGGAGTGATTTAAAATGGAATGATCATATAAAGTTGATCGTCGGTTAAGCAGATGCCAGACAGATTCATTGGAAGAATCCTAAGGAAATGCAATCCGAAAACAAAGGAAATAGGTTACAGTACGCTTGTTCGCCCACTGCTTGAATACTGCTCAGCAGTGTGGGATCCGTACCAGATAGGGTTGATAGAAGAGACAGAGAAGATCCCACGGAGAGCGGCGCGCTTCGTTACAGGATCATTTAGTAATCGCGAAAGCGTTACGGAGATGATAGATAAACTCCAGTGGAAGACTCTGCAGGAGAGACGCTCAGTAGCTAGGTACGGGCTTTTGTTGAAGTTTCGAGAACATACCTTCTCCGAGGAGTCAAGCAGTATATTGCTCCCTCCTACGTATATCTCGCGAAGAGACCATGAGGATAAAATCAGAGAGATTAGAGCCCACTCAGAGGCATACCGACAATCCTTGCCCGAGGCAGGATTCGAACCTGCGACCGTAGCGGTCTTGCGGTTCCAGACTGTAGCGCCTAGAACCGCTCGGCCACATTGGCCGGTCAACTGATTTATCACCAAGTTCATTGGATGAAATCCTTTCAGAAGACCTGAATTTACATGCATATAAGATTCGACTTACAGAAGAGTTGAAGGCTGCAGATCATGGAAAGAGAGATCGATTTGCTCAATGGGTCTTGGCTCGACAAGCGGAGAACGGGAACTTCACAAAAAGAATAATTTTCTCAGATGAGGCGCACTTCCACCTCAGTGGGTGCGTTAATAAGTCGAACTGCAGAATTTGGGGTAACGAAAATCCGAGAGTGACTGTGGAAGGTGAGATGCATCCACATGGCACAACTATGAGGTGTGGGTTCTGGGCGGGAGAAATGATCGGCCGGCACATTTTTGAAAATGACGAGGGAGCTGCCTTCAGTGAACGGCCACCGTTACCGAAACATGCTTTCTGATTATTTATTCCCTCTCACTGATGAAAATAACTTTTTGATTTCAACAAGATGGTGCGACATGTCACACATCCCGTGAAACGACTGCTCTGCTCAGTGAAAAGTACCCTCAAAAAATTTTCTCTTCGCGTGGCAACCAGGAATGGCCCGGCAGATCATGAGATCTTAACACCGTGTGACTTTTTTTGTGGGGATTTATGAAATCAAACGTGTACATGAACAAACCACAAACAATGCACCAACTGAGGGATGAAATTATAAGGGTTATTAACGACATCCCACCAGATGTTTGTGAACGCGTCATCGAGAACTTCAATGAACGCACTGGTCGTTGCCGCGCAGCCTTGGGTGGTCATATGAAGGATATAATTTTTCATACATACATGGGGGAAGTTATTTAATGTGTTTGTACAAAAAAATACATTTAAATTAAGTTTAGTGTGTTCTGTAGCACTTTGATATTCGTCCCTTTTTCCAGGACGCTTCAGTGTCAACAAACACGACACAAAGCGAAAGGGAAGGATCCATGTCCAGTTTGTAAGGCCATCAGCATTTAGAACTTCTATTGCTAATAGTTTTTGGGTTAAAAACAAATAAAACAACCAAATAACGTGTGTGGAGCCGTAAGAATGTAATGGAGCAGCGATGTAGCGAAATCGCCCATTCTTCACGGACGCTGTCGGAACATTGTTTTTCGTAAACATCTGCACGCGCCCGGACACCTGGGAGCAATACAAACAAATAATTACTGAACTGTGACCAGATCAGGAAGCGACGCAGAAAGCAGTACTTTAATTCATTGGTCCATGTTGGCACGGCCTCAATATCACGCAAACTCTTACCAAAGAGGGCACTGTTACACAGAACACACGTCTATTAAACTCATAAAAAACGTGAAGGTGAATAAAAATAACTGAAGATAGCAGGGAGAGGACTAGTTACCTTTCAGTTTTCGGTTCCACGCCTCTGCCCACTAGGCTACAGCAAAGAGGCGTAAGTGTGTGTATAATTTATGTTACAATGTCCTCAAGCCTTTAATCGTCGGTATGTCACTGACAATTAGAACAAACCGTATCGTGAACGACGCGTTTTTAATACATCTCCAATATGCTATTGCCGTGAAATGGTACACTTTCATAACACGCCAGATGTACCACGAAAACAACCAAACACAAAAGATCCTCTTTCACCATCAACATCAAGTTTCCCTTCAATTTATTACAACAATTAGTACCAATCATGACGCATTTTCGAGAGATCTTCAATGCGCTTGTGCTTTGAAACGGCATGACCTACATTAGTCCAAAAAGTTTCGAGACTGCATTAATAAAAAACTGGAAAAAGTGAAGGTCGTGGTTGTAATGCTTCAAGTGTTCTAACGGTCGTGCGCCTCTTGAGTAGGGCGCACCCAATGTTCATACAATCACGTGGAATTGTCAGGAAAGACCTATGGAGCCTTGTTCAATCCAGCTTGAATGTCGGTTACGAGGTGAAAGCGTTGCCTCTTCATGCATTTTTCTGCAGTTCGTCGTTTTGTGGTACGTTCGTCACTGATAATGATTTTCTCCAGAAAAGCATTGTCCGTGTTCTGCATTTCAAAGAATTCGCGGCAGGCGTCTACGCGTCATTGCTTTTGTCTGGGAGTCAAGGTGTGCGGAATGAACTTTGCACACATTTTTCTCTTAAAGCATTCTGGAGAATATCTTGAACGACCGATATAGAGATGTTGCTCATTGCGATTCGTGACAACAAAGTCAACACACTACAGCCGCACGTTCACTGCTTGACGCTGCTTGTTCAAGACTGACTGGTCGAATGCACGTCTGTTGTCATAGACCTTAGTTACAGCTGTCACCGTAGCTACTGCGCTGACGTCGCTTACACGCCAAAAAATCGCGGATCTTGTTGGACGGCCGAATAAATTTACCAAATAAGGGCCCGCACTGCAAACAACGTAATCGAATATGAGATCTCTTGGTTCTGTTCTGTGACGCAGAAAACGATCGGGCATGTCACTGGCCACGTTGCTCATTACGAAGCGAATATTTGACGTGTCTTAATCTTTCACGCTTCGCACTGCTCCGGAACGTGAAATTCCACGTTGTGGCGTCGCAAATGTTTACCCGCTCTACGTCCGCGGACGTATTTACGTCACACACAAGGACAGCTTAAAGTATCCCCGCTCTCTGCGCGCATGTTATTCCGCCAAGGTACCAAAGTGTATAGCTACCCCAAGTTTAACAGGGCCAGGAGACACCGACAATTTTCACACAAATTCCATAAGCGACGTAACAAATTACGATGCTGAAGTGCTAAAAACGGAGCACTGTGCTCCCGCATTCCAATTAGCCAGCAATATAAAACGTATGTCCGAGAATTTCTCAGAAATTTGCGGGGGTAGGACAGAGATGTTGACAGAACTGAGCATCCGAGGGCAGGTCACGACTCGTGCTTTAACACCTTTCGTCGACTCTCGAAAGCTGAGGTTCCTCGTTCGAATCCCGGTCCAGTACTTAGTTTGAAGCTGACACGAAGTTTCAGGACAGATAGCATCAACTATTTTTTTCCCCTAAATGGAAGTATTTTGTGGTACTTTTACCCTTCATAACAGTAGCTCTCGACAGCACAAATTCAGTAATTTACTTGTTTTGCAGGTGTGATAAGAAATTAATAAAAATTCATACCGTCTAGGGATTTTTCTGTTACAAGTTTAATGGTTCACTACCTGGACGATAAAGTCGGTCTCGCCAGTGGTGTGTCTCGCCCAGAGAGAGATATTTTGAAAGTCTCTCTTGGGATATTTCAATGAGACGCAGAAAAATTGTTTACGTTGAACATGTTTACTACGGGATATGCGGATCTTTCTTTACAGTACGTTGTGTTGAAACATTTTTACAGTCAATTATTCAGTTATTCCCCACTCAATTTGCCTCTAGAAGTAATTTTAATGTATGAAAAAACTGGACGTGTAGCATTAATTTACGGTCCATGTTAACAAAATACAATAGCAGCATCAGTAGAATTAAAGATTTGTGCTTGGACGGTATCCTGTTCGATCCAGTTTCATCGATACTATCAGAAGGCTCTGCGAATTTACAAAATTTAAAAAGAAAGAACTAATTAGAAGTAAGAAGCGGTTCTTGCAACAAGAAGGTTGCTGTATTTCTACCAGTAGTTGGTAAGATTAGGGAAACATGCTGGTCATCGTTTCACGGAAAACAAAAAAATAAAAAATAAAAAATCTGGGTTTAACGCCCAGTCGATGTGCTGGTTCGGGGCGAATCACAACATGGGATAGAAGAAGAGTGGGGAAGAGAACTGACGCAGTCCTTTTTCAAAGGAATCGTTCCACGATTTCCTTGGAACGATTTACGAAAATGGCGGACGTTTATGTAAACTTGTTCCTCCCGCATTGTTATCCAGTGCTTTAACCAATACGCAGCCATATTTGGTAGTACTATGATCTCCTGGATCTATTTGCCAAACTGAATCACTTCACTACATGAAATAAAAACCTATGACTTCAACATTAAAATGCTACTACCCATCTCCACTTGTTTCTCTGTGTACAAACAAGGAAGTATCTTTGAACAACTCCACTTCAACTAGAAGAGTCAGTGCTGTAAGCATGACCATTGCCTGACGTCTGAGTGGACAAAAGGAAGACTAGTAGCAGTGACCCTTAAACATTTCACGCATGGCAGTCTCGCGGAAATGATGGAACTTTTAACTTCAAAGACTAGCAGGAAAATTGTAATTAGTATTGAGAGAGATCACTATTTCAAAAACCCTAGTTTTAAGTTTGAATACTGCAGATGCTTACACATTCTTTATTCACTGTTCTAGTGGTAAAATTAGATCAATGCAAAGTGGAAATAAGAAGTACAAGCCGAAGTTTTTGTACTGTCGTTCCGATGAACGGAGTGGGTAGCAGCCTTCTTACAAGGTGCAAGGAGAAGTTTTCCCCGTCAAGCACTTAACTACTGTTATGTAACAACACTGAAGGCTACGGATTTCCTTTGTGCGCCCCAGATACGTTTGCTATACGCCAGTTGCGTGACCCGTCGCAACTTTTAGAGGCCTCCGACGGGAATTGATGGATCTGTCAAGTGATAATTTTCCCATGTTATCGTAAGTGGTGCTGCTACTCTATATTTCACAGCGCGAGCTTTTGGAATCCATCAATGATTCTGTAGCTTCGGCGCCAGTTTAATGTACAAACTCTAGTCTTCTACAAACTACCACTAAGTACAGGCACACTGAAACCAAGTCATACATTCGCCAAGTCATGACCAAATGCGGCAAACACGCTTAAAATATCCCAAACGACGAAAATTCACCTTCGATTTCCGAAAGAACTTCTCCGTAATCTTCACAACTATTTATCCTGGAAAAAACTGACATCAAAGTGCCCACACATTTTTGTGATGTAAGTACTGATTGCTGTGAAAGTCCACTGCTGTTATACCCAAGGAGGCAGGCCACTACCGTACCTACAATGGAATTGAATGGTTACTCATACTAAATAATTTCTCTTCGTCTTCGTAAAAAATGGCGCTTTACTATGTTACCTTCCACCTTGTTTTTGTCTCTTCTTACGATCTTCGTCCTGTTCGTTTGCATTTACATAGCACGTCTGGATATCTATCATTATTCACCGAGAAATCTTTTTATTTACATGTTATTCTGCTCTTATTACTGTACTTCACTTTCGATTTTGTTTTGTGTATCCCGCGACGCGTCTGAGAAAGCTCTTTCCACACACTAATGCAGAGTATCCTACTTTCCCTCACTTTCCTTTACAGTTTAGTCACAAAAACAAATTCAACCCAATGAATGGCACTAGCGTATGCAGAAAATAGATTTTGTCTTCATGTGACATTGTATCAAAATAACTTAAAACGTTACTTTCTCCACCATTTTCCGTTTACTTACGTTGTAGGCCCCTCTGTTTTTCACCATCTAAACCACAATCTTCGCTCCGCTATTTTACACAGCAAAGCGTACATTGTGTCATTAACACGCAGTTTTTGTAGATATTTTTTCACTATTTGGAATTATTATGTGCAATAAGTAAAGACCTGTTTGTATTTCTTAAGATGTAACGGATAAAATGGACTAACAAACAGATATCTTTGGTCTGACACTACTTGCCGATGAATTACACGAAGGAATACTAGAATAAAATAAAAATTAAAGTAAGGAAGAGCAATAATATAACAATAATAACTCATCATAATCTTGCAGCTTCTGAACTGTCCTGAACCAAGTCAAATTGGAATTCTCAGATATTAATGAAAAATTGGAAGAAGATTTACCACCAATTATAGAATAAATTCAAGAAGTAATTAAGACACTCAAACACAACAGAGCTAGTGGATAAGATTCTATCACAGCTGAACTTCTGAAGTGATCCTTGTCAAATATGGCAAAGGAGCTAAACCTATTCTTTGAAGAAATCTGAAAAACAGAAAAAAACCCAGAGGAACGAGAAGTTGCCTTGACAGACCCACTCCACGAAAAAGGTAATGAACAGGATGTAAGCAGCTAAAGAGGGACCTTTTTACTGCCAGTAGCGTACAAAATATTTTCCAAAATTTTATTAAACAGAATAGAGACAACACTGGACAGTCATTAGGTGAGTATCAAGGCGGTTTTAGGGAAGGAAAGTCAGAACAAATATTTACACTAAGTCAGTAACTCGGCACAGACTGCTTAATTCAAATGATATTGCAGTTGTGTTTGTGTATTTCAAAAAGGCTTTTGATTCTGTTGACAGAGAAACCACAGATAAAACAATTCGAGGATTGGCAAACCTTATCCGTGACACACTTACAGATACAGTCTGAAAAGTAAAATTTATGGGAGAAATTTCACAGCCTTTCAAAATAAAAACAAGCGTACGACAAGATGACGGCCTATCCTCAATTCTTTTCAATAGTGTGTTAAAGAAAAAGTAAGAATTTGCAACGAAAAACGTATTGAACTCAATAGCTCACCTATAAAGTTAGGAAGAGGAAGCAGAAAGATCAAAATCAATTGTCTTGCATTTGCAGATACTTTTGCTATACGTTTCGAAAATGTGGGATCTGTTACATCACAAATAAATCTCCTGGAAGAAATGGCTAGAAGAACTCGCTTAAGGGTTTATTGCTACAAACGTTTAGGAAGCTACATAACTTCTCAAAATAGATATTGGTCAAACAGTAGAGAGGATAAGAAAATTCACAAATTTAGGGGAGATGATCCAAGAAAATGCTTTGGAAAAATCTGCAATAGAGGGAAGGTTGCAAAAAATGGGGACAGTGTGTGGTATCAAATGGTTCAAATGGCTCTGAGCGCTATGGGACTTAACATCTGTGGTCATCAGTCCCCTAGA
Organism: Schistocerca americana; assembly: GCF_021461395.2. Classification (NCBI taxonomy): domain Eukaryota; kingdom Metazoa; phylum Arthropoda; class Insecta; order Orthoptera; family Acrididae; genus Schistocerca; species Schistocerca americana. Next base: position 212,854,294 of record NC_060122.1, on the reverse strand, counting down.
ACTTAGAACTATTTAAACCTAACTAACCTAAGGACATCACACACATCCATGCCAGAGGCAGGATTCGAACCTGCGACCGTAGCAGTCGCGCGGCTCCGGACTGAGCGCCTAGAACCGCGAGACCACCGCGGCCGGCGTGTGGTATCAGCGAAGACCTCTACAATAAAAACTGTCTATCCAAAAATGTCAAAATAAGGCATTACATTACAGTAGTGAAGCCATAATGCCTATACGCAAGCGAATGCCTAGCCTTCAATTATAATTTAGATAAATTAGAGTACTATAAAGGCGAATTATAAGAAAAATATTAGGACCACGAAACATAGCAAAAGGTTGGAAATTTGGAAGTAATGCTGAAATATGCCAATATACAGAAAACATTTAAACGTAATGAGAAAAATAAGACGTTTTTTTGGACATTATTTCGAATGCAAGACAGCAGATTAACAAACAAGATTTTTAAATATTTGTGGGGTAAGAAGTCCACAAAAAGCCGGGTCAAAGAAGTAGAAAAAGATCTAGAAAGAAACACTTTAAAAATAGAAGATATGAACATCAGAGATGCGTTTTGGGGAAAGGAGTATTGAAAATGGAAGGATTTCAAGGCAGGGTAACTAAAAGCCCAGTTCAAAATTGTCTGAAAACAGAAAGAAGAAACATAGTGAACAGATGAAGACATATTGGAAGGAAAGAGCGAACGAAGAACTGAAATTGGAACATGGTCCTCAGATGGCCTTTTCGCAATTAGAATGAAAGACCACCAGCATAATACTGGGGACAAAGCGGTGTTCAAAAATCTAACGGTAAAATTTGAAAATTTGGCTCTTACAGCCAACTGCCAATTACACTGACGCGCCAAAGAAATTGGTACAGGCATGCGTGTCCAAATACAGAGATATGTAAACAGGCAGAATATAGCGCTGTCGTCAGCAACGCCTATATAAACAAGAAGTGTGTGGCGCAGTTGTTAGATCGTTTATTGCTGTTACAATGGCAGATTATCAAGATTGAAGTGAGTTTGAATGTGGTGCTGTAGTCCACCCCTGAGCGATGGGACACAGCATCTCCGATGTAGCGATGAAGTGGGGCCGTACGACCACCTCAAGAGTGCAGCGTGAATATCAGAAACTCAATAAAACATCAAACCTCAGACATCGCCACGACGGAAAAAGATCCTGCAAGAACGCGACCAACGACGACTGAAGAGAATCGTTCAACGTGACAGGAATGCAAACCTTCTGCAAACTGCTGTACATTTCAATGCTGATCCGTCAAAAAGCGTCAGCATGTGAACGAAACATCATCGCTATGGGCTTTCGGAGTCCAAGGGCCACTTGTGTACCCTTGATGACTACACTGCACAAAGCTTTACGCCTCGTCTGGACCCGTCGAAACCGAAATTGGACTGTTGTTGACTGGGAGCATATTGTCTGACCGGACGAGTCTCGTTTCCAATTGTATCGAGCGGATGGAACGTGTAAGAGTATGGAGAAAAACCCCATGAATCCATGGACCCTGCCCGTCAACAAGGAACTGTTCAAGCTGCTGAAGGCTCTGTAATGGTGTGAGGCGTGTGCAGTTGGAGTGATGTCTGATACGTCTAGATATGACTGTGACAAGTGGCACCTACGTACGCATCCTGTCTGATCACCTGCATCCATTCATGTCCATTGAGCATTTCAACGAACTTTGGAAATTCCAGCAGGACAATGCGACACCCACACGCCCAGAGTTGCTACATAGGGGCTCCAGGAACTCTCTTCTGAGTTTTGAACACTTCCGCTGGCAACCAAACTCCCCAGATATGATCATTATCGAGCGAATCTGGGATGCCTTGCAACGTGCTGCTCAGAAGAGATCTCCCCCTCCTCGTACTCTTACGGATTTATGGGCAGCCCTGCAGGATTCATGGTGTCAATCCCCCCCAGCAGTACTTCAGACATTAGTCCGTGCCACCTCGTGTTGCGGAACTTCTGCGTGCTCGCGGGGGCCTACACGATATTAGGCAGGTGCACTAGTTTCTTTGGCGAATTTACTAGTGCTCTCCTACAGGAATTTGAAAGGTATTTCTTCGTCCTCCACTGTAATAATGCAACACAGTACCGGAAACTTTAACAACGGCTATTTCGTGCAACTATACTTGTTTACGACGTGCGCAGATGGCAGGTCGCAGCACGAGAGAATCAGTACTCAGCTGTACACTCTGACCACTGTAAACACGGTTTCTAGCTTGGAATGTTGTATGAAAGTGTGAGGTCGGTTCATTCGTCGCTGCAGAATATAAACGTCCATTCACGAAATGGTTAATTTTTGAAAATAATTTATTCAATATAAACGATCTTGTTACGTTATTACACCCATCAAGTTTCCATTTGTAACGTCTAATCTCTAGCTACGTGCAAGTTAAGAGCGGTATCTGTAGCTTACTCTACTGGGCAGTTCGAGCTTCTCACTATCAGCAGTTTCACGAATTGAGCGGTAACTTTACCGGCAGACTTAAAACACGAGTCGTCTTATTATTTTTACAATCATTTGTTAACCTCACGTTTTGCTACTTATTAAGCTATCCAATGCAGAATGATATTTTCTGCTTTTCACCATGTGATGACTTTAAACTATCAAGCCCACAAGATACGTGTATTTTTAGGTGTCACAGCGCCAACTGATTCTAAAATTGTTTCGCAGCAAATTTCTGGGAGAGGGAATCACGCCGAAGCGATGACTGTAGTCGGTAACGAATCACAGATTTTATCTTATCGTGCAGCTTTATTTACTATCGCTTAGCGTCCTATTGATTTTAGTGTCTCGACTACCCTGCTGCTCTGGTACAGTTCAGTGATGAGAAATATGCCGCTATCATCCGACTAATGGAACTCAATCTATCTTTCCAATCGCGCTATCACGCAACGAAAACTAGGGGTGTTTTCTTCTCTTTTCTTTCCTTTGATGTCTGTTTCCCTGTTGCTTATTTGCTGGTCACTGTATGAACAGGTTTTGGCTACACAGTATTTTTAGCAATATTGAAGCATTCCTTAAGCGAGCTACGCACCGCTTCGCCTCTGTATCTTGCCATAAAGGGGAATTTGCTGTCCAATTTCTCCTTTGTCATGCTCAAAGCGCTGTTTACAGACTACCACCCCCGTAGCCTTCGCGAGTATTTATTATCCTAGATGATAACATTCAAGTAACCAGTTCTGTCAACGATTTGATGCGTCCGGTTGTCTTTTGTTTTTTTCTTTAACCACGTTCTTTTTCATAGACGCGATGTAACTGTATGATATCGTCCAGTTCTCCTTTCTTCAACTATCCTTGATGGGTATACAACTGGACGGGTTCAAGAATTCAAGTACCTGGGTTCGATACTGACTAATGTAAGTGAAGCGATGAAAGAAGTACGTCAACGAATAACAATTTCCAAACGCATCATCTTTTATCTGAACAATTTATCTAGGTCACGCCTGATATCAAAGAAGAATAAGATCAGTTGTACATGCGACTAATACGGTCTATATGCTCGCCGCGACGTCAGCAACAACTGAAAAAGTGATCTGTGCCTTTGAGAGGAAAATACTTCGAAAGATCGTGGACTCGTCTACAATAGACAGATGGTAAATGGGAACGAATAACGAAAAAATACTTGCACCAGCTGTTTCAAAAGCCATAAACTGGCCGAATATCAATGCACAATAGGCTACAGTGGTCTGTCCAAATTCTTCGAGCTGATATGTTCCTTCCATACCGAGTCCTCCATTCTCCACCTGCTAGAACACGGCCAAGAGGATACCCACGGACGCGATGGGAAGATCAAATATTAACAATATAAAATTCTCTTGCAAACCCCAACGCCAATTCAGGTTCTTTTATTTAGTGAAAAGCTCGCGCTACGTTTAAGCTTCCAGAAATCGACATCCAGACAAGAAATATAGACTATAGACTGAAGACTGAAGAATGAAGTCCTGTCGACGAAGAGGACTCTAGATACGAAGTAGCAGCTCATTTGAAAGAGCGGGGGGCAATAAATCGGTCGTCAACTTTCGGAATAAAGAACCCACTTCGCATGAAGTGATTTAAGAAAAGCAAGGAAAATATAGACTAGCACTGTCAAAAGAGGGTATGTATGCCGGCAGAAATACAGGGCGGGATGCGTTTTCCGATTCCCTGAAGCCAATAACTCACCAGAATCTTAACGGCGAGCGGTAACAGACACGCGATGTAATTGTGTTTGGGCTACAGCTGTGTCGCTCTCAGGGTCGAGTCATACTCAAGGTGCGCGTGTTTATAATGTTAAACGTGTCGTCTGCGTGCAGCTGGTACATGCGACGGCACGCTCCGTGCAACGCGGTCTACTCCATTTCGGGAAATGAGGGACATACTAAAGGCAGCTTGCGACTAATGTGAAGTGCACAATGCAATCTTGCCGTACTCTGCAACACACTATCTAAGGAACCAAGACGAACCTACAACTTTACAGCAGCCCTGTTCTTCGGAAAATAAATTCTGCGGAATATCTCGAGCAAGATACGAGCATACAAGAGATCTTCCAAGGAAAGCGCTCTGATCCCTAAACGAACTTTGATGTCCCAGATACTGTTTTCAGATTTTAAATAGAAATAGTCACTTCGGTATTTTCAATAGTTTATTAACAGTCAGTCATTTTTCCCTAGATCAATCATAAACGTGCTTGAACTAGGAAAACGACCACTAAACAGCCTTATAATTTGACAGTTATGATAGCAGCTAAGTGCTCTGTCTTCTTATTTGCTCAATCTACTTAGTAAGATAATTTCATGATACAATAACCTGAAACTTCCTCGCTGAACGAACTAAACAATTATCTATTCTTCTGGGAAGTAAAAAGAAGACATTCAATAATTTTGGTAATTTAAATTAGACCTATATAGAAATAATCTGTTGCGCAGCTTCGCTTCTGCTGATCGCTCTGCGCATAGCGTGATTGTGACACTGTGTGTACGCTCGTTCGGTCTACGAAGGGAAACAGCACACTGACGGAAGAACAGCACTTCTTGGTATATATATTCCTCGCGCTTAAGTCATAAGCTTCGAATGGGCATTCACCGCTAAAAAGGCGGACTTTTTAGTCGACACGACCGTAAAAAGCCGGACATCTGGCAACCCAAATTGCAGACGGCTATACTTACAAAAACTTTGGCGAGATATGATCTACGATTAACTACTAACCAATTCCGAAGACACCGTAACACTGATCTCAATGAATATTTCCATCTAGCACATGAGCAAGCCCTGGACGAAGCGGCAGAACGAATGGCGACATTTTTGTTGTAGCAAACGGCCTAACTATTAGCGACGCGGAAACTGTCTGCTAGTAGTATAAGCAAGGGAATGGGCAACGCTAATGCGCAGCCCATTGAGAAACAGGAATATCGTGCGGCAATTCGCTTTTGGCAGTAATGTTTCCGGTGACGCCCAAAATAAATTACCGCACAATACTGCACTGTATCAATGGGCTTCGCCATTCTGTTGTGGCTCCTCTACGGGCGTGCTACGGCACTGACGCGTGGGGATTTTCGTGTGTACCAGGTCTCCAGACGTGTACTTGCAAACAAACGAAAAACTTATTACGTCATTTTTTTCTGACGTGGCAAAATTCAGCTATAACCGAAACGCCACATTCCAAGGTCCACGGGAAGGGGCTGAGCGCATGTGGTAATCTGACGCTTCCTCTCCGTTATTACTTCCCGTGCAACGCTTGCGTCATATATGGAACATTCAGTACATTTGTGCTAGTGTGAAATATCTATCGCGCATCATCATGTTTTATTCTGTTTTGTTACGTTGACTGCTACTTCTCAACTTACTTTTCTAATTTGTCGCAGTATTCTCTTTTACATGCATTCAGCCCCCTCTAAAATTTTTCGAACTTTTTCCGAACATCTGCACAGCAATTCAGATGTTTCAGCTGCTGATAGCAAGTTCTGGGTCGTGCCACGTAATCAAAATGATTCGATTTCAGCCTCCCAAGAATTACGCACGAGCACAGCAAAGCTAAGCAACAGTTGTTACGCCAGGGTTAGACAGGTTGTGAATTTGGCATGTATCCGCTACGTCAACACCCACAGTAGAGCAGACTGGTAACATTTCAGGCGAAGCAGTTTCTAATCCCTTTATAAATCGTTTCCCGCCCAGACGAAAGCGGTAAACAGTCTCCCACGTGTGAGAACAAAGTGCTGGCGTATACAAACAAGGGGAGCGAGGGGGGCATGACTCACGGCGGATGTGCGGTAGGTTACAAGGTCAGCATGTGCCCTAGGCTGTTTCGCGTTGCGTCGTCGAGTCCCGGACAATCCAGGCGCTTTGCAGAATCAGAACCTACTGCGCTGCGACGAACTTGTAAAGGCAATGCCAAGAGAGGTTCTAATTTAGGCCGAAACTCTGATACACATCGGGTTGGTCTTAATGTATCCAAATTACGAACATTTGTAGAGCCAGAGTACCAGCACTAAGAACAGACTTATAAGGCAACATAGGGCCACTTGTGCCCTGTACTGTGTGTCTGGAAATGTGGGTGGGTGACATGCCGAACCCAGTCACTGAAGGGTAGTCAAACGACACAATATCAGTTTGAGTTGTAGCTCGCCAGAGTGATCGGTCTCCGGGGGTCTATCATAGAGCGATTTTTCGTATATTACAGGACATTTTGCTACGACAGTGCCATGGTGCCAACTGATAGGACAGACACAGCGACAAACGCACTGCGGGAGAGGATGCCGCTCGTCTTTGACTTATTGCTGGTAACGAGCAGTACAATTGGTGCATACCACCAGGAAGAAATCTCTTCGTGCACAAGACGAGAATGGTTTGAGTATAATGCCTGCCTAAAGGCGAAGCGTCTCTGCATTCTTTCTCAGGATGAGGGAAGACTACAAGCTATTTCCTTACACGACATGGGTCTTACCTAAGTATTTGAGTAGAATAAGCCGACGACCTAATGCCGGACGATGTCGTTCGGCCGAAATTTTTTTCATTCCAAAGGCGTCACTGAATGCAAACAGAGTCGTGGAGGTTACTTCAGAGCAGGAGGGGCGTTCGGCGCTGATGGTAGTGCGAAATGGTACTGTGAGAACGTTTTGCACATATGTGGAAACTGGAAGGGTTACAGGATATGAACTACAGGGTGATATTATCATTAAATTTCCCACTTCAAAACGCTGTAGAGGAGCATCCGCTGCTTAGATTCACCTGAAATTTGAACGGAATATTATCCAAAAGGGGGAAATGTTACGGAAACAAAAGAATTAACAGGAAATTTTCCCAGTACATGATGCTGCAATTGTCATAACGTAAATCGGTTCGGCTGCAAGTGACAGATGACTCGCAATTCGATGGCTATGGTGTGCGTTTCACATTAAACCAACCATACCATGCAAGCTGCAAGTTTGGCATTCAACAGCTGTGGCACTGTTACGCAAGTCCTTCCACCACGGCAAGGTCTTTGCAGAATTAAGCGGTAACGGTCGATATGCGAGCAGGTTTTTCGTTGCCCGTACTCTGCACTGACATGTCCTTGTAGATGTAAATGGGCTTCGTATGTCCGCAAAATATTCAACGGCAATTCGTTGTCCACTTCCTTGCGGGAAGAAATTCTAGAGCCAACGGTCCTCTTACTGACAGGCCAACGTGAAGCAACTTCTGAACACAGAAATTTTGTATGGATTGCAATGCATTATATTTCGTGTAATTTTATAGATCGTGCTCAAAGGTATTTCCAAAGTTTGGGCAATGCCCCCGAGCAATAGAAATTTGCACGCCACTGTTCGACTTTTCCTGCAGTGCTGTGGCCACATCATCAACTGACGTCGGATCAACTGTTTTCCTCCCTCTCCCACGCTGCACTTCGAAAGATACTGTCTTTTTCGAATTTCGTAATCATTTTGTCTGGACCCTTGGAAGACATAGGAGCAATGGCCTTTTAATAACCTTGAGTGAAGGGAACTTCTGCAGGGCTACTAACGCACGGTCACCACACGCAATCAGGAACAGCCGAGTTCCCCGTGAATTATTTTCCATATTCTGCCGCTTACAGCGTCATCTAGTGGCAAGATTTTCTTTTTTTTTCGTAACGTTTCCCCGTTCTTCGATAATAATCAGTTCAAATTTGACGTCATTCTGTTTGAAACTGGAACTTCAATTATGATCACCCTGTATTTTAACCTGGTGATGATCTTTAGGATTTCAGAAACACTATGCCAGTGACGGAGGCCGTCAACCTGGCAGTATTATGTTTTGGAGAGCAGTAAACGGAAGACCGAGCTCTTTATATCAGTAATTATTTATTTGGAAATTTTATTTTCTTGAAACAAGTCACAGTACTAACTAAAACTAGGGGAGTAGTTTTATTAGCCATTCTGGACGGTGACACAAAGGATGTCACTACAGCTTTTGATTTCTTAATAACTCCTGAATGACGGCTTGCTAGCAAGATGAAAGCGGTAATGATACTACTTGTGTGATAGCGGAGATTGAAGAGAGGGGGGGGGGGGGGGGGGCGATCAGTTATTGTAACAAGACAGTAGTCCATGTATATGGAAAAATAATAGTTACCATAAACAATAAGAAGTTAGGTCTCTTTTAGTTTCGACGTGGCAAGCTTGTTTGTAAACCACCAATATACAAATAAATAAATTAGCCCAAAATGTTGACAACACAGTCGCCCACTGCAGCTGGTCTAGACCTGTCTACGTCTGTAGTGCGACACACTCTGCAGAAACCTTTGTTTCGAATTCTGCTGTCCACAAACAATTTAACCCGTAATGGACTGTTGAAAGACTTCATTGTCGCGCAGAGAGACGAAGGGAAATCTTTTCGGACGAGTACCGTTTCGTCACATAACAACGCCGTCACTGCAATCTGACAACTTGCCTGGCTGAGCAGCAAAGCGGACATAGGCCTTGTGTGATGTTTTGGACGCCCTCTCAAATAACATGCTATCTCAGTTCCTGCAAACATTCGCCTAGATACTGCCCTTCCTATCGGTGACTCTACTTGTCATATTTCAGCATCATAACCCTCGGCCACATGTAGTGAGGAAGGTACAAGGCTTTTTCGAAGAGCCAGGAGTTCCACTTTATCGTCCTGCACGTTCGTCTGCCGTGTCGTCCATGGAACGTGTCTGGGCAACGCTGGCTCAACAACTTGTTACCCAGGGTCATCCAGCAACCGCTGTCGATTCCTACACATAATGCGACCGTGGACACCTCTGAAGTCTCTGAGAATTTATACCGTCTGCCCATCAGTAACCAACTGGTTACAAACTCTCGAGACGCCCGGGTTATTTCGCAACCGTTCATTCCCCGTTAACTGTAATCAAACGGGCCAGTTGCCTACTACACTGCCGAGAGAAGAAATGCTAAAAGTCTCTGTGTTCAGGAGAACCAGGTTATAATATCTGCATACTGAGGGGTTATAATGTAGTGATTCCTAGATCTCGGTCATCGGCCAACAGTAGTTCTTGGGAGGCATCTCTGTACACCCACTGTTCTGACTCTACAGGGAGTAATTGGACTGAATTTAGAGCTGAACACTGTTTGCAATTTTCATTCTATGGTACAACCAAGCCTCGCCAACGAGTACGTACTCCTATCGAACTGCTTCAGTCACTTCAATAGGGTCGCATTGTGGGTCCGTGAGAAGCTGTATGGACGTATCGACGACGGATTGATGCGAATGTTGGGCACAACGCATTGGTGGCGGGTAGCTGCTTTCAACAGTGGTCTGGAGAACATTCCCACACCAGTACACCAGGTTCTGGACGACTGCACCGTACAGACGCACGTCAAGACCGTCGCACTGTGTGAGAGGCGGCGGTCGACCGAACATCATCCATGGACGAAATCCGGGCGCATGTTGGACTTCTTGTGTTATGAGTGACCAATGGGGACGGTCTGCTTGCAGCAGGTTTAACATTACGTGTGCCTCTGGCCCGGCTACCACTGGCACGATGACAATGGCAAGCTTGGCTACTCTGGTGTCGCGCAAGTGTTGACTGTCCAGTGAAATGGCGCTCTCTTGTCCTCAGTGACGAATGTAGGTTCCACTTGTGTATGGCATAAACCTGGTGATCTCCCTATTCCGGAGTGCATGCGCCCACGACACACAGGCCCCAGCGCACGTCTAATAGTGTGGGAAGACGTCAGTTAAACTCGCGGCCACATCTGGTGTTCCTGAGGTGTTTATCCCCTGCCATTTCTTCGACACAAAGATGATGTGATTTTTCAGCAGGACAATGGGCGTCCACATACAGTTGCTGTGACACAAAGTGCTCTTCGTGGTGTACACCAAGTCCCCTGGCGAGCAAGATCAACGGATCTCTCGCCAATTGAACACAATGGGACATGATGAAGAGGGATATTATTCGTTCTCCGGGTTGTGTAAGAACCATTTCCAAATTGCAACAAAAAGCGAAGGATTCTTAGGAAAATTTATCACGGGATGACGTCGGTACCTTCATGATCATTTGCAGGTGACAATACACGCCTGCGTTTCCACCAGAGGGTTGGAAAGGGGTGGGGGTGGGGGGGGGGCGGGGGGGGGGAGGACGCACACTGTATTGAACCCTATGTTTGGGACACAGTTTACTGCGACGCTGTGACTTGTATGTTTCATTTAGTCTGAATAATTTCTTATATACTTTTACAATGATGACCTATCTGTAACCTCACTTGTCAAACAAAATGAGCTTATCTTTTTTTTCTGTCAGGCTATGTCGTTCTATCCATGTAACTGGTCTTGTTTAGTTGTGAGTCCTTCCCAAGTTTGTGTTAAGGAAGCACAGTCACACAATAAAAAGCACAATTCCGGAGGACCTACGTCGCTGTAAGTTGGACGAAAATTCGGCAATTACCATAAGGTATTTTTCTTCCTGCAACTAGCAACGACGCATAATTGTCTTGATTTATACTTCTGTATAGCTCTATTCTAGTCAGCACATGAACCGATACTGCTTGTGTGACAAACTAAAACATAACAGGCAAATTCTGCGTTCCATTTCAAAAAATCCGATAATTCTTTTTCAGTCCGTGTCGCAGTGTAATCGAAGTCATTCATGCAATACTTACTGTTTCCTACCTAATTTTTTACGGATCGTTTCAGTGACATTTATTCTCCTCGGTCTTTAGTTCGAACTGCTCAGTGCAATGCAGTGTCAGTTCCAGCGCTTAGCTGGACGCCAGACTTGATTCGTGCAATGTGACGCTCTGACGGAGGGTCAGCTGTCGATTAAGTACTTACAGTATGTCGCTCATTACAAAATAGTCGTGGCCGCAGACTTGAACTGCGAGGCACGGCGGAAACGTGCAATTCATCCGCTCCAGCAGGTTCTGAGAAGCTGCAACAGCGGCAAGAACCTGCCCTACTGCTTCTCGGGCGCAGGGAAACCAATGTGGGAAAACTACAGTCCGCAGAGTGCAGCAAGCAGGAGCGCGGAAATATAACTTCTAGTGCGGAGACAGTTCTGGGTTATGGCAAAAAGAAGTCGTCGTCATATCGTCAGTAATAATTAGACTGGTCGATACTGCCCCCTCTTTCCTCTATCTCGCCCGCTATCTAAATATAGGTTTTCTACATGTAAACTCAGCAAGTCCTGATGCAGCGAATGGCTGACGGTACTTGGTACCACTGATAGTAATTTTCTTTTCTGCTGTAGTCGTGAAAGCACGCGAGGAAAAACATCTATCCGTGCGTATGTCTCTTATTGGACTTTATGGTCGTTAGGCGATTTGTACGCTTTGAGAAAAGTTGACTGAAAGACACTATTGTCAATTCTGAAGGCGGCAGAGAAGAAAAGGTTTTAGACTATCCTGGATGTTACACAATATGTATGCCGAGCGAACTGTTTTGGGAATCACGGAGAAATTTGGGGAGGGAATTATAGTTCATGGAGGAAAAATGGAAGAAAAAACGTTTGATGTTTGCCGATGATACTGCATTCCTATCGGAGACACCAAAGGGCTTGCAGTTGAAGGGAATGGACAGCGACTTGAAAAGAGCTAGGATGAACACCAATAAAAGTAAAACACGACTAATATATCAAAATTAAATCAGGCGACACAGTGGGAATTAGATCAGGAAAAGGAACACTGAAAGTGGTAGATGAATACGGAATTAGATTAGGAAATGGAACACGAAGTAGTAGATGAGTTTTGCAATTCAGGCAGCTAAGTAACTGATGACCGAAACACAGAGGATATGAAATACAGACTGACATTAGCAAGGAAAGTGTTTCTGAAAAAAAAATTTGTTAGCATCGAATAAATAGATTTAGGTGTTAGAAAGTCCTTTCTGAACATATTTGCCTGGTGTGTAGCCTTTCACAGATGTGAAAAGTGGACGACAAACAGTTCAGTCATGAAACGAGTAGAAGTAGTTGAAACTGGGCTTTGGGGAAGAATGCTGATGACCAGATGGCTGGATCGAATAACTAATGAACAAACAGAGAAAGTAATTGAGAAGAAATTAAATTTATGGCACAACTTGACTAAAAGAAGGGATTATATGATAGGATACATCCTGAGTTATCAAGAAATTGTTAATTTGGTAATGGAGGGAAGCGTAGAGGGAAACCTCGGCAACAACATAGTAAGCAGGTTCAGATGTATGTAGGTTGCAGTAGTTATGCAGAGATGAAGTGGCTTACACAAAAGGGACTAGTGTGGGGAGCTGGTGTTCGGACTGTCAACGACGACAAAAAGAAAATGTGAATTATACAATAGCAGAGGGTGATGTTTCACCGTCAGTCAGGTTATCTATTGGTTTTAATTTCTTCTATCAGATTCCCCATTAATTCTACCCCAGATCTGCATGACTAAACTCGACTTGATTATCCCGAAACGGGGAACGATACCCCAAGCAGACCTTGTACTTGAGATTTGTACCGGATAAACACCTTTTACTATCCCGGAAGACTTCCAACATTTCGTCAACGCTACAGGTGTGTGTGTGTGTGTGTGTGTGTGTGTGTGTGTGTGTGTGTGTGTGTGTGTGTGTGCGCGCGCGCTTGTGTGTTCGTTTCACTTAATACTGCGCCGTAACCATATCACTGTGGTGGTCATTACGATCAGTGACCTGCGGCGCGTTTTTTTTTTTTTTTTTTCCCCTCTTCATATAATACGGAAAACCTCAACTTCCGTCCAGGACAACTGTGCAGTTAAGAAAATAACTTCTGAAAATCTAAGTTCAATTCTATGAAAAGAACCTGTGTACTGGGCAGTTGGTATCAACACGCCACTGTTTTAGATCCACTCGTTGAATTATGATCATTAGTCTAGCTTTTTTTGAACTCTTTGTACGTAACCTGCAGCTGAAGCACGATCGTGGTTTCGGTGCATCTGCTACGAGTGATGCCGTATTCAGTTCGCGGCCTCCAACGTTAGCTAACGTACGCTGCTGGCGCAAACCGCGATTGCGAAAGAGGCGAAGAAAGCTCTCACGTTTTCGCGTGTGAATATAACGGGCCGCCGTACACGGCTTTGAGCGGGCGTCTGGGCGAACGGAAGGCTGTAGCGCCGTAGCAGCTCCATTGCAGACTGCGGATGGCGGGCGTGGCACGCTGCTTTATACACACAATGATTAATTCCCCGTAGCTGCAGCAGATACTGAGACGTCGGGCTTCAGACGCCTTACTATGAGTCTCTCGGACCAGCTTGTTCAAACTCATTCTATAAAGACCATGGCAAGAATTAATTCAAGACGTCAGTAAACGAGTGAAAAGCACGGTAACTAGAACAACGAGGAGCCGCACAGACTTTAAAGAGGGTGTGGCAGTAGACAGCTGTTCAAAGGACGACATGTTTTTTCCTAACTGTAGGTACTATATGGCAGATATGAAGTTAAAAAGTTGTACGTTTCTTTATCTAAGGGAGTGATTTTCTGTGCGTGAACTTCGCTCTGCCACTATGAAATTATGTTTGATCTAGCGGCCATCTCAGTCCCATTTAACATAAAAACACTACCAGCAAGAAAAGTTTTTGGAATGAGACTAACCACTAACAGCAGGTCATTAAAATCAAAAAATGGCTCTGAGCACTATGGGACTTAACTTCTGAGGTCATCAGTCCCCGAGAACTTAGAACTACTTAAACCTACCTAACCTACGGACATCACACACGTCCATGCCCCAGGCAGGATTCGAACCTGCGACCGTAGCGGTCGCGCGGTTCCAGACTGCAGCGCCTAGAACCGCTCGCCCACCACGGCCGGCATTAAAATCATCTATCACAAAAATGGTTGTTGTTTGATCTCTTACGCTAGAGTATAACAAAATTTGCAAACGCTGACTTCATCGAGACTACAGCCGTGGACGGTAACCGATGGCTCGCGAGACGCAACCGGCCCGAGTAATTTACTCATGCGTCCCGCGGTTCAAAGTCATATTTTATAACAACGTCTACTAACTAACAGCCGAATCCAAGAACGTCAGCTAACGCTCAGGGCATTTGCAGAGTACAATTTTCCAGTTCCGTAACAAACAAAAGTACTTACTTTTCTTAATTTTAATTGACATAGGTGGATCCGCATGTGAGGTAAGTGAAGTCAGCCGCTTACCTAGGAATCAGAGGGTTAAATCGCGTGGTCACACTGGGGTTAACGGAAGTAACATGGATTCGTGAACGCTCATTACAGAGATGGTCCTCTTCAAATGCAGTAGTAGCAAGGAATGTGCAACTAAATTAAGGCTGTTGTACTACAAGGCAGTGTGTACAAAAAAGCTTGCATTTAAATCATTTGTCAAATTTTTGTGATGGTGTCTTATATTCAATAGTTCACATTTAAATGTAAGTACGAAACTGTAATTAGTCAATTATCCGCTCACACAGACAACACCAGAACACCAACAACCAGTCACTGTGTAGTCACAGTGTAGCACTTTTGGGGTCGCTGAGGCAGTCAACAGACGACACGACTTGTTCCGGACGGGCGGACTCAAATACTAGTACTTGGGGGCTGGCGGCGAACTCCTCGCGCGCTTACTACTGCTGACTCAATATAACTGATTTACGTAGGTAAACAGTTAATAATAAGATGGGTGCATATGTGGCCCGATGTGCTGCCCCGGAATGCCATTCCTGGCTCTTGAGCTAAGGAGTTTGGCTACGACTACGCTGGAGTATGAGCCGCACAGTGGTATCGGGTGCCCTGGCAGAACTGCAGAAGTTGCGAGAGACCCATCAGGCGAATAACAGTGAAAAGCTCCTGTAGTAGACATTACAGTGGAAATCATCAAAACCGCAACACCTATTGGAATTCCGTGGGTATATGGAATAATGAAGATAGTATGGACATACGGAAAGATTCCTAATGATTGGATAATGGCAATTATTACAGCTATCCTGAAACGCGGCAAGGCTATTGTGCCAGCGCAAGACAACACTAAACCAGTAAGGTACAACCACAGTTAAAGGAGAGGCAATAATGATATCGATCTGGAAGTTCGACTCAGATGCCATATTTACATCCAGGCAGGTTATAGAAAACAAATGGGAATTTGGGAAAGACATCGTAGAAGTACTCACAAAAAAAAAAGCTTATGACACTGTGAGAAGGGAAGAGATATGGCAAGGTCAGAATAGACGAACTGCCAAAAGAAATGCAACTGAGAATCGTAAATATATAGAAAAAAATGTCTAAATTATATTGGCAAAAAAAATCACAACGGTTTACAACGGGCAAAGGCATACGACAAGGACGTGTGCTCTCACCAGTGCTTTTTAATATCGTGATGGACAACGTCATAACCGAAGTTCTCCTAGCGTCAACAGCAGAAATGAAAATCATAGTATAAATGAAATGTAAATGTCGTGTGACTAGGACCTCCCGTCAGGTAGACAGCCTGCCTTTTGTGACAGGAACTACTACTCCTGGTGTACAGGTGCGGCAGCACGTTACTGGTCAGCTGCGTGCTGGCACCGCACGGTGTAGTGATCTCTGGGTGACGACCGCCCGCGTCGTGACGCAGCGGGTGAGCCGGCGGCGCGTGCCCGGCAGACGTGAGGAGCGGGAATCGAGAGCGTAATTTGTGTGTGCGGCTGCACGGCGCGCCATGGCGCTATAAGCAGGGCGGGAGCGTAACGGGACAGCGGCGGCCCCTTGTCGGCCCGGCCCGGCGTGGCCTGCTCCGCGGACGTCGCTCCACTTGCCGAGCCAAGCGCCGGCCGCCGCAGCCGCGGCCGCCAAAAACTGGGCTACCCGTGTGTGCGTCTGTCCTGCGTCTCAAGTGCCTCACACTCCGAGTTCTCGCCGTCTCCGAGCGCGAGGATCATTACAGGAAATCGAACTGTGGTGCAATCGCTACGTGTCCCGACACTTTTGCTGTAAAAATGGGCAGGACGCTTTTAGGAGAGTGCGTGAAAAGTAGTGCCTACAAATTTTTTGTCTGAAAATTCGAAGCTTATTCACAAATATTGGAACACGTAAGGCAATACTGACCCTAAGACTTACCTTAGAAGCTAGATTACGAAAAGGCAGACCTATGTTTCTAGCATTTGTAGACTTAGATAAAGCTTTTGACAATGTTGATTGGAATACTCTCTTTCAAATTCTGAAGGTGGCAGGGGTAAAATACAGGGAGCGAAAGGCTATTTACAATTTGTACAGTAACCAGATGGCAGTTATGAGAGTCGAGGGGCATGAAAGGGAAGCAGTGGATGGGAAGGCAGTGAGAGAGGGTTTTAGCCTCTCCCCGATGTTATTCTATCTGTGTATTGAGCAAGCAGTAAACGAAACAAAAGAAAAACTCGGAGTAGGTATTAAAATCCATGAAGAAGAAATAAAAACTTTGAGGTTCGTCGATGACATTGTAATTCTGTCAGAGACAGCAAAGGACTTGGAAGAGCAGTTGAACGGAATGGACAGTATCTTCTTGAAAGGAGGGTATAAGATGAACATCAACAAAAACAAAACGAGGATAATGGAATGTAGTCGAATTAAGTCGGGTGATGCTGAGGGATTTAGATTAGGAAATGAGACAAAGTAGTAAAGGAGTTTTGCTATTTGGGGAGTAAAATAACTGATCATGGTCGAAGTAGAGAGGATATAAATGTAGACTGGGAATGGCAAGGGAAGCGTTTCAGAAGAAGAGAAATTTGTTAACATCGAGTATAGATTTAAGTGTCAGGAAATCGTTTCTGAAAGTATTTGTATGGAGTGTAGCCATGTATGGAAGTGAAACATGGACGATAAATAGTTTGGACAAGAAGAGAATAGAAGCTTTCCAAATGTGGTGCTACAGAAGAATGCTGAAGATTAGATGGGTAGATCACATAACTAATGAAGTATTGAATAGGATTGGCGAGAAGAGGAGTTTGTGGCACAACATGACTAGAAGAAGGGATCGGTTGGTAGGACATGTTCTCAGGCATAAAGGAATCACCAATTTAGTATTGGAGGGCAGCGTGGAGGGTAAAAATCGTAGAGGGAGACCAAGAGATGAATACACTAAGCGGATTCAGAAGGATATAGGCTGCAGTAGGTACTGGGAGATGATGAAGGTTGCACATGATAGAGTAGCATGGAGAGCTGCATCAAACCAGTCTCGGGACTGAAGACCACAACAACAACAACAACATTCAGAACTACAAACTTCCTTAACATAATACATCTTTAGGTCTCCATATTTATTCCTGAACAGTCACTCTGGCGACGACCACATTTCTGCCAACGACACTGTAGGATGTTTGACTTCGGTGACAGAGCTACAACCTCACCTTCGCTTGCAGAGCATCATCACTATCGAAGTGAAGATCTGGAAGGTGTTCTTTATGTTTCGGAAACAAAAATCGGATAGGGCCAAGGCGGGACTGTATGAAGGATATCGATGACTGTCAACCCAAGGTTTAGTAGTGTGGCGTCGCACTGTCATGCTGAAGGAGAGAGCGCTCCTTGTATGGACGCACTCTAGGCTCTCGCGATATCTTGCAGAGTTTTTGGTGGTGCCTTAACACATTATGATACGCAAACGAAACACACCTTGCACATCCCGCAACACCGTGAGCAAGGCTTTGCTCGCTGATGGCACGTTCTTCAAATTTCTTGGCGTCTGTCATCCTTTGTAGCGGAACTCTATTGATGCGCCGGTTTTCCGAGTCAAATGGTGAACCCGCCTTTCATCACCTATCACATTGTTCTGATGGAATCCATCACGCTCAAAACGCTGAAGAAATTTTTGACAGATGTCCAACCTCCTGTCAGTAGTGAGATTCGCAGGCACCCACGGCGCACACAGTTTTCGTGTAACGCAGGTCTGCAATGATGGCCTGTACACGCTGTCGCGACATGCCACACTTACCTACGAGCTGTTTCTGTGTTAACCGACAACTTTCTCTGAAGAGTTGATCAACCCAATTCCGCAGAGTCCCGCCGGTTGCAGTATGCAGCTGCGAGCTCTGTCACGCACGTTGAGCTTAGTAGCACCGTTCCCTTCATTACGAGTACCAACAATCCTACATCGCATATTACTCATGTCAACGCAATCATTACCTACAGAGCTATCATTCTTTTGTGGATTTCAGTTTGAGCCACGTTTTCTGTAGTTAGATACTCTTATAACAGCAGGCTTTTTCACACACCGACGAAGTTAACGTTTATAAACTGGTAACCTACATAAACTGGTATGTTATGAACTCCCAAAACTCTAGCTACTCTAAGGCCGCGGTAAGTAAACCCCTGCGCACCGACCGTTAAAAGGTGACAGCATTCAGAACACTTCATGTCAACTCTCCTCTGTTTTTT
This sequence comes from Schistocerca americana, assembly GCF_021461395.2. Classification (NCBI taxonomy): domain Eukaryota; kingdom Metazoa; phylum Arthropoda; class Insecta; order Orthoptera; family Acrididae; genus Schistocerca; species Schistocerca americana. Next base: position 212,835,535 of record NC_060122.1, on the reverse strand, counting down.
TTTATTGCTCCCCAGTGACCCCAAAATTGTCACACTAATAGCCTGAAGAAGAGTTACTGTGATGTCTGTGTGGCGGGTATTAATTAATTAATAACAGTAATAGTGTTTATATGCAATTGCATTGTGCCACATGAGAAACGATCACAAATGTTTACTAAATGTTTTGGAGGTCATTTTTCTTCTACACATTACGCTGTATTACAACAACCTCAGTTTCATTCAATTCCCTTGCTACAAATATGTATCGCATTTAAAGACAACCGTGTCCCTAGCACCCACTCGCAAACCCAAGTTACCTCCGTGTCAAAATTTCTGCACATCTGTGAGTAGACTGGAAGGCAAAGAATAAAACATTCCCCGTCTCTCACGTACTCTAATCTCGCAGTGCCCGTGCTGCTCATCCCCCGTCCCCGAGATAAGCAGCCAAATTTACTTAGTTCACGACCGAATTCACCAACATCAATTAAAATTAAGCCCATAGTAAAATATTACAGCCTCTGGAAGTATTTTCTTATCGAGATGGAAAACAAAACGGAGGTGGTTCCGTGAAGTTTCGGCGACGTTTTTTCGTACCACCACTTAGGCCCGCTGATTCAGGTTGCCGTGAACATGACCCACGAAGCTTGTGGAAGATTATCGTTTTGAAAGTGTTGTGTCTTGTTCTACACAATCACGAAAAAGTTAAGACTGCTACTCACCGCAAAGATGACACAATGAGTTGCAGACACACACAGGCGCAGCGAAAAGATTGTTACACATTGAGCTTTCGACCAAAACCCTCTTCAGAAAGGAAACAAACACACACACACACACACACACACACACACACGTGTGTGTGTGTGTGTGTGTGTGTGTGTGTGTGTGTGTGTGTGTGTGTGTGTTTCTTCCTTCCTTTCTGAAGAAGACTCTGGTCGAAAGCTCAATGTCTATTAGTCTTTTCGTTGTGTGTGTCTGCAATTCAACGTGCCATCTTTACGGCGAGTGGCATTCTATCCTTTTCGTAACATTCCAACCTGTACTTTCCGTTGTTTGCCCTTTCTTCTGCTTCTTCCCTTTTAGTATGTTGTGGTCACTCTTCTTCCATGATCACACGGGAGTGTCCACAGCTCTGCACGCGTAAGTTACTGGTTTTAAGAACCATCAGGCACCTCGATTAGCATGCTAAATGATCCGTTCTTTATCTGACACAAGAAGGTCTGACTATTTGGAGCAACGGTTGACAACACCCCCGCAAATTGGTCGTTCCACGGGGATCAAACTGTCGGTGAGAGGCTGAAACTGGATAAGGCGCGCTAACCCGCGCGGTGACTTAATTTTTGTCCGGGGTGCTTACGTAACACATGAGAAAACTTCATTATGAGGAACTTTCAGGTCACAACAACGCAGTATTCAAGTCAATATGTAAACTAAGGAATAAAAATCCGTAGCACTTACAGAATGGAAAAACGGATCCAATCAATTAACAAAAAGTGAGTAACCCCGCGTCACAAAAATGGAAAGACAGGAGTGCATGGAAGAAGTAGTATGAACTAGAAAAGGTAGCAACAGAAATTTGAGGGGAAAGATATCTATCCAATTTAGAGTCAATTCTTCGGCTGTTTGAATAAAAACCTGTAGCGGAGATTTTATTGTTAGAATTATTCCGCCATAATAGAAAACTAAACAGTAACATTCGAACTTTCTCACTGAGAAAAAGATTGATGACCTACGCCTGGCGTTTCAAATCTGTATCACCCACATTACTTTTTTTGACAAGAGATGAGTGAATTTTTGTTGTTATACTCGCCATATGGAACACAACAGGGTAATAGTGGTGATCAGTTCACTGCTTGAAGACTCAACAGCTTCTCCACCGAAATTAAAAGGACACACGCAACAACCATTACAGTCTCCTCCCTACACCATCCTCCCCGAATGCTGATAAACCTAGGCAGCTTGTCAGTTCCAGTTCTCCGACGCAAGGGAACAAAGTTTGTGATATTACCGAAACGAATTCCTGAAATTGCCAATTTCTGAAATTACGTGCTTTAACATCTCTTCCTTAGCGATAGATTCAGAGACATTGGGTTCAACACCGACAGTTGCTTCAATTTCGGCTATTTTGATGTGGATATTCTTAAAATCACTTTTGGCAGCAAATCTTTGGAGATCTGAGGCTTTCTTTAGCACTGAATGGACTTACACTTGTCATGGTCGACAACGTAATTTTTATTAACATCTCATTACGCGTTTCGGAGTATCCACATCAGGTTTATGGTACAAATATGTATTATAAAACAAGAAATTAAATATAAAAGCACACATTTCAACTACGTGCGGAGCTGACACATATGTTAAAAACCGTATATAATCGTATGCACCTCCTACTACATTTACATTTTTTTAAATTAATGTTTCTTTTGCTTTATTACGTAACTCTTACATACTATTACCTTTTTACCAGTAGCATATACAACGATAACCCAAAACATTATGAGTACTGCCCACCATAACGTTTGATACCGTTTGGTGGTGGTGTGGTTACATGACGCGGGTCCAAAAGTATGTAAGTGAGCAGACACGAACGGGGATCACCCTAGCGAAATTAGGGGCTACAAATGGAGAAAGCCATTGAGATAAGCAAGCTTTGAACTAATATCTCAACAAGGTGAAGCTGTCGAATGCTCACGCGCTAGTGTCGTGAGTATAGAGGTAGGACAGTGAAACTACCACTAGGCTCTAAATGGTTCGGAGGGTTGTCTGCTCTATATAATAAGTGGTTGTTATCTGTGGCATCTCTGCCGAAAGAGCACTATGCTAGTGCACGTACAAGTGTTTCAGAGCACACCGTTCATCGTACATTGTTGAACATGGAGCTTCGCAGCAGACCACCCCTACGGGTTCACATGCGGACCCAACGGCATCGTCAATTACGACTGCAGTGGGCACGGGACTATCGGGATTCGAGCTTCGATCAATGGAAACGTGTCGGCTCTTCAGGTGAACCACATTTCTGTTACAGGAGGTCGACGGTCGTCTCCACAAACGCCATCATCCAGGTGAACCGCGGCTCGTAACGTGCAGCGCGCCACGGACGCAGGCTGGTTGGAGCAGTATTATGCTGTGGGAGACATTCTCCTGCGCTTGCATGGGACCTGTGGTAGTAATCGAAGACACGCTTCTTCCCCGACGGCGATGTCATCTTTCAGCAGTAATTGTCTCTGAACCAGAACCGTGCTACAATGGCTTGAGCAGCATTGTAGTAAACTCAAGTTGGTGTGTCTGCGACCAAATTTGCCTTGTGTAAAACCTATGGAGCCCATCTGAATCGCTATCGGGCGCCATCACCGCGTACGCAAATCAGCGGCCCGTTATTTACGCGAATTACATGACCTGTGCGAAGACATCCAACACCACATACCTCATAAACCTACCAACAAACTGCCGGATCCCTAATACGCAAAATCGGTGATGTGTTTCATTCCAAAGATGGGCAAACAAGCTATTAAACAGTTGGTGGTAATGTTTTGGCTCATGAGTGTAAGGATGTATCTGCAATTTCGTTACGTCTTTTAACACTGTCTTTAATAGGGTCACCTCCTATATTAAAAACTAGCAGTAAGGAACAAGAACTTTACAGCCGTGGGTTTATTAGAATTACTTCTTGTATTGCATAAACAAAGGTTCCTATCGTAATTTATATATATAAAAAAAAGGTTGATCAGTTACATAATTCAAGTTTGAATAAGCTTTGTCATATACCATTTTAAACAGTCGTCATAAGAATACTGTTATAAACGCCACCTACTGGCAAAATCGTTTACTTTGTGCCATATTTTATTGCTTGTGTACATTTGGGCACTGATGGCCTGTCGGAATGTAATGATACGACATAAAATTGTGTATGATTAATGTGTCAGCTTCACTGCGTTCTTATAATAAGCACTTTTAAATTTCATTTCGTATGTTACATATTCGCACCACAAATCTGATGGGGATATCCCGAAAAGCATAATGAAATGTCGATACAGATTATATTGTTCACCGGAGTGTCGGAAATTCGTGTGTACCTTCTACGAGAAACATCCTGAGGAATGGAAACCAAACTATTTTACGTTCTTCGATAAAACTCTATCTATGCTTTGATAAGTTCAGAGCGCTGCACGTAGGTCGCCCACGTTTCGATGCGGACAAACAGGAAATGTGAGCAGCAGCTAGAAGAATGCTTTTAGCTGCGGGAAATTCGATCCACATGTGCGGGGGCAGGAAATCCGTTACACGCGTTTCCACTCAGGTTCTCCATTCAGAGAAAACACACCCTTTGTTGGTGCTTAGAGACCGAGGACCGGACATCGATACCACGAAGCACACACGACACCGAACTAGGAATTTGCTGAACAACATGGATAACACCACGTAACATGGGCGCCGCGGGAATACTGTACATGTACTATCACAAATTCGTAAAATTGTTATAACAGTAGCCAGCAAGGTAATTTTAATATAATAGAAAATATCTATTTTTTTTACACAGATCACTCCGCAACTAGTATGTAGGCGTTAGAACTTTCGTATCATCGTTCACATAATTTCGTAACGTCACTTTGTAACTTCCAGTTTAATAAATAAAAATACTGTTTCTAGAAGACGAAGTACCACTGTCGAAACATCCGCTCGCCCCCCCCCCCCCCCCCCCAATCCATTGCTCCGCAATTTCTAGCTACATTTCTTGGAGGGAAAAAAAAGTCTTTAAATTTTTTAAGAATGTTTTAAAACAAACTTCTCTGGATGGTACACAATCATTGAGCGGTCCGCGATCATAATTGCACTAGAAATTTATTGCACCACTTTCATCTTTTTTTTGTCGCAAACTTCCCAATTTTACGTGTTTTATCTCGTCCAAAATCCCAATGTCCAAGATTACGACGATGTACTGCTTTCGTGTTAGGCCCGCTAGTCCATGGCGCTAGAGGCTACTGTGAAATACCATTGGTTTTCTGGGAATTTACCACACAGTGAAATGAAGAAAAAAATTCAAAAACTCGCTAGAACGGCAGAAATGTCATCCCCTGGGCGGCGACAACATTACTAGTAGCAAAACAGAAATAATAAATGCATCATTAACAGCGAAAGCAATTTCTCTTAGTTAACACTGGTTTGTAGACAATAGGCCTCGTATTAAGACATGCTTGTGCGCCTGAATTTGTGTTCTCTATCGCATGACAAATGCTCAGAGGCTACAAAGACGAAGTTACACAATTTTCAAACAAATTTACGTAGCTTGCCAAACTGTTTAGTGTTCCACGAGTCTTTGAAGACTAACTTCAATGTATCAAACAGCTTCTACCGGGTTGTCTATTTTGCAAGTAAATTAATACGTTAAATATCTAACGTTAAAACAGCTTCGAAAGGCGTATTACCTGACAAGTCAATCTGTTGAATATTTGGCGCTAAGCATGTAAAATCTTTGTAGTTGAAGACGCGAAACCCTTATTATGTTTGTGTTATTAGTTTTGGATTACTCACGAAGAAACAAACAAACGAGTCAAAATCGAAAACAGTGAGAGCCCATCTACATGTTCCTGGAAGACCCATTCGACGAATGTCCTGAAATATGTGTCGCACAATCATACAATATTGCAGGTACATTCAGTGGTACATGTGGGTACTAGGAGCTAAGTGTGCTGAGAGTAGAGTTATTGGTAAAGATGTAACAACACATCTTGCCTAAAGTTTAAGTTTTACAGCAAAACACGCAGCAAGCGATAACGTGTGTGTGTGTGTGTGTGTGTGTGTGTGACTCTAGGTGGTTTGAAATTGTGTGGAAACGTTGTTGGAAGATGCTACGTGCTCTTCATGCGTGGACGAACTCTTCGAATTCGGAACTAAAACAAAGCACATTGTTTCTCACGCACCGACATAATGCCGTTACACAGCGCCATGTTACACGGTACAATTCGGAGCCCTGTAGCGGCAGAGGGATGAAGGATAAAGATGTAGACTATTAATAACGTTAGTTACACTTCAAAAACTTAAGAGTTTTCAAATAAAAAAGATTCAGAGACATTACATTTCAAATGGTTCAAATGGCTCAAATGGCTCTGAGCACTATGGGACTTAACATCTGAGGTCATCAGTCCCCTAAAACTTAGAACTACTTAAACCTAACTAACCTACGGATATCACACACATCCATGCCCGAGGCAGGACTCGAACCTGCGTCCGTAGCGGTCGCGCGGTTCCAGACTATAGTGGCTAGAACAGCTCGGTCACTCTAGCCGGCCATTAGTTTTCAGCACGCTCTCGTAGATAGCCTCTTAACATGACTCTCGCAGTAGACGACGAAAAGTTGAACACATAAAAATGCCTTGGATCAGGGCCCATAAAGCCAATGCCACGACTGATTTACGGGGTTATAATAATTGAACTTTCACTACTTGAGACAGTGTAGACGGAGAACTATTTATCGTACGGGTACCCAAACTTATAGGAATGATGTTCAGATTGTGCTCGGCATGATCTGCGTTGTTAGCAGGATTAGTGTCTTGACTTGCCGTTAGGCGCCGGTACTGGTACGGCGACGTAGTGTTGAAACGCGAACATCAGAGTGCATTACAGTTCCAGACAGTCGATATGGGTCTGAACAAGGTGAGCACGGCATTACTTGTAGAGCTATTTTATCAAAACAGCAGTGATAGTGCTGCTCTCCGTGACTATCGACGCGTTAAAGCAGTAAGCACCGGGATTGAGGAATATGACTCGGAAATTCGATGTAAGTAGTGATTTGGGGATCGCTACTGGGAGAGACCGAAAGTCAACTGCGGCACACATTGTTCAAGTTACTACTGCCATGGTTGAGAACGCTGGGGACAATGTGCGACCTTCAAGCAGTGCAAGAGCTGTGTCAAGAAAGCCGAAGATTCCATGAGCTACAGTTCGCAAAGTGCTGCGAACACTTGTGAACTGCGAATACATAGAAAGAAGGATCCTTTATTGTATGATTATATGATAGCGGAACAAACACTGGCAGCAGTTACTTCTGTAAAATATCTGGGAGTATGCGTGCGGAACGATTTGAAGTGGAATGATCATATAAAATTAATTGTTGGTAAGGCGGGTACCAGGTTGAGATTCATTGGGAGAGTGCTTAGAAAATGTAGTCCATCAACAAAGGAGGTGGCTTACAAAACACTCGTTCGACCTATACTTGAGTATTGCTCATCAGTGTGGGATCCGTACCAGATCGGTCTGACGGAGGAGATAGAGAAGATCCAAAGAAGAGCGGCGCGTTTCGTCACAGGGTTATTTGGTAACCGTGATAGTGTTACGGAGATGTTTAATAAACTCAAGTGGCAGACTCTGCAAGAGAGGCGCTCTGCATCGCGGTGTAGCTTGCTCGCCAGGTTTCGAGAGGGTGCGTTTCTGGATGAGGTATCGAATATATTGCTTCCCCCTACTTATACCTCCCGAGGAGATCACGGATGTAAAATTAGAGAGATTCGAGCGCGCACTGAGGCTTTCCGGCAGTCGTTCTTCCCGCGAACCATACGCGGCTGGAACAGGAAAGGGGGGTAATGACAGTGGCACGTAAAGTGCCCTCCGCCACACACCGTTGTGTGGCTTGCGGAGTATAAATGTAGATGTAGATGTATACCTACTGCGGGTTCCACGCTGTCGACGGTGTAGATGGTCGTCACAGCGAACAACGTTTGTAACCTAGAACGTAAAAATCGTACGCAATTAACATGTGTTACCTAGTCACATGGAAACTACAATGCATTTCTTAGATTAGATTAAATCTATTTTTCGTTCCAACTAATCCATAGTGAGATCCTCTGGTACGTGGAGCATGTCCATGATTTATTCGTTACTTCCCTTCCTCATGTCCTTGCAAATGTTTGAACCAAGTTTCGCCGTCCTGCTATCACTCGTTTTTCATTGGGGGGGGGGGGGGGGGGGGGAGGGCTTTCAAATAGGAGATGGGGTGAGAAGAATTTTTGTAACATGAATAGTTTCTCTCTCGTTATATCTAAATATTTTTGATACGTGCACTAGCAGTGTCAGGATTTAAATACAAAGTGCGACAAAAGACGGATTTGTTTGATTCAGACTAACATAAGCGAAGTGGGCCAGTGCTAGAACGACGTGCCCGCAAGGGGAACAGAATGCGCTCGCGCGAGAGAAACTGACTCTTTTTCAGCTGGCGCACAAAAGACGTGGGGAACGCAGAGGAGATGCACGAAGAGTGCAGGCGCTATTGAAGTGGGCCAGCAAGGACGAGATGTTTTTTCCTGCGATACGCAAACGAGGTCGCGCAGGGGCGTCCCGAGCGCCGGCCGTACGAGCAACGGTTTTCCACGGCGTGGGAGGAGGCCTCACGTTCCCGGAACAGGGCGCGCGCGACGCCTCTGTCACGCCGATCACCCGCCACCGGCGGCCCCATTCCGCGTACGCCCGTCAACATTGTCATGTGTGGCTCAAATGGCTCTGACCACTATGGGACTTACCTTCTGAGGTCATCAGTCCCCTAGAACTTTGAACTACTTAAACCTAAATAACCTAAGGACATCACGCACATCCATGCCCGAGGCAGGATTCGAACTTGCGACTGTAGCAGCAGCGCGGTTCCGGACTGAAGCGCCTAGAACCGCTCGGTCACAACGGCCGGCACTCTCATGTGTGTTCTTAGTTACTTTTGTTTAATGCCTTAAAGAATCCACATACATAGCATCACATACAGCTGCATAGAGCAAGCAATAGAGTTCTGCGCAACAGAGGATACTTCCCTGTGCTATTACGTAGTGGTGAGGCAACATTGGGATCAGAAACTCATTCCCTTGCAATACCGTTGTTCGAGAAAAAAATAAAAAATAAAGCGGGAGTAACATTGCTAGTATATCGCAAATCATTGCCAGTTCAGTGCCGCCTGTGTTGTCGACCTGGCTTTTTCTGTTTATCTGCAATGATTATTTTTTCCAGCGCTCTTCTGTTCTTGTTTCGTTTATTTATTACGGTAAGTTTAAGAGAACAACGTGCAGCTGTGAAATTTTGTTCTCTACTCGGTACAAACGCTGCTGAAACTGTTTTAATGTTGAAAACACCTTACCAAGATGACGCTATGGGGAAAGCTCAAGTGTACGAGTAGTTTGCTCGATTTAAAAATGGCAACATGTAGACTGGTGACAAATCTCGTTCTGAACGTCCATGAACTGGCCGAAATTAGAGCTTGTGCTCACAAGCCATCGACAGACAACTGATCAACTGTCAGAGACTGGCGAGTTATCTTGCACCTCGGTTCAGCTAATTTTAACGAAAGAATTGGCAATGAAAAGGGTTGCTCCCAAGTTTGTCCCTCGGGTTCCGACTGACAATCAAAAAAGAATGTTTTTTTTTTTCAAACAGTCAATCAAACCTTTTATTTGGTAGTTTTAAGAAGATTGCGCAACAGTTTTCGCCAAAAAAGACCCCATTTGTGGCAAACACGAGACTTGTTCTTCCATCACGACAACGCACCTGCACACACAGCCAACTCCGATACGTACTTTTTGGCAAAAACTGGCATGGTTCGGCTGCCCCACGCACCTTACTCGCCTGACATGGCTCCGTGCGACTTTTTCTTGTTTCCAAGCATGGAAAGGGGTATGAAAGGAAACCGATCTGACAATACTGAGGAAATCAAGGAAACCAAGGACGGAGGAGTTGTCAGCCACTTATGAAGGTGACTACAAAAAATGTTCAAGAAAATAACTAATGTCCTGCGTACAGAGGAAGTAGTGCGCACATTGGTTTAAGTACGCCGTTAAAATCAGACTCTTCCGATAGCCATAAAACTGAGTGAACCTAATCATGTAAAACCAATGTAAATTTGGAAGTCTGGCACAAAATACATCGGGCTGGGTGGAAGTCGTCCTTAAAAAGATACCGAGAGCATATAATGCGCTCCGCCTTGCGAATTACGACGTATCAGTTGTCGCTAAACATATGTACGGAACACAGATTCAAAAATATCTAGGAGATTTAAAAGTTTTACAAATGGAGGACATAGGAACGAAACTGAACTCCTTCGTGCACTTGTAAATCTAGAGTCAAACGAAAATATTTAAGGGAGTTCTAAATGGACAACGTGCGAATGAAAACTATCGATTTCTATACTGCTTTATGGCAATTTATAGTTTGTTTTGATTAAGGATGGGTCATATTTGGCTCAGGCGGACGGACAAGGATATTTACTTCTTTGGTACATATGGCGTGTGTTTCACGGCCGGCATGACGAGATATCTGACAGGCGTTGCATGGTGCCATCTATTGTCAGCGGCGGCTGGAAGAACATAATTGCGTGGACTTCTTGACACTAATGTGTGCTGACTATAGGAAGCCTTTCTGCATTACAGTACTACAAAAACATGGTGTCACTACAATTTGATGTCTGGACAAGGTAACTTTTAATGATTCGCACGAGACAGATGACAAAGTCATGTTAGATGTTTTAGTGGGGAGCTAGAGGGGGCAGAATGCAGTAATTCAAGATATTACTATTACATGTTTCTTCACGTTCCACCACTTACAAAGTGGAGCACTGGTAGAAGAAACGGGCTCGCTTTCGGAACGATCGAAGTTGAAATCTCTGTTTATCATTAGTGTGTTACACTGGATTCCTCTATTTATTCGATCGGCGAAGTATCTGGATCAAAAGTCATGGGGAACAACCGTGGTTTTAGATAAAATATTCGCTAACGCCACCTGGCGACGTCGACGTGCTGCAGTATTCGCCACTCCGGGGACGACGAGATCCCACCGAACTAGCAATGTCCACCAACCTGGTGTGCTGCTTAATACCTACCCCTGTGAATTGATAGGTCCATTTACAACAGAAAAACCTCAAGAATTGCAATTTTGTCATATGATGACATGATGGAGACCGTGGCTGCTGTCTGAAGACAAATGTTGATGGTGTTAGGACAGCAACCAGCCACAAATTTACTTTCAGTTCCTTTATTCAAAGGGTACCGTTACCGGTTTCAAATCGTTGTGATTCATCCTCAGACGGTTTACACGCTTTCTTTATGACATGTGGTGTGTTTTTTACAGATTAATTGTCCTAAAATATAATTAGTGTCTGTAAGATGAGAAATATATTTTAGAAGAGAATCAGCAACTCTTGGGCCGGCCTGCCACCTTTCACGTGGAGTCAATAAGTGGGTTATAGGAGCATGGTGCCTACGCCCTGCTGCCTCTCAGGGGATAACTAACGCAAAAGAAAGCCTAGCATCGCCGGGCAGCGTCAGCTGACATTTTGTCTATGAACAGTTGTGACGGGCGTTCAAAAGTAAATGTATGAGACAAGACTGAGCACATGTCCCTAACTGAAGTCTTTATCCGAAAATAATCACCGAAGGCCTGAGCGCAAGCATCCCACTGTTTCACGAGCCGGAGGTTTCCCTATTCTCAGAATTCCTGTGACTGCGACAGGAGCCGGACCTCCACTGCGTCCTTCAGTTCGTCGTCCGGGTTGGAGCGCTTCCCTTTGAAATGTGTTTTTATCGGACCAATCACATTCTAGTCGAACGGCGACGTCTCCAGGCTGTAAGGCGAATGCTCAAGCTGTTCCCAGTTGAACTCGACCATTACACTTCGTGTGACCTTGGAGACGTGCAGACGTGTTTTATCGTGGAGCAGAATCATCCCCTCTTTGAGCAGCCCAGGCCATTTGCTCTTGACACACTTGTGTAGACTACCGAGTGCTTCAAAGTAAAAGTAACTGTTCGTGGTTTTTTCCGTGCTCGAGGAATTCGATGAGTATCAGACCTCGGGCGTCGGAAAAGACCTTGCCTGCTGAGGATAGAGATTTGAATTTTCTTTAGCGGGAGGTAACGACAATAGAGTCGCGCCCCTACGTTATCCGAAAGCGGCATATGCGAATTACAACCGGTTTGGTTGTTACGACATTTAGAACCTTCTCAATTGAATACTCCTTAAACTTTATGAGGTTTCACTGCTTTTGTGCAAAGTTTCATGAACAGATGCTATTGACGCGTATTTCAGGTGTTAAATGGCGCACGAGTTTCTCCGACTCCTTACTGCTCGTGCAGTTCTGCTGAAAATAGTCCGGCACCCGCTAATTCATAGGAACGGGTATTAGCTTATGCGACGATCAGACCTGCGTCCGCAGTACTTGCTTCCGCGCAGCGTCGGACGCAGGGCTTACGGCATACATGAACCAACCTGTATCTTCCAAAGACGAGTCTACCTACCCACCTACCTCCCTCCCTGCCTACGCACCATCCTTTAAAATGAAACGAATGCTTCACAAAACTCGTACAAGCAGCGAAATGGCTAACTCCTGTCCTGTCGTCGTCGTCGTCGTCGTCGTCGTGGTCGTCATCATCATCGTCATCACCATGCGTCTAACATTCGATGGTTGAAGTATTCCTAGACTTGTATTCGTGCATAATGTTCTTCAGAAGTAACTCATAAGAGTCGATGCCGCGTGTTTTCTGTTTAGCCACCTAATTGGGTCATCGTCCAGATATTTCTTCTTGTTTCGGATCTATCGAAAAATCTCTTTCGGTTATCAGGTCTCATGTGTCGCTCCACCTCTGTGGAATTCTCAATACGGGCAAAATATACTTCTTCCACTCCAGTCTCTTCAATTGCCCATTTGTCTGTTTTCCCGTCTCTAAGAGTAATTCCCAACATACATCTGTGGACTGCTTTCGGAGCAACCCTCAGTTTTGAATGCTTGTCTTGAAAGGTCCGTGTCCGACTCATGAAATGTAAACTAGTACTACAAACTGACTAAAGTTTCGTAACATAAACATCGGAAGTCTCGTCTTGAAAATCCAATCTCTTTTACCTAACGAACTCCCAGCCATATTTACTATTGTTTTGTTTCTTTCACTGTTCATCCAGCCATATTCTCCAACTCCCATAAATGTAAAAGAGCTCATTCTCTGTTTCGATGACATCAACGTTCTTTTCGGTTTTCTTAGTCTCATAGTAATTCAGTTCTAAGCATACTTTCAAACTGTCTCTTACGTCCTGCCATTAACATAATAGAGGAGGTTCAGATATGTCCCATTAACACGTGCCCTCGACTCGTTTTCCGACTAAATGGATCTATCTGACATTCAGACATTATATGTGAGTTGAAGGTGGAGAGGGGATAAAGGGAAAGAATGGGAAGAAATTCTGATGTCCGATGCATGGAGACTTAATGCGGAATTAGCGGCGACGACTGAAAACTTATGACGGACTGGGACTCGAACCCGGGATCTCCTGCTTACTGAGCAGCTGCATTACCCACTGCGACATCTGGACACAGTGTTTATCGCAAATGCGCGGACTATCTCGCTACATTCCCAACAAGCGGCACCTGTCCGCAATTCCCGTCCACGTCCTCTATGCTCACTACTTTGAGAATCCCGCAGGAAGTCGACCGTAACTGTGCATCCGCACTTTCGGACATATTCGAAAGAAAAGACACCACGTATTCATATAACTGATTCGTTGTGAGGGGGCAACGAATTCACCACCTTCAGTGCGGATGCACAATTATGTTCGATCCCCTGAAGAAATCTCAAACTAACGACCACGGAGGACATGGTCAAGGATTGCGGGCAGATGGCTCTAGGTGAGACTGAATCGGCTGGGAGGTGTGCCGATGAACACTGTGTCCGGATGTAGCAGTGGTTCATTCAACTGCCTAGTAAGCAGTAGATCCCAGGTTCGAGTTCCGCCCCGGCACATATTTCCACTCGTCGTCGCTGATTCCGCATGAAGTCTCAATGTAGCTGGCATCAACAGTTACTTCCCTTTACTTTCCGCTCTCCCCCCTCCACCTTTAATTTACATAACATGTATCACAACTGCGGATTCCCCGTGGTGTGTGTTCCTTTGAACTCGTCCGAAAGATCAGACTCCATGCATTCCTATAATATTGCAGGTATTAATTTACATTTCTGAGCCGTCGTCTCTTTTTTTTCATTAGACATTGTTAATTCTTTCTGCGACGTAACACAGTCACGGCTGCGCTTGATAACATGAACAGCTAACAGTTACATAAGCGAGTCCTACAATCGTTAAAAAAAAAAAACTAACTAGGGTGATACTTCACTACCTCAGCGAATGAGTGCGGAAGGTACAAATGGAGCACGCTACCTTTTACCTGAGCATAGCAACAATTATCAGTTTCAGCAAGATTACCAGAGAAAGGGAATTTTATGCTCCCCAACAGTGTAGTGCCCCGGTGGGGCCCCCAAAACTGAGGGTCCAGTGAAAGTAAGCACAGCCGGGCTGAGGTGAAGTGAGGTCAGGCGACTTTCGCCCTTGGTGGCACCCCAGTCTGCTACGGCACGGCCAAGCCACCGGTACCGAGCGCGGCTCGAATAGCGTTACTCGGATGACGTCACGCCGCTTAATGCCACGGCCACACCTACTAACACATATACCGCAGCGCCGCCGCAGTTGTTTTTAGCGCTCGGGCGAGCACCAAAAGCCGATCACGTTTTTACCAGCACAAACGGCCCAGCAGCAACCCAACGATTAAAATTACAAATTGTTATCAGGCCTCTTTCTTTTGGCCACAGCACAGAACCTTTCGATAAATTGTCCGCACAAGGCTGTGTCGTCTACTGGAATACTTGTGATAAATTTTTAACTTTAAGTGATCTCTGTATTTACAACCTTATCCAAAATCTTTCAGACGTACTTGAGGTCCTGTAAGTATTCCGCGATTTAGATTTCTGCTTGATACAAATTTGACAAGACGTTTTTCAGATAGTAATTTAAACAGAAGATCAACGAAACAGTTAAGCACCACGGTCTCTGCCTCAGGGTCACAACTTTCGCTGTAACTTAAGGATTCATCCTTTTATTCTCCGCCACACTTTTAGTTTCGCAATACGACAAATTTACCTTGACGTCTATTACCTGTTATCTTTACGACATTTTTCTGTCCTTCCGTCAAGAGTGTTCTCTCTTGGTATATTCTCATCGAATGGTTCGGTTAATCTTTGCCCCTCTTATTGTACTCAGTAATCGTTTTTCCTCATTTTTTGAATATCATCTAGTTTCCTACTTTGTCTCTCAATTTTAACATCCCATGTTTTCCACATCAACATTTCGAAGGCGTCTAACTGTGGCTCTCTGCATGATCTTTTTTTCTTTCCTTTACAAAGTCTTCTTCGGCACTGCTATTCTTGTTACCACCAAATCTTGTAAGACCATATAGCTGCATACTCGTCTTTCCACAATTTAAAACTGTCTCGCTCTTTTTTTCTCTTCCAATATTCTTCTGTTCCTTTTACCATCAATAATGACCACTGCCTTTATTTATGTAACATGCAACCCGCAGTTCGTGGTCTAGTGGTTAGCGTAGCTTCCTTTACGTCCTTGGGTCCAGGGTTCCATTCCTGGCTGGATCAGAAATTTTCTCCACCTCGGGGAGTCTGTGTTTGTGATATCATTTTACGCAACCATCGCAGATGTGAGGAGTTGTCGAAATGGCGTCAAACAGGAAAACTCGCACTAGATGGCCGAACTACCACAGACGGGGTCGCCAGGCCAATAAAGGTATACGATCATTCCATTTCGTGCAATATGCATCTTAATCGGACGTTGTTAACAGTCGCTCTTCATTTTTTTTCAGACTTTCACTTATTGCCTTATCTTCATATTATAGGCAAATCGTATATACCTGATCATTCTGCCACACACTACCGCGCCTCCATCCTAAATACAATTCTTTACTATATTTTCCAGGTAAGTGTTTAACATCGCTCTAGTTCTGCCTGTTATTTCTCCAATTCTTGTCTTTGTTTTGGAATCTATTATCAAAATATGAACATATTGTATACTTTTGTTTTTCATTTTTTGTTCCCTTCCTTTTACTCATACTGAAATACAATCGGGGTCATCAACGCCTTGCTTATATCATTTCGTCAACAAATGAAATACCGGTATACTTGGAGTAAAACTTTTCCGAAGGAGAATCTGAAGTGCACAATACATATAAGCTGGCGGCGTAAAGCGAAATTAACCTTCCACTTTCTTAGTTAAATAGGACCTTGCACACAGTCTTCCTGTTTTTTCTTTTTCTTGGTTCGTTAGACTTTCATGAAATGACAATATGCTTTATTTTTAAGTCGGCAATGTAATTTTCCTGAACACCAATTAATACGAGCAGTGCCTGTCTCTCTCAAAAGCTAGCAAAAGGTGTATAAAATTTGTGTAGGTTAGTGAAAGAAGAGGTTGGGCTTTAAGTCATCGCTTAAAATGGCATGAGAAAGAGACGTTATCAGTAGGAGAGGAAAGCGTAGGTTGGTTTCCATCTGTGTCCGTCTTTATTACTGAATTCAAATTTGAACTTACGAAGTAAAAACGACTTTGTATCAAAAGTTTCTGGTATACTGTTTAAAGGAGAGGAGAAAATTATCACGGTTTTACACCCCTTTAAAATAAACCAATCTAACAAAGCCTACATTCTAACGAATTAGACGACGCATTACGTCAATTCAACCAAGTGCTGAAAAATTTATCTCGCTACAGTATCAAGACGGCTAAACCTAGTAATTTTCGCAACTTATTAAATAAGCACCGTTATTCATTTAGTTCTAAAATCCTTACTGTCTGCATTAGAAGTTTCAGCTCTATTCGTAGAAATTACATTATTACGTTCTTGGTTTAGCTTCCCTTAAACGACTGTATCAGACACGTAGCACAGTTTCAACAGAAGTAGGCACTCATATGATCGTTACCTCAATACGCAAACTAGAAGAAGACCGATCTGATGTGATCTCTGGTAACCTAAGCTATATAGTATCAAAAGCGTATGTCGAATGGAAGTCTAATTTTTGGTAATTGGCCTATAACTCGTACAATGGCAAGCTCTTGGTTCTGACTAGGACAATGTCATATGACAAGTTGGGCTTCTTTCCTCCCGTGTCATCGCGTTTCGCTTACAAGGCGAACATATGTGAATAATGGAGTTACTTAAGGGATAATAACGGGAAACTTATGGACTGAGAACTTTCTCTCAGAAATTTGCCGACGAACGTACTTGAAACATTTACGGGGAAACCCAATTCTTGCAACACACACACACAAACTGCAGGTTATTTGCGAGAAAATGCGTTCTTTTGCTTCATGTATGAATGCATGTTTTCGCGGCGATATGAATTTATAAAATTTTCTCGGGCTTCCAGCCACGTCAGTTGGTTAAAATCCCACGAGCTTTCGACCGAGCTCCCCTCGGTCATTGTAACATCTCTCAATGACTGCGGAGAACTCGGTCGAAAGCTCGTGGGATTTTAACCACCTGAGGCGGCTGGAAGCCTGAGAAAATTTCTCTAATTCTTTTGATTCGTTTTATTCTAACATGTAGGCGATTAACTTAAAATCTTAGGAAGACGTCTATGGAGTGAAAAAAAAAAATCTGAAATCTGAAGCAATACAGCTACTCCAAAAGCGTCAAAATTTCAACACCAACCCATCATCATCATCATCATCATCATCATCATCAGAAGGATATAAACGCCATCTTCCAAAACTTATGTCCACATATTCCCTGTGGACTGTTTTCTCATTCCAATTACGGGCGATTTATATACTAACAATACTGCACCGAACTTTAAATCCACTTTGTCGGCAATTTATGCAACGAAGTATTCACATATTCTGACGTACAATTTCGATTACACAACGCGTTTCGAACAATGAGTAACCTCGAAAAGTACTTTAAAAATAAATATGGCTCCGGTTACGTCATTTGTCTCTTCGTGAGGATCAGACTCCTCGTAAGAAGCTTCATTATTCAAGCGACGTCCAATTTGAGCCAAGCAACGTCGAAGTGTTTGGTGGAAGCGCTAAATTATCACACGCCTAGAAGTCAAAAGCGGACAGCTGTGGCGTGTGTGACACTTCCCACGCGAGAAACGTCGCAATACTGATCAACGTCAACAGCTTACATACGTGAGACCGTTTGGTAACAATTCTATTTTCAGATCAGTCGCTGAAGCAGGACACATGGCATCGACAACAGCGTTAAGTGATGTGAATGTTTAATACGTATGTATTTTTCATTAACGAATACGAGACGATAACTAGAAGTGATTTAGTTTATACACTGAAGCGCCAAGGAAACTGGTGTAAGCATGCGTATTCAAATACAGAGATATGTAAACAGGCAAAATACGGCCCTGCGGTCTTCAATGCCTATATAAGACAACATGTGCCTGGCGCAATTATTAGACCGGCTACTGCTGCTACAATGGCAGGCTACCAAGATTTAAGTGACTCTGAACGTGGTGCTATAGCCGGCGCACTACCGATGGCACACAGCATCTCCGAGGCAGTGATAAAGTGGGGATTTTCCAGTACAACCATTTCACGAGTGTACCGTGAATATCAGGAGCCCGGTAAAACATCTCATCTCCGACATCGCTGCGGCCGGAAACAGATCCTGCAAGAACGGGACTAACGGCGACTGAAGAGAATCGACCAACGTGACAGAAGTCCAACCCTTCTGCAAACTGCTGCAGATTTCAATGCTGGGCAAACAAAAAGTGCCAGGGTGCGAACCACTGAACGACATATCATCGATATGGACTTTAAGGCCCGCTCGTGTAACCTTTGATGACTGTACGACACACAGCTTTACACCCGCTCCTAGGCCCGTCAACACCGACATTAGACTGTTGATGACTGGAAATGTGTGGCCTGGTCGGATGAGTCTCGTTTCAAATTGTATCGAGCGGATGGACGTGTGCGGGTATGGAGACAACCTCATGAAAGCAGGTGAAGGCTATGTAATGATGTGGGGCGTGTGCAGTGGGAGTGATACAGGACCCATGATACGTCCAGATACGACTCTGACAGGCGATGCGTACGTAAGCATCCTGTGCATTCCGACGGACTTAGGCAATTCAAGCACGACAATGCGACACCGCACACGTCCAGAATTGCTACAGAGTGGCTCCAGAGCACTCTTCGGAGTTTAAATACTTCCGCTGGCCACCAAACGCCCTAGACATGAACATCATTGAGCGTATCTGGGATGCCTTGCAAGGTGCCGTTCAGAATAGATCTCATCATCCCCCCCCCCCCCCCCCCCCCCACACACACTATTAAGGAGAGCC
The DNA here is from genome assembly GCF_021461395.2 of Schistocerca americana. Lineage (NCBI taxonomy): Eukaryota > Metazoa > Arthropoda > Insecta > Orthoptera > Acrididae > Schistocerca > Schistocerca americana. The sequence continues at coordinate 212,816,423 of NC_060122.1, read as the reverse complement.
TTGCAGGATTCATGGTGTCACTTCTCTCCAGCACTACTTCAGACATTTGTAGAGTCCATGCCACGTCGTGTTGCGGCACTTCTGCTTGCTCGCGGGGGCCCTAAACGACATTAGGCATGTGTACCAGTTTCTTTGGCTCTTCAGTGTACTTTGTATTAAACCATCGGTAGTGCTATACTTTTAAAAAAGTAATCTTCCTTAAATAGACAAGTGTGTTGTAAGTAGAATAATTTAGTAATACATATTCATCAGGTATATTGTTGAGGAGGCGAGAGAGGGGAAGGTCAAGTCAAACCAAATTTTCTGTGTGTTCAGAGCAATGTGAGCGATCTCGAGCGAAAATACTGAGTGTCTATCGTCATCGACTAACAGAAGCGGCAGACCGCAGGTCTGCGCTGGTCAGAAGTGTAACAGGAATGACATCGCAGTGCAATGTACCTAACATTTACTGGCAAGTTTTTCGAGGCGCCATGAATATAAATACGTAAATGGACTACCTCGAGACTTTTGTTTATCCTTCGTACTTCCAATATAATTCTTTTATTTGTCGCTTCTAGAGGTACAGCTCCTTGACATCTACTCAGTATTCGAGGGTAATTTCTTAGTCATGTTGCCAATGAATACATTCAATCGACAACTTTGCGTAAATTGTTTGTTTCTTACAGGTACATGTTCCGCACACATTCATAATACACAGACCGAACAGGGCTGACATAAGAAAAAGTAGCTCAGCACTACGAACACAGAAATTCAATGGTGTGTTTCACTCAGGTATCTCAGAAAACAGCGAGTGCATGCGAAATATGAATTTGGAAACAGTTTTTGCAGGCAATGTATGTGACACGTACTCCGTAGTTTTTGGGTCTATCAATTACATTGTGTGCGCAGGTAGTTGTAAGAATTTAGGTATTTTCAACGTCTTGCTTTGAATGAAATAGTTAAATATTGGAATAAACTGTTTCCAGGAAGTGTCTCAAATCAAATTGGTGCGGTACTTTCGTACCAGTTATGCTAGTATTATGCACGCTCATCCTAGAAAAACCCATTATCTCACTAAGGATAAATGGTGTCAACGTTGGCAACAAATGTTCAAATGTGTGCGAAATCTTATGGGACTTAACTGCTAGGGTCATCAGTCCCTAAGTTTACACACTACTTAACCTAAATTATCCTAAGGACAAACACACACACCAATGCCCGAGGGAGGACTCGAACCTCCGCCGGGACCAGCCGCACAGTCCATGACTGTAGCGCCTGAGACCGCTCGGCTAATCCCGCGTGCCACTTTGGCAACGAACTTAGAAGTAATTTCCTACGAATGAAACCCAAAGCTAAGACTCCAATCCGAAGGTAACTGCTGACCGAGTAAACATATGCGAAACAATTGGTACGGAAGTGAGAGGATTTCAAGAAAATTTTGTTTTAGTCTCTAGAGTACGTTAAAACATTTGTGATGGAATATTGAAGAGTTATTATTCAGACGCAATAGATCAAATATCGATTGAGTGCTTGCTACCGATCATTGTTGAGAACGGTGGTTTCATGAGAATATTATTAATATAGACTTGAAGATTTCAGCTGTTTTCAAAGGATAATGAGTGTGATCAGGGTCAGATCCACTTATATCAAATCGCCATTGCCATTACTCCTTTTCTTCATGGGCGCTGTAAAACATTATAGTATGTAAGTGTGAGATATCACCCTGTACAGGTTCTGTTTTCGACACCCCGGTCCTTGGAAGTTTTCTGATGGTAAACGAGGCTTTCATCTCCGACAAGACATAAAAACAGTTGCGCCGTGCTGTAGGTTCCCCGTGAAATAACGTACGTCTGGACACACATTGGAGGAAAGCAAGGGCATGCCGACCTGTAACAGGATCATGTCCGTGGCGCTAACTACAGAGTTAGTGAGTCCAGTATTCGCAAAGATGCTTAATTTTCACTCTTCTACTATTAACTGATGTTCCACATGATCCTATACTTCACTTCGCATCATTCCATCAATCTCTTTACAGCTGCGACAGCCAATCTTTTTCCATTCACGTTACTTGCCTATAGCGAATAAATAGTCCAGATACCTTCGTGCATGTTTCATAAACCTGTCCCTTCGTTCAGCATTTCTTCCCCACTTTTTTCTTTGCCTTTCTAATATTTCATTTCCTGCTCTATCTGCCAACTTAAAAATGATGGTTCAAATGGCTCTGAGCACTATGGGACTCAACTTCTCAGGTCATTAGTCCCCTAGAACTTAGAACTAGTTAAACCTAACTAACCTAAGGACATCACACACATCCATGCCCGAGGCAGGATTCGAACCTGCGACCGTAGGGGTCTCGCGGTTCCAGACTGCAGCGCCGAGAACCGCACGGCCACTTCGACCGGCTTAAAAATGATTACTACCTTAAAGAACACCACGTAAGATGCTACCAGTCTCTGCTTCTATAGGCGCACGAATTCTTAACCTTTTCCTGGCGACGTTTCAGCGTTCATTTATTAACCGGAATCCCTGCTTTCTCAACACTTTCTGAATTTTGGTACTAAACCAAAGTGGGACCTTTCCACCATTAATCGATTTGCTTGGTACCTGGTTACCCAGATTTCGGTTTACAACCAGTTTGAAGTTCGACCATAATCTTCACTACCTGCATCATACTGAAACTGAATGACGTCCACTTTCGAACAGGGCTACGTCGGTTATTTCCGGCGTTGTGAACTGAGAACACGTGGTACCCAGCTCATGCTGACTCGCCCGTCTGTACCCCATTCTGTTATAATCTGCTGCTCTATGAAGGTTGTTTAATGACCTCTCGGATCCTCACTAGGTTAAATTTTGATAAAATCCTGAAACAGACACGCAGCATACACATGCAAAACACTTTTTATGCCAAGAGAATCGCTTGTACAATAACCTTAACAGTATTTAGCGATAGGTAACATCACAGTACTAGAAAGTTATTGTCTGAAGGCATTTAGCAGACCGAAAGTCGAACACGCATCCTCAGATTACCACTTATTTTTGAACGTAATCACGATTCGATTGAAAAGTTTAACCTGGCGGCATCTTTCTCCTGCTTTTATAGGTGCAGTTCCTAATGGACAACCGCTGTATGTTTACACGGCGTCAGCGGCAAGAATCGACAAAATCCGAGATATGGGTCGACAGAATGTCAATACCTGCAGGCGCTCTTGTATCTGCGGGACAATCATCCCCCCGTCAGACCTTTATCGGCTGAAGGGCCATTCCCAGTTCGTGCAGTTACATAAACATGCCTCGTCAGTGCAATGTACGGCTGGCAAACTTGTCCGATTGTATAACAACTTACGCGAGCAGAAAAACAGATAAGACCCGTGACAACTGTGACGGAGACAAAACTCGTGCTGGGAAATTGTTTTCACGCATGTACGAGCCAAATCCATAAGTTGAAGAATTTGGATGATGATGATGATGATGATGATGATGGCTACGGACAGGAAATTATACCTTTACATTATTATTGTTTAGGCTTTTCTTGCTCTATTCTGATCCACATACAGAAATCAGACTTGCATTCTACCTTGGGTAAAGCTTATATAAAAAATAACAAAGCGTTTTCTTAATTTAAAACAGTGATGCACGGAACATTGCTTAAGGCCTTTATATTTGCTTCTAATACATAAAATCATCTACTTTGGGCTCTGATACTACTGGTGGATATGTGAGCCATATGCTTATTTTTTCCAGCAAGACGAAGAGAATGCCTGCTAACTACTAGATTAACCAATAAACTCATTTTTCTGCAACGCTAGGTTTATCTGAGGTGCAGTAGGAGCTATGTAAATTCATTTTGGTAAATATTTAGAAACGAAGGAAACGATTACTCTAGAATTAAGAACTTTCTGTGGAAGCATCAGAGCGGTTGCCGACGAGATGATCTAAATAACACACTACTTAAAAATTTACGAACATAGCGTCAAGGGCTGCAAGCATATCGGAGTGGCGCGCTTACTGGGCAAACCAAGCAATGGTCAACGTGGCACCTCGGTGAAGCAGGTTTTCGTGTCAGGTTGGCATCGACCTCGCTGCAGTACTACTAACCTTGACGATTATTGATTCAGGAAAACGAGAGACGCTTGTGCTGACACGGTGCGCCATCCCAATGCGGAAAATCAGCTCTGTTAGCTTTCGCACTCTCCGCTAATGGAGAACCCCTGTATGGAAAACAGCGTCCGCAGGAAGACTCGAGTTTTCTGTTGAGAGTTTCACTTACGTGTTGCCTAATGTCAGAACTTTCTCAGTGTGTGCAAGGACTATCAGCAAACTCAGCCTATCTCTCTAAAAAGTGACTTCTCCTTCGTTCTTATGTACACAACGTTTAACTGCCCTCCACCGCCACACCACACAAAATTGCGACATAAAGAAACAATTACTGGAACAGCCAAAATAGTAGATTAGACTGTCTGTTATCTGCTAATGTACCTCGTCGCCAGAATCCGAGGTTATCGGATAGTTGTACGTTGCTTCTCCTGTGAACACAGTTCAAAGTTCAGTGAAGGGAGGTCGATGGTTACTCCGTGTTGATGGTCGATATTTGTTGTTACCCATGTGAAGGTTTATAATCACAATCCCACCCGAGCCCATGTCCTCCGGCATATTTTGAGTGCGACACTATAAAAAACGACTTCCCAGTACTCGTCAAAGAAGTGAATGTTCGCAGTAGACACGCTCACTTGTACAACGGACTTCATATCAATGAAGAACCACACATTTGGAGAATGAAAGCAGGTTTAGCGGCCACAGTGGCAGCAAAGGTAGTTAGCTATTTTTGTATGATGTTCTCTATCTTACGTGCTTGTAATCAGAAGTAACATGTTGTGACGGTTCGCCTATGACGACCGTCAGTACTTGATTTTAATCCTCGTATTCATCATAAAGATAAAGGCATTTACAATAACGATATTGCTGAGCGACCACGAGAAAATACAAGTAGGGGGAATTTCATGTGCTAATGATCGTGAAAACTGTCGCTGGAAGCTGTTATAACGCGCCATGTGGTGACCAGAGGGGCTGGAGTAGATGAATCTGGAACCCATCGGCGTGAACGACACAAGGGCGAGCATAGACTGTCGCCAAACACCCGGGACGTCATTGCTGCGGAACACGAAATCTTCCTCATGTAATCGTTACCGGCAGACGTAGCACTGTATTTTGCGCCAGGCCAATCTTTTATTCGGATAGCACCGGTTCTTTAATTATTTTAAACTATCTCACTGAAGCTAGGAAATTACGGCGAATTTCACGTATCTGGTGTTTTTCAGAATATATGAAAGAATTCATTACAGCATTTATAATCTATGTGATTTGTAGTTTGGGGTACGGAAGTGATTGTATATTGCAATGTGATTGGTGAGTCTGAAGTTTAGCTCTGATCGGAGACATTTAATTCAATGTGTGTGAAACAATTACGAACAGTGGAAGACCGTTATTCTTTGAATTTTGCAGAATGTGTAACAGAACAACGTACTTTTAAATTATGTGAGTACAGAAGAAGATAACCTAACATTTTACGCTGTCAGATGCATTTACTTCATCAATGACGGCCATCATTTTAATTAACCATTCAGCATTCACTGGGGATTTATTTTAGGCTCCTACTGCAAGTTCTCACCTAGACCGGAATGAAGATTTTTTTTGTGTCCAGGATCGTGAATGGGAGAGAGGGGGGGGGGGGGGAGTGGAGAGAGAGAGAGAGAGAGAGAGAGAGAGAGAGAGAGAGAGAGAGAGAGAGAGAGAGAGATTCAAACAAATCACCTCCCGAAAGGCACGTAGCGACTAGTCTGTACCTGATGAATGGTATCGACAAAACTGGGGAAATGGCTGCCACTCACAGTTTCCGTACAAAACATGTACTGGCAGTTACTTACTAACCGTCTGCCCCTGCATCGTGAAGATCTCGGGCTGCTTCTCTGAACTGGTGTTTTACCGCCTAATTTAGAGTTTCAGTGAAAGAAAATGAGACACCGGGATAACTACAGAATAAGGATAGCGAGTAAATACGATTCCATTTGAATATATATAACAGAAAGACACACAAATGCGATTCAGCGGTTACAGTGTCTTATAGGAAGCATCCGCAACTCTGGGTCAGTGAACGATACACTGGCCTGCTCTAGAGCAAGGAATGAAACTAAAAGTAATTAAATAGAAGTATTCTCTCAACCTCGATACGAAAATTTGTGATTGTGAATCTTTAATAGCTACGTAAATACTCGTAAAATTTAACCCGGAATACATGTGACGTGTAACACATAATCGATGCATGAATAGTTGATCTGTTAACTAAGAGCTGCTGAAAAGTAAAGCCTCCTAATTTTTATGCTTAACTTTTTACAGTTTTTTAAACAAAACGAAGGTTTTTAGCAGTCTACATCTTTATTCTTCATGTCTACATATTTATTTCTCAACATACCACGATGACGAACTCATTTCTCCCAACTAGAGACAAGTTTGTTCATACCGTCACTGTAGAATGACGGACTTCCTTGACGGAGACAACCTCACATCCACTTGCACCGCTTTTGAGGACCAAGTTTTGGAAACAGATGAAGAACGGATGTGACCCCAGTGGGGGACTGCATGGAGAATGATCGGTGACGTGAAGCCAAGGCGTCGGTTGACATAGTTCTGTTACTCACTGCCACTTTACACTCTACGATTGAGAGCTCTCTAGCGGCAGAGGGTGGCAACTTGCGCCAGAGAAGCGTAAAATTGAGAACACAATAACACAATAAATAATAATATTGAGAACACAAAAAATTTGGAAACACTGCTTCTCAACACGCCCTCTTATTATCTATTTCATACGCCCACGTTTTTGTTGTAGATATTACAAATCTGTGCACAGTTGCTAAAAATTCACGCTCACCAAACTTTCGTGACTATCCGTCGTGTGTTAGGTATCTGTATGGGGGCTAAGAGAAATTATTTTATATTTTTTTCCTACGATGTAAAGACTTTTTTAAAAACTGTATATTAACTGTATTTATTTGAATAATTATTTTCTGCTTTTTAGTGTTGTGTGTACGAATTCTTTCAGTACGTTCGAATATCTTGACGTAACGGCTTGGCGATGGGGTCGTTGGATAAAAACTTCTTGGTTAATTTACCGCTTCAAATTCGAATAAAAATCCGGAGCTTTAGAAGACTAGCCTAAATAATCGTCGTCAGTGGCTAACACTGACTTGATGACATTACAACCGAGACATGTGGTAAATTTTAGATTAATTTCAATTTATCTTCACACGAGGCAGCCAATATACTGCTTCCTCCGACGTTTATCTCGCGAAAAGAACATGAAGGTAAAAATTAGTGTGACGCGAGCTCACACGGAGGCTTACCAGCAACAGTTCTTCCAGCTAACCAGTCGCGTCCGGTTCAGGAAAAGGAAAAATGGCAGTGATGCAAGATGTACCCTCTGCCACACACCACACAAGAAAGCGAGTTAATATTGCACAGTCATTCAGTTCTGAGCTATGTTAAAAATTTGAAGACTCTACCTCACGCTAAGTTAGTTAAAAATCAATTGCAAAATTTGTTCCGAACCGTCGGACGTGAGTGTGTTTTAATGAAAACGTAAAATGAATCATCTATATAGCAAATCTGGCTGAAATTGCTCCAAGAGTCCATCAGTTTTTCTTTTATATCCCCCTTTTTCACTCCACCTTCGCGGCCGTGAAGATGCTGGGAGAGGGGGAGAGGCCTTACTTTCACAGAAATTTTTATCCGGTTGCAAGTGATACGTACGCAGACTTGACAGGAATCGCTTCCGGCTTTATAGAGGTGAACCTAGAAATCGGATGAGTTATCACAGACACTTTCTCTAGTAGGTAATTTACACGCATTGGGCGTGTAGGGGCTGTGACGCAATCTGCTAAGCATAGCCATCGTGCAGGAACTCCAATTGCACAGGCGGTGCTGTGCATTATGCTTCTTTCTCACCCCGTTTTCACCTGCACCCCCATCCTTATTGCAGGGAGGTGGTTCTTACCCCGTATTATTGCAGTGCAGTGTAGTCCAGTCCAGGTCTGAGATATTTTCAAAATCTCAAGTCTAGCTTTTCGGCAAGTTAGTTTAAAATCAATTGCAAAAGTTATACCGAATAGACAGTCAAGGCAGCAACCTAAAAAAAAATAGTTAAAAACAAAACAATAAGAAGCATGAACGAGAATGGGCCCTGTCCCATAGAGATAGCGAGGAACGCTTGACTTAAGTGAGTGAAGAAACTGTGTTGTTATCCACGAGTTGCGTATCAAGTGCACAGAGCTTACCACTGATAGGGAAACTTTACTTTTGAGCGTCTCGCATACTCTACTAGCAAGAATGAGGACTAGGTATGTTACCAAACTATACCTTTTTCTTTCACAGTGTAAGTACACAACAAAACACCATTATATCCTCAATCGTTTACGTAAAAAGAACTAAGTTGTGCGACAGGTGTCGGAAACAAAGTGGAAAAAATCAATCACGTTAGCCTGGGTTGTTTTCATTCGACTTCGACACTTCACTTCAATAACGTGCATGCCCTCCGTGAGTGTCACTCTGACACCTACGTGACATGCTTCCTAGAAGTCTACAGATGTCACCCTGCCATTTTTCAATGACAGCCTATGAGAGTTCTTGGACAGAGTGTGATGGGGCAGGACGACTGCGACAAACATGTAAAGCATGTCCCACACAAGCGCGATGGGATTTAGGTCGGGGCTCAACACTGGCCACCCTATTACTTCAATGTTCTGGCTTTACAAGACATTCCTGCTGACGCTCGCATCGGCCCTGGCATTAGAAGGAATTCAGAGCCACACTGTATGCAGTAGCCACATCATGGTCCAAGAGGATCTGATCCATGCACCGCCTGGCGGTAAGACAACCATGGGCAACGACAAGATCTGTATGGATGTCAACACTGAAGCCTCCGTACAACATAATAGTACCTTGACAGTGTGTCGATTTCCTGGATAACATTTGGCAGGTACCGCTCATTATGTGTCTACGCCCACGAATATGGCTGTCATCTTGTGTCAGAGAATATCTGGACTATTCTGTGAATGAAACTTTTCGTCAATGACGAAGTTGATGTGGGAAAGGCAGAAACTACAGGCGAGCAGCAGGATGATGTGTGAATTGAGGTTCTCGGAAAGGACATCTGGGTCGTAAGGTCCTTTCTTGTAATATGCTCACTGCAGTCTGTTTGTACATAGTGGCTCCAGTGAACCTTCCGATATCGTCTTGCTGTGACCCGGCGGTACGCACGATGCCGCAAAGACGGCAAGATATGTCTTCATGTGCCCACTGTACATGCTTTGGTTGAAAAGAATGTCCACAAAGGAAAACTGCCATCTTTCTAGCTCACTAGTGAAAACTGGAACTCACTCCCGTCTGAGGGATCACCTGACACTAAGAGGTAACACAGTCAACAGAAGGCGAATGACTTTACTTATTGCCTACATTGAAAGCGGAAACATCAGGTCATGCAGTGAGATCCCGGGTACCGCTTGTATCAAAATAGATTTAACGTACCAGACGTTGAAACACAGTATAGGTCTCCGCAGCCAACATGACAGAGGGAGGAAATCAGTCGTTTGTACAGTTTCGCCCCGATGGGCGGCTTGGTATCTTTTAGTCTCCAGTTGGGAGCCTTCCTTGGGTGCCAGTTCCTCGAAAGAGGAATGAACCTGTAGGACTCCGCCACCGCGTGGCTTCAACTTTTATACAAACATAACGGCCACGGACTTTCCAAGAAATTCTCCTTCTTATGCGATTTCGACATTAAACAAATGGAGACTGTGGAAGTTACTTCAGCCCATCCATTTGATTTTCCTCCATGTAGGCAATCCTTTGCATAAACTGATCGATTACGTTTGGTGACCTTTTCATTAATGATCAGACTGGACTGAGATTATGAGCTGAAAACTTTATGATTGAGAAGAGAAGGAGGGGGTGGACAATAAATGTTTAGGTGAGTCAATTCAGAGAGTTAAAGAAGACAAAACTTTCGTCCACATTCGTCGTTCTACGAGGCGCTGAGGAATCGTCCTCCCAAACATATATAGGCTCTCTTCCACATTAGTGGAATTCATGTAGGGATTTCGGTGAAGAGTAGCTCGATCTTTTCTAAACTGCGGAGTTTTTTGTCCGCCCATGCAAAGCTACTAGCGGTGAAACCTGACGGCTATCTGCTAGTACTTCAAAAGTAAACAAACGAATTTCGAATTAAATAATTTTGGGCGTCAGGACGCTTCATTGTAAAACACTACAGCAATTAAATTGTCGAAGTTTCGATTGTCTTTCTGCTATCTCTTCAGTGTGGTTAATCGCCTTCAAGAGCACCGTATCAATTTAATTGCTTTAGTGTTTTACGTGACACGGCCCAACAAAATGTTTTTTATTCACAATGAAACTGTCGTGGAAGCGTACGATCTTATACAAACATACGAATATTTCGTGAAATGCAAGGGCACTTAATATGCCATTAGTCTTCTACAGTGGGAGCAGGCCTTATGCTGCTTTTGCATAACCACCTTGTGAGAACGGTGTGGGGAACAGCCTGTCACTCTTTTGTTACCCTCCGTCTTATCGTTCGCGCGCGAGTAAACAAAGTCGCAGCGCCCCTTGCCGTAACTCATCGACTTTCGCCGAGACGCAGCTGCGTGGGAATTTACGCGCACAGTGCGTGGAAATGGCCTGACTGGTCCGGACCGCGAACACCGAGCGCACGTTACGTAAGCTGCGCCGCGGCGCACGTGCAGAACCTGTCCCGGAACAGCCCGCCACAGTACTGCCGCTGTGACGCACTGGCCACTGGCTGTTGCCGCCGCTACTGGCCACCTGCCAAGCAGGGTGCCCTCCGCCTCCACAGCCCTCGCCCAAGGTCTGCCAGCCATGCCTCACCAAGCTCTGCGCTGAGCCGATAATCAGTTTCAGTGGCAACTGAGGACCAGCTGGATACTGGCAGGGCGGCTGCTTTCGTCTGCATCTACATACATCCTCCGCAAGCCACCATACGGTAAGTAGCGGTGGGGTACCTTGTACCATTGCTCGTCATTCCCTTTCCCGCTCCATTTTCAAATGAAGTGAAGAAAAACTGACTGCCTGTATGCCTCCGTACGACCTCTAATTTCTCTTGTCTACGGTGTCCTTATGCAAAAATTATGGACGGATCCTACCGCTATCAAATCTGACAGCATGCCTCTGAATTCCTTCGGTACCTTCTTTTAATAAGACATGGCGGGGATCTGAGCACTCGAGCAGCGCTGAAGAACGTGTCGCACCAGTATTTTATACGCAGTCTCCTTAATAGATGAGCTACTCTTTCCTGTAATTCTCCCAATAAACCTAAGTCGATCATTACTCTTCCCTACGACCGACTTTACATGCTCGTTCCATTTCATGTTATGCCTAGATTTAATCGACCTACCTGGTTGGAAAGTGTACATGTGAAGAAGGTAGACACAAAACTTGACACAACGCGCTGTATTTCTGGTTCCATCAAATCAACCTCATGCCACTGGTTACCTGTACTGAGTCACATCCCTCCACCTCACTTAAGGCGGAAACAAGTTCTACTGAGGGAGGCCAAGAAAATCTCTGCATCACCCTTTCTACCACTGCACCAGGAATTCTGTCATCCGCCACACCAACGATTGCGATCAAGAAGACCAGCAAAGTGTTACTGCAGGACACCCCATCGCGGATGGTTTTGATCTAAATGAAAGCTCGAAGCATGAATGGACAACAAAAACACTGGGAACAAGAGCCCATCACCTTGATCCCACGAAGAAGCGCAAAGCTTTTGACCTACTGAGGAACCTCTGGTGCCGTCTCAACAGGTTAAGGACTGGACATGGTCGTTGTAGCTACTTCAGGCACAAATGGGGCTGGATCAGTTCACCAATGTGTGAATGCAATCAAGAAGGTCAGACAATTGAACATTTAATCCAACGCTGTCCACATCATTCATACCCTGGAATTCCCGACGACTTGTTCACCCTCACATCCAGCTTAATTAATTGGTTGAAAAACAAGGACTTTAAGGTTTAATCTTGTCTTATATCACGTGTATATTGTATAAAATCACTTGCCTTGTATCAACTGTATATTGCATAAAATCACCATACCATTAAATAAATAAGTACTGTATTCGAACACTGCAGTGTTGCTTTTTCCTGCATTAACCTACATTTTCCCACATTTAGACCAAGCTGGCATTCATAAAGCCAAACAGAAATTCTGTGTCCTCTTCAGCCATTCAAAGACGACACTTTCAGGTACTCTACAGGTTCAGCAGCGAACATTCGACTGTTGCTCACTTATCCGTCAGACCGTTGATGTACGATGGGCATTAAATGAGTAAAGCAAAACTATCTTTTCTGAAAACGTGCCAGTTTTATTGTTTGGTTGATTTAGGGGAGGGGACCAAACAGCGAGGTCATCGGTCCCATTAAATTAGGGGAGGATGGGGAAGGAAGTAGGCCATGCTTTTTCTAAGGACCCATCCCGGCATTTGCCTGAAGAGATTTAGGGAAATCATGGGGAAACCTAAATAAGGATGGTCGGACGCGGGTTTGAACCGCCATCCTGACCAATGCACCATATTATTCCCGACTCTTCTGGCTACAAAACCCTATTTTTCGACATCATCTTCGTTCAACGAGAGCCTTGCGCCCCTTTATTGGGAGGGCCTGATGCGCACATGGCACCACTCTATTGGTCGACGACTGAGCCAAGGTATTGCTGCATTAGTAACTTCCCCATCAGTCCATGTACTGCTTCCAATGGAGAGCATCCTTCATTGGACCAAGCAAATGGAAGTCGAAATGTGCGAGATCCAGGCGTATGAATGAGGAATAGCACTCCAATGAAGTTTTGTGAAATACTATCGGGTGCGCATACTTGTGTAAGGCCGGTTGTGTAGTGAGGTGTTTGATAGTGATTCGTCGATAACCTCCAATGAGCCAAAATTATTTTGGTGAGTAGTAACAGGATAAAGAGAAAGACTATACCGTTACTAGATAAGAACATACAATGCATCGAATCATTTTAATTGATATTTCTTCAACGCTGTAACAGTCACCTCTTCTGAGGTGGTAAAATACATGTTTGGTCGTTACATGGCAGTTAGAAGGAAAAGAAAGCGTAAAGGATGAAGCAGAAAAACGGTACTTACTGCCTTGCATATGAATGTTGAGTGTCCGCACGTTCCAACATTGTAGAAGTCACAATTGTGCGAAAATACGCTTGTGAATTATTACAAGGGTAGTTTGGCGATTTTTGAAAAAATAAAAACCGAAGTATGATATCTTCTGTTACAACGAAGAAGAATATTTTCTTTTAGTATATAGACTATTACGCGTATGACTAATGTTTATATTTTAACACCTCTTATTAGATAATGCATTATAAAATTCGGAGCCCCCTAATTCTGAGGCCGTGTTCCAAGTGTATGTGCGCCTCACTGGTAGACAAAGTTAGTTTGCTTTCCAAGAAGCTCTGCAGAGTTTAGTACGTGCAGTGTGAAAATGCGTGTATGACAGTGCAGTGGGTAATCCACGGCCACGCAAGACAAGATATCTGGATTCATGAATGTCCTATACAGGGTATATTCGAAGAGTCGTCAGGCCCATTTTCTTTAATGTTTCGGCAAATATTAGCAATTTCATTTTTGGAAGCAATGGCTGGAGGTAGCCCAAAGAAATGCAACTCATCACGTCCTTCACGCAACGTCCAACATGGATGGAAAGCATCGATGTGTTTCTCATTACGAACGAAATTATTTTTAAGTGTAATTGTACTTGCCCATTCGACAAAGAGGTTCCAAACTGATCTACTGTGATATTCGTTTTACCGATATTTATTAAGAGGACAGTAAAACACAATGAATAACCAGTATTCCTGCAGTGGTAGCACTGCCCTGGCCCACGCTTTCTGCTACCGTTATGCATAATCGCTGTTACCTATTCGATGGTGGGGAGGTGGTAATTCTTCGTGTATCGTTGTTCTTGTCGGAAAAAAGCGATTAAACGATCATTGCACCAGGCTAAATTGGGACCGCTCTGTCGCATGGGCACGAAAAATTACGATTTAAAATGATTTTGTTTGTAACGGGAAAGAAACAGACGCTTTCTGTCGACGCTGAACGTCGCATGTGAGACATGATGAGCAGGATTTATTTGGACTGGCTCCAGCTACATCGTGCAAAAACGAAATTGCAAATAGCTGCCGAAACACCATGGAAAATTAGGCTGACGATCCATACGAGAGACACCCGGTATATGCTAAAGGATTTAGCATTAGAAAAATTTTTCCCCACAGCTATCAGGTGTTCGAAGCTGCAACAGTTGTTAAGCCGGCAGCAGCACAACAGCTATCGAGACAAAGAGATAAGAACTATGTTCTACATTATTTGCTTCGGCATGCAGACATATTATTTAAACTATCCAAATATTGCAGGTTCTTGACTGCAGACTCATGACCGGACTCTTACACTGTGTGCTCGGCAATCTCGTCCTATAAAATACTTTTACGAAATATATTATGACCCCTTGGCTATTAAGCATCCTTGTGACACTGTTTTCTCCGCACCTACTACTTGCATGAATAGCCTTCTCAGTGCGTGACAACAAGGAGTAAGTACACTCTACGAGGTAACATTTGTGATTACCACGGATGGCTGCCCCAGTGTGCGACAACCTTAAGGCTAGAAGTACCCACCTTAAAATGAAGTAGTTCCGTGACGCTCGCTCGCGCGTCACATCACGCGACGTTTGTTCGGCTAAGGCGACAATGAGGAACTTTACACTCCGCTAACTGATGTTAACAGGCAGTGTAACACCACCTGCAAATGATGAGGCAGTCTACCATCGGCCATCCATTTAGTACCCATTCGTAAGTCCAATATATAGCTCGGCCGAACGTCTGGCAACAGTACTATCTTGTTCCCGCTCGGCCTTTCATGGCACATGCTCAGTAACTAATTTTCCAGTACGATAGATTTCCCACTTAGCTTGGAAGTGTATACATATGGACAAAGCCCATGTACACACTGAATATTCTCCTAACAGCTTAACAGCCACATATGAGACGACAATTTCGGGCTGACGTACATCATTGTCCGGTCGGAAGATTGTCAGTGAAAAAGCTCTAGCTGTATTGCCGAACAGCTGAAACACTTTCTACCAAATGTGGGCAGATATTTTTACTAAGTAAAATGTTCGCACTCTCGTCCTACCGTACTCCGGTATGCTGTATGAATTGCACTACTGCTTACGTTTTCTACAAAGGAAGGTGGCGTGGTCACGGCAGGAGGAAAAACTATCTAATGATGAACTAAACCTATCAACTTAATTTCCCTTACAGCAAACACCTTATGTCGTTTGAGATCAGTACAAAATCTGAGAACAACAGAAATTAACCTTAAAAATAACTGTACTGCGATAGAAACGAGGCAGGGCACAAAAACTGAACATAGTAATATATGCTTTCTCATTTCTTTTGTGTCGAAATACTAAGGAACTATTTGTGGTGGTTGCTTTGGACCTTGCCTACAGGGTGTTCAGCGGAGGCCCCTGATTTCAAAATTAAATATCTTGAAAACAGATTGATAGACGAGTGTAACAAAAGGTATGTTTATTGTGGAAGCTGTTACAATTTTATACAAAAGTTTCGAAATAGTTCGAGGAACTGCTAACAGATGGCACTGTCCGCTGTACAGTATCACTCGTCCTATGCAAGCAGTCTTTGCAAACATCACAATATTTTTGAAACATCGAATTGAAGTTTGCCATCACATCATGTAGAGTCTCATAGGAAATGGATTCAGCTGCCACACAGATCGCCGTTCAAGCTCGTTCAGTGAAGTGCGATGGTTACGGTAGACACTCTCAACGCACCAAATAAGAAGTAGTCAAAAAGGGTCAGAACGGGCGAATATGCAGGCCAAACCATTCCTGCACCAGAAAATTTCCAATGATTCACCAGAAAGACTCCATTCTCAAAATACTCACCGAGGAAGCGAAAAACCTATTCGTTTCGACGTTGGCTGGCCCCATCTTGCATGAACGACTTTGTGCCTGGCCGAACCTCCAACGCTAGCTGCGTCCAACAAACTGCTCCAAAACTGGAACGTAACGTTCACAAGTGATCGTTACTCGCATGAAGAAAAGGGGCAATAATGCCTCTGCTGAATAACGCAGTCGTAACAATAACTATGGGAGAATACAGATGGTCCCCTTCATACAAATAGGGGCTTCCGGAATCCGAAAATCGCTAATTTTGTTTGTTCAGGTGGTCGTCTGCTTAATCTGCGAACCTGACGAAGGCATCATTATCAGTCACTCTGAGAATCTGGTTCGCAAAGTCAGCCCTCTGCTGCACAGATCGTACAAGTATGGCCTGTTGGCTTTGGATTTTGAATGGAAATCCTGTCTGTTCAGGCTCTGTCTTAGTATTCTCTGCCTACTGCAACGTTCACACCAGTCTCTGCTGCAATTTTATCGGACGGATTTCCTTGGATTTTGCCGATTGTTTCCAGAAACCGAGGTGACACTTTCAGAAGCAATTACAGTTCACCTGGAGACAATACTCTCCACATCAGCCACGCTGCCTGTCCGTTGGAATTTGGCAAAGTGCTTGCGAACGGTTTTGGCACTGGCAATTTTATAACATTAAATCGTGTTTGGGAACTACGTCTTGTTGCCGTAGGACTGTGTTCTAACCTGTGGTACTACAGTACCACAAAAATACGTTGTCCAATGGAATACATGATTTCAACCACTTCGACGGTACGCTAACTTCCTATCACGTTTCGGCGGTGGAAGTGACCGCTCTGAGCTGCAGCGCATTACTTATGCTCACTATGAATTGCGCTTACAGAGCCATTTGTTGGCAGCTTTTCGAACTACGGGGTATACATAAAGTCCGGGAACACTTTCAATTATTTATTGCATTTTGAAGAGAAACTCAAAGTTGTTTTTTTTTTTTTTTTCGCACCATGGCATCGTCGAATGTGGCACTCGCTTCCCGTATTCTCTCCCGGAGCTCTGCTACGTCATTGTAGGCTCTGAGCACTATGGGACTTAACATCTATGGTCATCAGTCCCCTAGAACTTAGAACTACTTAAACCTAACTAACCTAAGGACAGCACACAACACCCAGCCATCACGAGGCAGAGAAAATCCCTGACCCCGCCGGGAATCGAACCCGGGAACCCGGGCGTGGGAAGCGAGAATGCTACCGCACGACCACGAGATGCGGGCTGCTACGTCATTGGTAGAGGCGGTACATACACCAGATCTTTAATGTGTCCCCACAGAAAATGTCACGCGGAGTGAGATCTGGTGATCGCCGAGGCAATTTCATGAAACAGCTGTCCCCTTCTGTAGCACGGCCGATCCATCGATGCGGCAGCTCCGTGCTCACGTACTCACGAACTTCACGATGAAAATGGGGTGGAGCCCCATCCTGCTGAAAGATGAACGGAGAGTCCGATTGCACGACGCATCGATTTCTTTGGACTCCTTATGACTGTCTCTCGTACGCGCTCCACATTGACTTCACTCACACTGGGACGCCCGCCTGTCTTTGCCAGGCACAAGCAACCCGTCGTAACGAATTTGTTGTGCCAGTGGTAAATGGCCTTCCTTGTAGGTGGCTTCTTAGCGTACTTGTTTTTAAACATCCTTTGAACAGCTGTAGCACTCTTGTTTTTGTCGAACTCTGACACGCAGAAAGCACGCTCCGAACCTGAACTGACTAGCGTTAACATCTGCAAATTACCAAACTACGCTGTGGCGGTATACAAGAAAAAGACAAAACTTCCAGGGTTTCTCTTAAAAAGACATATGTATGATATCTGTACAATGTTTAGTTCTTGTACAATAAATAACTGAAAGTGTTCCCAGAGTTTATGTACACCCTGTATTTCGAAACTTCTGTACAACTGCAGTATAAAATTCTTACAGCGTTCAAAATAAGAGTACCATTTGTTGCGCCCGTCTATCGATCTGAGTTTTCGAGATATTTAATTCTGAAATCAGGGAGTCCTTCGCTGCACATTCCGTACATCGTTACGCTGTGACACGTTTAGCGTCAGTGGATCCATTCAGTAGTGGCATACTTTACTGTCGAGTTGTTCTTATTCTCGTCGCAAGAAACAAACTGCTATATAGCCTCACCGGAAACAGCATTTAGAAATGTTTTGGGAAGTGGAAGGGGTGAGTGCAAACGGGAGTACACTCATATGGGTCTTACTCTGAAAGCTGTGGCAACCCGTAACAGGACATACTCGGCACGCGTTCAAAATTAGGGCTTTACTATTTTCTCTTGTGTCAAATCTGGAGCACATTTCTCGGCAGTGCTGGAACACTTCTGCAGTAAACTGCTAGTCCACTGTCCTTTAATTCTGCGAAGAAATTGGTTAGTTTAACAGCGTAAGACCACAACTGAAGATCGCAAAACGGCAGCCCAAGTAAAGGAAACAATGTCTTTTTATTATTCTTAACGTTCTGTAATGTAAGAAAATGGTAACTGCGCACCATGTAGTATCGTGGCATGCTTAACGACACATAGTTTGACTACAAGAAAGTTGTTTACTGAAAATAGCTATCCAATTGTTCTCCTTTTCATACTGCAAGTAACCTCTATGAAGAAATTGAGCAAACAGGATTGACTGGTGCTGGTGCGAGGGAAATATCGCTGGCACAATGAAATATCGAAACCCTTTAACCCATGAATTAAAGGTATTGTTTTTTCACATGTGCATATGTTACAGGCGTCTGTTTTTATATTACACACATAAAGCGGAATTAAAGACATTAGTGGAGCATGCGAAACGCATATTATTAAAGCTGCAATGCAAGGTTCTGAACATGTTAAGTTGTAGAGAAAAGTCATGGTATATACACCTTGCACAAATGTAAGTAGTGAAATTTCATTTAATATCTCTCATAATTATTTAGTACACGCAGTCGGGGTCGCGTGTCAGTTGTTACATTTTGTATGTGGATGACCGGTTTCTATCTACTAGAGATATCATCAGACCTACATTCCTTGGTGGTGGTAGGGATTCCTGAAGTGGAGCAGGCACGTCCTTGCTGGCACTGTGTGTGTTCTGTGGCTGATCGAAACCGGTCATCCACAAATAAAAAGCAACAACTTTACGCGAACACGGTTGTGTTTACCAAATAATTATAATACTACTAGATGGCCGTTTCCTGAACAATGTTCCAAATAATTTAAGAATCTATCAGATAAAGGTCGAAACAATTAAGCTTGAAACATAAATTAAACCATTTAGTACAAAAGAATTGTGCTCCACAGCATCAATGCTCTACACCAGAAGCTTCTATTACGCGATTCTTTACTCTGCATTGACAGTTTTCGACGTTGCATCGGCACTTGACAAACGATACTTCGCTAAGCGGCACATAATTGGTAAAAAGAAGGCTTTCATACAAAAAAAAAAAATGCGCAGCAACCCTACCGATACTTCAGCAAGCAGTGTGGCATCAGTTTCCGAATATTCCAAGTATCGTACCTAAAACAAAAGAAATATGTTGTACATTATTAACGGTACATTACAAACAGAATAACTTCAAAAACGCTACAAAATAAGTTCGTAAAATGAAGACAATTAGGGGAAGACAAATGATAGCACTCTTACAAGCACTTACGAGAACATAGTGGATATAGACCAACCAATGGTGCGAACACACAAAATTGGTACACTGCCATGTCCGTAACTCTTTCGGGTGTCTTTTGCGCCAGTTGTAAAACTATGAACAATATTCTCTGGTGGAATTTCAATTGTGAATTAATAAAACCACAGCCCGCACACGCAGCTTTCTCTAAACCTTACTGCAGACATTTGCGCTTGCGAACAGTAGCACCACATGCGGTTATAATCATTGTACGTATCAGCACAGCCTGTTACTCAATACGCAGTATTTTGTTCCGCTACTAAATCTTCCACCTGTTCAAGTTTGCTCCTTTAGTAAAAAAAAAAATAGTAAAACCTATTATGCAATTTGATAGCTGTAATTTGTAGACGTAACGGACCGCTTCAGTAAGGCAAAATGAGCTCTCTGCGTTTATTATCTCTGATACAGTTTTGAAGCTTTGCAGGCACAGCTTAGAATGCTCATCCACCACGTAGTACCATAACGTCCTGCTTATTTACTTGCCAGTACATGCGTGATAACTCATCATAAGTTTTATGTACAAGCTTCTAACAAAGAAAACATCCGACAGGTCAAAGACCGCAACGTGGCGAAGAGGTTGCTATCGAATCGCGACAATCTGAAATGGTTTATGTTCGTACTTGTGACCTAACAACGTGCATCTTTCTCTTTACGCACGGGAAAAATGGCTACGATACATTTTTCAGAATCTCCTGGATGGCACGATGTGAAAATATCCCAATAAATAATTACACAATTTTGAAAACTTACGAAGGGAGTAGGCAGGCGGACTGTCTGTAGAATATGTTATTTTCACCAGTACAACTCCAGTGACTGACTGCTCTTGGTATATAAAATACAGCCCACATTCGGTATTGCACATGCAGTGGCTTGTAAGCCATTAAATGGCAGAATAAAACGAATCAAAACGTAACTGGATGAAAGTGTTCGCCTTTTCAACAGTCGTGACGTTGGTTCAAATGGCTCTGAGCACTATGGGACTTAACTGTTGTGGTCATCAGTCCCCTAGAACCTAGAACTACTTAAACCTAACTAACCTAAGGACACCACACAGACCCATGCCCGAGGCAGGATTCGAACCTGCGACCGTAGCGGTCACGCGGCTCCAGACTAGCACCTAGAACCGCACGGCCACAGCGGTCGGCTCGTGACGTTGATCAGAGGCCGCTGCTTAAGGAACTTTGTGTGACAGGCACTGACTTGAATAGAATTAAAGAAATGCCATCTATTTGACTAGTATAGCACATAAAGCTCGTTTTACACTAACGACTTTCTGGTCAAAATTGATTAGGCTGCGCGTCACTTGTCTACGTATCAGTTAACAGCCAAACACGTCGCTAGTGGGTGAGTGACCTTCGATGACCAATTGACTGTGTCGAGGGTAGTGCTGTAAAAATCCCGAGCATTCGTTGAAGTACATATGCGCAAAATATGAGACTGTAGCGACGTGTGCAAACACTGGAAGTTAACCTGTTTTGTTGGTCTTTTTCTAGTTATGAATTCCGGACAGTTGCGCTTCCTTAATCTTTATTTTCTGAAAGTATTTGTATGGAGTGTAGCCATGTATGGAAGTGAAACGTGGACGATAAATAGTTTAGACAAGAAGAGAATAGAAGCTTTCGAAATGTGGTGCTACAGAAAAATGTTAAAGATTGGATGGGTAGATCACGTAACTAATGACGAGGTATTGAATAGAATTGGGGAGAAGAGGATCTTGTGGCACAACTTGACTAGAAGAAGGGATCGGTTGGTAGGACATGTTTTGAGGCATCAAGGGATCACAAATTTAGCATTGGGGGGCAGTGTGGAGGGTAAAAATCGTAGAGGGAGACCAAGAGATAAATACACTAAGCAGATTCAGAAGGATGTAGGTTGCAGTAAGTACTGGGAGATGAAGAAGCTTGCACAGGATAGAGTAGCATGCAGAGCTGCATCAAACCAGTCTCAGGACTGAAGACCACAACAACAACAACAACAACAACAACAACCTTTATTTAAGTGCACTCTTAATATTTGTTTTATTTTTTGCTTTGCTTGCGTTGCAAAGCCTGCATGATTCATTTCACCATAAACTCCGCTGAGAGTGAAAATTCATTCTGGGCTGTTTAATGTGTTTATATATGCATGCTGATGCTCTGAAAAATTTGTACGACACGAATTCCTTTCGGTCAGTTCTCAGTAGTGAGATGAATCCACGAATGGCCTCTGTCAAGAGTAACCACCCTGAATTTCCCTTTGGTTACTAATACTCTCTACCGTATCTGTTCGTTTCTTAATTCTATTACTACATTACTACGATGAGGGTCCCTTATAAGATTGCCGGCCGGAGTGGCCGAGCGGTTCGAGTCGCTACAGTCTGGAACCGCGCGACCGCTACGGTCACAGGTTCGAATCCTGCCTCGGGCATGGATGTGTGTTATGTCCTTAGGTTAGTTAGGTTTAAGTAGTTTTATGTTCTAGGGGAGTGATGACCTCAGCAGTTAAGTCCCATAGTGCTCAGAGCCATTTGAACCCTTATTAGATTACTTATGTTATACTGCACAGCACATAGCTTTTACAACGAACGCAATTTGGACGCCAACATTTAAAGAAAAGCGACCACTGAAAATACGCCAGATGCAGTGTAGTGCAATGCAATAGACTCGCTGGCCACGAGTAAACGACTGAGACAGGAAAACTGCTCGTGTAGAAGCGGCTTGAGGACGTTAGAATTTCCAGGCACCAGCGCTTGGAGACAGCGAGCGCCTGGGCGGCTGGGTTTACGACCGTTGCCGCTGCGACGCCCCTCCCGACCAGAGAACAGAGGGGCAGCGGTTCGCCGAATGCGAGTGCAGCTGCGCGCTGGCAATGCCGCTTCCAGACGGGCCCTCCGCGGAGTGGAAACTTCCAGTTCCAGTGGGAAAGGGCCCGGTGCCGATGGCGGCTGCGATAACAGCTGCACGCGACGGCGGCTACAGCTAGCTAGGCGCCGGTAATCGAACCCGCGAGTGACGCAAGCGGCGCCCACCATGTCCACTGCCTGACACGCGCGGGGAAATCCAGTCCTCTGTCTGACGCTTCGCAGTCACCGCCTGTGTTCAATGCCGGGTGAGGGCTGAACAGCGCCTTCAACAAGCAACTCTTACACCAGCGGCCACTTTTTAGTCTCGCTTCTTCCACTTCCCTCCGCTAGTACGAAGAGAGGTGCACAAGCAGCTCACGTGCTTGAGCCTTATTCACTATTTTGATCCTATCACGGTCATCTAAAATAAGAGGACACTAACTCTGCGAAGGTCAAGGGAAGGGCCCACGTATCACCCTTCACAAATTCCCACTCTTGCCCTACACGTTCTCTCGGGAATGGAAACGTGTGCGCTAGAGTTTT
This sequence comes from Schistocerca americana, assembly GCF_021461395.2. Taxonomy (NCBI): domain Eukaryota; kingdom Metazoa; phylum Arthropoda; class Insecta; order Orthoptera; family Acrididae; genus Schistocerca; species Schistocerca americana. Next base: position 212,793,331 of record NC_060122.1, on the reverse strand, counting down.
TAACTCTTCTTTTGGCTCTTTATTTAAATCGGCCCATCCAAACATTTCCACTTTGGTGAACTAACAGATTCGTACACTAGGATAAATCGTGATGGCTGTGGTTTCCGCACTAAAAACTGAGAAGAAATATGAGTATTGATCCAGAATCAAATGTAACAATGACCAAACGGTGAAACAGTAGTTTTTCAAGTGTATTTCGCAGAAAGCTTATATGTTATCGTTAGGTTAAGAATACCTTCTGAATAAAAGTAGCTTTAACTAAAGCTCATCATTACACTTTTTTGTAACACCTTTTGGTCGTCCTGTCAGTGTGAGTGTTTGAGATAACAAACTTCTAAAAAAAATTGTAATAAAAATTTAATGGTAACATTTTGCTTAACACAACTGGACTTCTATAACTGGCTTATTGAAGTGGTGGTGTGTGTGTAGTGACAGAAAGAATAATCTAAGGTGTGCTGATCCGTATTTTGGGTACTGGTGGTACGGGAACTTAGGGCAAATAACCACGCCACAATCGTTTCAGTTCCCTATCACCGTCATACAATTCCGTCTGTGATGTGTAGCGACGTTTCTTTTAATATTTTCTGCCATTTTCCTGTAGATTACAACCAAAATCAAACAACAAATTACTTTGTCCGAAAACCAAGCTAATCCTATCCCTCGAACCGCTTCCATATCTTCAATCACTCCTGAGGCTGCGCCATGTTGAGAGGATCGCCAATGAACTGTTTACAGGAAAAAAAATTTTTTTTTGCCAAATCGTTTTACTGCTGTTTCACGATGTTTGCCTTTAGACACTTCTGCATGCGTTCAAACTAATACTGGAAACGTATTTTGTGCTCTGATATTTTTAACTCCAAAACATGGTTTTAGAAGGATTCAACAACCTCCTGAGGGCATGCAAGTGGCTGCCCACACATATTTAACATTAAGGAAGAAACAGTACTCTTACGGTGAATACGAGCAATGACACAAATTCCGTGTTTTTTCGGTCAAATAGTTAACTTTTTATGTCCTGTGTGTCAGCTGGTATTGGCAATATTAAGAGTGACGCGGCGTTTTCAGTTGTTTTCCTAATTTCACGTATGCCTTGAGAAGAAAAAAAAAAATACGATCCCGTATTAACAGTTCCTCGATCCTCTAAAGAAATGGTCGCGACACGTTACTAAAGAACAAGCGATTCAATTCTTGGAAGCTCCTCGTGAACGGACCACTTTTTGTTGCTATAGCTTTGTTTTTGGGCACTCCAACAGAGATTAGTTTCCGATTCGTACTGACATTCAAGTTTCGTCTTCTGTGAAGAAATAATGTAGTCTTAAGTTTTCAGCTGACACGGTCCTGTTTTAGAGATTTGGTTTGGCTACATTGTGCGGGGTCCTTTGTTTACAGGTTCATGAAAAATCAAATGATGTTCTGTCTTCGATATGCCCTAGGATACCTTCATCTCGCGGCGAATGAGATGTAGATCCCGTCGCGATTACGTTGCTCACAGCATCGACGAGGTGACATCTTTTGTGGGTTGTCGCTGACAAGGGCTCAATCATGACGAAAGACTGGAGACCAATTATTTTAAGTACTCTTTTTTGATAGTGCTTCATTACCAGAAGCTGAGCGAAGTTATTCGACGCACAGCTGTTACGTATTTACGAGAACAGTAAACAAATTATCCAACGAAAATTTTGTGAAAAGTTTAACAACACAGTCTTGCTTTTAAACACTCACTATAAACCAAGTTCGCAGGCAATTTATGAGCTGCTATTGTATAAGAACAGCACCAACATTAACGTACGTAACAGCGGCACCCAATGGCCGTTTGCGAAAACTTAAGAAGAGCACGTCGTAAATAACATTAGGTAAAATTATGAGTAACTAAGCTCAGTCCTACAATCTTAGGATCAAATTTAGCAATACCACGTCTTAACAGAAATGAATCCACGCAGACAACAGCAATCCACAAGGCATTTAATCAATTAACACACTCTTATCGGTTTTCTGAGATGTAGTAGCACTGCTTCAAAGTGAGTCCCATACTTGGGAAGCTAAGCGTACGACACAAGAAGCTAGACTCCCGCTTTGTCATCCTGGACGAGATCCTACACGAGATAGTATGCCCTTGCCTTCCTCCAACCTGTTATGCTGCATCAGGTGTGCATCTGTCCGCCTGCTTAGCTGAGTGGTTACGTGCTTGCCTCCCAAGCAGCGGGCCCGGGTTCAGTTCCCGGCCCGGTTGGAAATTTTCTCCGCTCGTGGACTGGGTGTTGTGTTATCATCATTTCATCCTCACTCATCACTGGCACGCAAGTCACCCAATGTGGCGTCGACTGAAATAGGACTTGCACTCGGCGCCCGAACTTCACCGGATGGGGCGACCCGGCCAACAACGCCACACATTCATTTCATTTTTCAGTGTGCATCTGTATCGTTTGGATGATCGATGAACTTCTACAGCGCACTGTGTGTGTGTGTGTGTGTGTGTGTGTGTGTGTGTGTGTGGAAGCCACGTGCAGAAATACCGCTTATTTCTCTGGAATGGCACCAAGCGGGCCGTCGAGCTTTAATGCTCGCATCCGATGGAGGGTTCACCGGTAGACGGTTTCACATGCTCACACACCCAACGGGTCTGTGGGAGAATGTAATTCAATCAGTTACATTGGAGTCACATCTGGCTATTAGGTACTGTACGTCAAATCTTCTCCTCTTGCACGACAAACACTGGCGGTGAAAATTTCTTCCACCGCCAGCATTTGAACCAGCCACTTACGTGTCGAGCGCCACCGCACACGCCTGCGTAAATGCGTAAAATCACTTTGGGTAAGCAAGCGCGTACTTTTTTACCTTCCGCCAGCACAAGCCGTTACAGGGTCTGCTATCCCAGCATCGAAGCCGGCCGGAGTGGCCGTGCAGTTCTAGGCGCTACAGTCTGGAGACGAGCGGCCGCTACGGTCGCAGGTTCGAATCCTGCCTCGGGCACGGATGTGTGTGATGTTCTTAAGTTAGTTAGGTTTAATTAGTTCTAAGTTGTAGGCGACTGATGACCTAAGAAGGTAAGTCGCATAGTGCTCAGAGCCATTCGAACCATTTTTGAACCAGCATCGAACTCATATACTGGTATTACTATTCCTTTTCATGAAATTTCCTTTGTCACGTTAACTCGCCACAGTGCAATTGCAAAGCCGAAGACCCGACGAAATTAACACCATACGTATCAGAAACAATACCTACTCGAGTTCCATCATTAGAGGTCGCAGGGGAAGTACTGTACGCAATTTGGAATAGAGACCTGTGTACCAAGTAATTACATCACACTGTCGCAACTGCTCTCTAACGACTACAATGAACTACTGAGACAGTCACACTTGCAGCCAACTAACGAATGCGTTATAGTGAAACGAAATGCCGATAGCGCTGGAAGGAGAACCATAGAGCGGAAAGCGGTTATCTTAGATCTGACATTATTAACCCGGTAAGTTAGATCCTTAATGAAGCAAAAATTGCCGACACCACATAAATTACTAACACTAGCAGAGGGAAAACGTTATTTTCTTCTGTGGTAAAAATGCTCGTTTCCGGATGTGAGCGTCACTTAAGTATGGTACCTACTGCGTCACCGCTACAAGCTATTTCAGACTGCAATTGGGAATTATGGAACATTCTTTATGTTCACTGTGAAAGGCAGTAGACTACTTACCACGAAAACACAAATGTCTACGTGTAATGAGCTACATGGTCTTTTGCTAGAAAATCTTTAAAATGAAGCGTAGGAGAAGAGAATACGCGAGGAACCCACTGATACGTCTGAAGAACAATGTTTAAGCCCTCGAAATGTGTCGAAAAAGGAAAAAAAGACCGACAAACTTTATTGTTTTGATTTTCTATACTACAAACAGATTCCAAATTACAGTGGCACAGGGATAAAATAAGGTACTGTAAGTGGGTATAACTTACACGGTAACCGCAGCGTTCTACGGACCAAATTACTCCTTCAGAAATCTCTTTTTAAAGTGAAAATGTGGGTAACCTTAGATTTCCATCAACGCACAGTCGTTTGAAGGGGGAGCGCTGTCGGCTGAGTGGTCCCATGTGTGGCGTCATCTGCGGCACAATCTCTGACGCCCACCCACCTCCGAAGTGATTCCCACGCCGCCGTGTATCAGCGATATGTGCCGCCGTGCAGCTGCCGAGTGACACACTTCAAGCGGTGAAGGGAAGCGAACATCCTGCAGGCGTTGCATAACGATGCGCTAAAATCTAGTTTGTGGAACGAGGACGCTACCGGTCTGAGGGTTTGTATAGACCTCCAGGAATAACCCGTGCGCTGCTGTCCAGGAAAACGGCCTCGAAGAAGTGCTGTGTCACTACTATACACTGGACCCCTTAAGGAGAACTCGTCCGGTGACAAAAGTGACGACACCGCTATTTTCACTAGCAAACCGAAACGAGTGCGCACTTCAGTAAGAGGTCAGGAACTGCTCTAAAAGCCTGCAACTACATGTTACACTGAAATCTTGCACCCCACCACGTTCCCTCCGGAGATCTCGATGTATTATATACCGGGTGATCAAAAAGTCAGTTTAAATTTGAAAACTTAATAAACCACTGAATAATGTAGATAGAGAGGTAAAAAGTAACACACATGCTTGGAATGAGATGGAGTTTTATTACAGCCAAAAAAAAAAATTGCTAGACGCGTGAAAGATCTCTTGCGCGCGTTGTTTGGTGATGATCGTGTTCTCAGCCGCCACTTTCGTCATGCTTGGCCTCGCAGGCCCTCCGTGCGATTATTGGCTTTGGGGTTACCTGAAGTCGCAAGTGTATCGTGATCGACCGACATCTCTAGGGATGCTGAAAGACAATATCCGACGCCAATGTCTCACCATAACTCCGGACATGCTTTACAGTGCTGTTCACAACATTATTCATCGACTACAGTTATTGTTGAGGAATGATGGTGGACATATTGAGCATTTCCTGTAAAGATCATCATCTTTGCTTTGTCTTACTTTGTTATGCTAATTATTGCTATTCTGATGGGATGAAGCGCCCTCTGTCGGACATTTTTTTGAACTTTTGTTTTTTGTTCCAATACAATCCAATGTCATTCCAAGCATGTGTGTCAATTTTTACCTCTCTATCAACATCATTTCGTGATTTATTCAGTTTTCAAATTTATACTGACTTTTTGATCACCCGGTATAATGAGCAAGTGCTCTAACTGTACGCATTATGGAGCCCATGTGTAATAGACACTTCTCCTGTTTTCGCCCATGTTACCACCTCTAAAAGTACGTCGGTTGAGTCCTCGTTCAGTCAACACCACCTCGCAAACTCCATCACAGAAAACATTTTACTTAAAATCAGGAAATACTTACGAAAATTACAACGAAGAACTACCGCCCTGCAGTTGTACGCATGTTTGCACGCGTGGAATCACATTCGAACTCACTTCACAGAGAACTATAACGTCGATTCTCTATGCTCCGGCGTACGTTTTCCTTCAGTTGCTCTAACGTTTCAGGGTTATTTCCTTTTCGATATCCGCACAGATAAAAAACAAAAGCAAACAAGGCTGGCGTACGAGGTCCAGACAAATCTTCGCGCGAGCGGGATTTCTCGAAAAATTTAAGATAAACGTATACTGACGAAGGTATCAAAGAACATGCAGCCGACAACAGAAACTCACAAACAAACATGAATTTTTTTGTCATGGAGATGAATTTCACACACAGTGTGAGGGGCCCGCATCTCGAGGTCGTGCGGTAGCGTTCTCGCTTCCCACGCCCGGGTTCCCGGGTTCGATTCCCGGCGGGGTCAGGGATTTTCTCTGCCTCGTGATGGCTGGGTGTTGTGTGCTGTCCTTAGGTTAGTTAGGTTTAAATAGTTCTAAGTTCTAGGGGACTGATGACCATAGCTGTTAAGTCCCATAGTGCTCAGAGCCATTTGAACCATTTTTTTGTGAGGGTTTTCAATGGACCAGCAGTAACTAGTTTGGCTTTTCAGTTGTTCAGAAAGGTGAATTATTCCTCTTTTCGTTGGCGGTTATCCTGTGTACTACGGGCTCCGCTGTCCTCTAGTTCTGGAAATTTTGTTTTATTAAACTTCGCGGCTCGACGCCCTTCCTGTCGTTGCAGCAATCCGTTACTCAAGGGAGGGAAGTCGTGTGCGCCACGTATAAGAGAATTACTTAAACTTTGTTCTGTGTCTAATCTTATTTAACACTGTGTATCTTATTTTCTTGGGCGGAAATTTGTGACTAAACCAGCATTTGTCTAAACGAAGCCGCGTTTAGGCTACCTGGCGCACCAGTCACGGTCGTTATTTATCTGCGCGAATTCGATGTGGATCTGGCACACCTTGCAGTCTGTCAAGCTAACGCGCTGCGCTTTACCCTACACGAACAGGCAGAAGCCAAGCTACATCAACTCGCAAAATACATAACGAACTTACTGAGCGATCTCTTTTCTTTTTCAACTGGACCTAATGCCTGTACACACGAATCAGGAAAGTTTTCAGGGATAACGACTTACTACAGAATGGCATGATGTAGGTTAACACCTGTGTATTGCGAAAGCTGGCAGAAAGCTAGGTTCCAGACGAGCAGTAATTTTCTGTAAAATGTCTTTAGCTGCATCAGGTGTTCGAACTTAAGGCTAATGTTCCGTTTGGAATCGAAGACATCGCCACTGCACCGCAAACTTGCCAATGAACTCTTTAACACTACTTTTTACAGGAACACCTAAGAGCGGGAAACGTTCACGGAGAATTTAACGCGCTATCTTAAATTAAGGAGTACGAACATGAGCTTCAACAATGCACAACCTTCAGTTCACAAAATATGTCCCATGACAGCGTAACGACACCAGTATCATCGAGCAACAAAGAAGAGTTGAAGCTGTGACAGTTAATCACTGCCGGCCGGGGTGACCGAGCAGTTCTAGGCGCTGTAGTCTGGAACAGCGCGACCGCTACGGATGCAGGTGCGAATCCTGCCTAGGGCATGGATGTTAGTGATATCCTCAGATTAGTTAGGTTTAAGTAGTTCTAAGTTCTAGGGGATTGACGACCTCAGATGTTAAGTCCCATAGTGATCAAAGCCATTTGAACAGTTCGAAGTAAATCACTCCGGTCACGTGATGTGGAGATCGAGAAAGAGAGAAACACATTCGCAACGTATTTGGTGAACGTGCGTTTACACGGGGCATAAAAACTGCTTACTGTCGACAATATATACTGACACTGTTGTCCAGCAACATCGCGGCCACACGAATTGCAGCCACATGTACTAAAACATTGCTGGCCACCACTGCCCGACAATGTTTTCTGGAGCAACAGATTTACTGAAACTTCCTGGCAGATTAAAACTGTGTGCCGGACAGGCACGGACTTGAAATCGGGACCTTAGCCTTTCGCGGGCAAGAGTCTCGGTCCCGCTCAGTTTTAATTTGCCAGGAAGTTTCATATCATTGCAGAGTGAAAATTTCTTTCTGGAATATATTTACTGGTCGGAAGCGCTTACAGGAGACCACATTAGTGCCACAAATTGGACAAACGCGGGCTGGCGGAAGTGACTTGCGTGTCTACTGGTTTTACATCAAACAAGAAATAATGATAATAATAGGAAAAGGATACTCAACTTACAGTGGACAGGTTAAGTCGCAGATAGGCACAACAAATAAGCTTTCGGCCGAAAAGGCCTTCAGCCGAAGTGTGTGTGTGTGTGTGTGTGTGTGTGTGTGTGTGTGTGTGTGTGTGTGTGTGTGTGTGTTAATTCCAATGTATGGTGAGTAGCAATCTACACTTTCCATAATATTGTCATTATTCCAACTTGGATTTTCCATTGTTCACGCTTCAGTATACCTCTTTGAAGTGCAATAAGACTTTGGTGCCAGGAATATGCAATGCTTTGGTACGACTGAAAGATTTCATTAATGTAACTTTAAATGAAGAGTACAGTTTTATTTATATTTCGTTTCTGTTCACCAGCATTCGGAAATACATGTGAAAATTTTTTATGTACGTAAATGTAGCGCTTAGTGAAAATTTGCACCAACGTCGGGAATCGAGCCCAGGTCTCCTGCTTACTAGTGAGGTGCGTTAGCCACTAAGCACTTTGGCACAGCGGTTCACTCAACTACACGGATTACCCTGACACGCCTCCCTTCCCGATCCAGATTCTCACTGTCGCCCCAGTCTCCTTTGAATTCCCCCTTACACACTAACAGAATTGCCAAGGCTCTCCATGTTCTGCAATAGTATCTCGGCATCGAACGTCATTGGGGGATCCAGAATGAAACCCGAATTTTCACTCACCGCTTCAGTTTATATACATAAAATCATATCAGTACGTGACCACTCAAGTATCTGGAACTGTGTCATTTCACACGTGATAAATCTCACAACAAAATCAAACTTGATCACGGCCTCATTGACAACAGCCTGCCAATTGTTCATTTTCAGAGAACGAACTTTGCATTCATTACTTTAGACTTCTTAATACTTCTGGTCAAAGATGAATCGCATTTATTAATTTAATATCTCCCTAGTTTGCTCACTTCTTGTGTGCTGTACACAATAAACCAACGGAACGGTGTCAAAAGCCTTCTGGAAATATAGAAATACATGGCGCTCATTACTTCATGCGAACAAAGAGCTAGTTGTGTTTCACAAGATCATTATTTTCTGAAACTGTGTTGGTTTTTTGTCAATAAATCGTTTTCTTTAAAGCAGTTCATAATGTTCGAACACTGTATGTGTTCCAAAATCCTAATGCAGATCGACGTCAGTGATCTGATTCTGTAATTCATTAGATCACTCCCATTTGCTTTCTCGAATATTATGTGGCCTGCGCAACATGCCAATCTTTTGGTACGGATATTTACCATCGAGCGAGCGATTGTATACGATTGCTAAATATGGAGCTATTGTATGAACATACTTAAAAAATGGTGAATCTGTCAGTAAACGCAATGTACAGTGCTAAATTAAACGAAACTCCGAGTCTCTACTGACTGTGCATGTGCTATATGCTGAGGTACCAAAAACGTAACTAATTCGAAGACAAAAATAGCACCACACATTATTACTTTCAGAGTCGTGCATAACTGAAGGTAAAGTGAAGATGTATTATTCGTCGTCGCCGACGAGTACTCGGTGCGAATATCCCAGGCTTCTTTGTATTCCTCTTAGACCTTCCGTTTTTTATGGTCAGAAAAGGACGATTCCAAAATGCTGGCACTCTGCCGCGGGCTCTTGGAGGTCACATCTCCGTACCCGAGAGCGTGCGAGTCGAGATGGCTCCGCTATGTTGTGAAGACTGTAGAGAAACTATCCGGACAGAGGTTTCCGTGCATCACGTAGTGCGTAATGCCCACTATGGAGAAGTGCGTCGCGTATAGGAAAGACATTGTTAATGAGAACGGGCCGATAAGAAAGTGAAACTTTCAGTGGGTTTGCAACCACCATACCTTAGTTCTACCATTGGATTTTTCTGACAGTAAGTGTTTAGGATTGCTCAAGTATGGATGTTCTCGCGATAATCCATTTTATTCTATGCTGATCAGATTTTTGCGTGCCAATAGAGTATCGTCCCAGCTGTACGACTGGGTTCATGGTTGTCTCTCAGAAACGTCACAATACGTGATAATCGACGGAAAATCATCGAATAAAAAAGAAATAATATTAGACGTTCGCTAAGAAAGTGTTATAGGTCCTCTGTCGTTCCTAATCTACGATTTAGGAGACAATCTGAGCACCTCTAGTGATGGTTTGCAGATGATGCTACCATTTGCTGCCTAATACAGTCAGCACACGATGAAAACTAATTGCAAAATTATTTAGACACGATATTTGTACGGTGCGAAAAGTGACAGTTCTTTCCATTTCGAGCTGAAAAACTGGCAGAGACTAAGGCAAATTGCAACGACAACGCATCCGATCGCGCGCAACTGTTGTAGCCAACGCCTTGATAGGCGGGTTTGGCCGCACCCTCTGAGTCGCTACACACGCGGCGTTGGGAAGGGCTGCATTCAGTGAAATTGGAGAAGATCAATCTAAGAGCAGGAAGACTCGAGTAGTCTAAGCTGCCGCAATGAAATCACGCCTTTTGAAATTACCTCAACCATTCCATTCCTAGTGGCCTGTCTAGCTAATTCTTTCGTTTTTTTTAAAGGTAGCTCTGGCCTCTATCTGACGCTCTATTAATAAGGCCTGATGCTGCCAGTTGATCAGAAACTATGCAGTAGTGTGGAGAGCCAAGTGAATTTGCCATGCCACACAGGGGAGTACACTAATACGCTTGCGCCCTTTTACAGTGAGATGCACAGTTTCATTAACAAGTGTGACCATCTCTGTAGGAAGTAGAATGATTGAAATTACTTTAAGTTGTTAATGATCTACAGTGTTCTACACTGCGCCCATAAATGAAGGAATGAAGGAGGAGGGGAGAATGGGTAGTTCACGCCACCACAGCACTGGTTTCGAGAAATCACGGAAAGATTTCATCAGCCAAGGATTCAGACAACGTTCCACTTCAATACCAGCGTCTTACATCCGTTTTATACAAATGATTTTCAAGTCAAATTCCACTATTCACGGTGGATACCCTTCACGTACCTGCATGTAAATCAGCCGTCAGGCAAGTCGCGAAAGGGTCAGTGGAGCCAATGAACAACTGATGGTACCGAATATACAGTACTAAAATCATGTGTATTCTGAATGATGTTACAGCAGTGAATTTTGTAACTTATTTATTTTTGTTTTTTCGCTTTATTTTCGTAGCATATTACGAAGGCTGTTTGAGAATTTGGCATTTTTGCTAAGAATTTTCTTCCACAGAATAAAATAGTGAAGAAGTAGTTCTACTGAAAAGGATAAAGCAAAAGCCACAATGTAGTGCATTGTAAATTCTCGCATGTATTTTTTCTACGAAGTACGTGATGTTTTGCTCACGAAAACCACAAATTGCATGTTATACCATCATACAGCAAGACCTTCAGAGGTGGTGGCGCAGATTACTGTACACACATTCAGAGGTGGTGGCCAAGACTGCTGTACACACCGGTACCTCTAAAACCCAGTAACACGTCCTCTTGCACTGGTACATGCCTGTATTCGTCGTGGCATACTATCCACAAGTTCAAAGGCACTGTTGGTCCACACTGTCCCACTCCTCAACGGCGATTCGGCGTAGATCCCTCAGAGTGGTTGGTGGGTCACGTCGTCCGTAAACAGCCCTTTTCAATCTATCCCAGGCATGTTCGATAGGGTTCATATCTGGCGAACATGCTGCTGGCCACTAGTCGAGCGATGTCGTTAACCTGAAGCAAATCATTCATAAGATGTACACGATGGGGGCGCGAATCGTCGTCCATGAAGACGAATGCCCTGCCGATATGGTGCCACTATCTGTCGGAGGATGACATTCACTTATCGAACAGCCGTTACAGCGCCTTCTATGACCACCAGCGGCGTACGTCGGCTCCACATAACGCCACCTCAAAACATCAGGGAACCTCCACCTTGCTGCACTCGCTGGACAGTGCGTCTAAGGCGTTCAGCCTGACTGGGTTGCCTCAAAACACGTCGCCGACGATTGTCTGGTGGAAGGCCTATGCAACACTGATCGGTGAAAAGAACGTGATGCCAGTCCTGAGCGATCCACTCAGCATGTTGTTGGGCCCATCTGTAGCGGGCTGCATGGTGTCGTGGTCGTAAAAATGGACCTAGCCATGGACTTCGGGAGTGAAGTTGCGCATCATGCAGCCTATTTCGCACAGTTTCAGTCGTAACGAGACGTCCTGTGGCTGTACGAAAAGCAATATGGTGGGGTTGCTGTCAGGGTTCCTCCGAGCCATAATCCGTAGGTAGCGGTCATCCCCTGCAGTTGTAGCCCTCGGGCGGCCTGAGCGAGGAATGTCATCGACAGTTCCTGTCTCTCTGTATCTCCATGTCCAAACGCCTGGACACTTCCCTTGTTGAGAGCCCTTCCTGACACAAAGTAACAATGCGGACGCGATGTAACCGCGGTATCGACCGTCTAGGCATGGTTGAACTACAGACAACACGGGCCGGGTACCTCCTTCCTGCTGGAATGACTGGAACTGATCGGCTGTCGGATCCCGTCTGTCTAATAGGCGCTGCTCATGCATGGTTGGAGCGGCTTTAGTGACATCTCTGAACAGTGAAAGAGACTGTGCCTGTGATACAATACCCACAGTCAACGTCTATCTTCAGGAATTTTGGGAACCGGCGTGATGCAAAACTTTTAGTGTCTCATTTCCTAATCTAATTCCGTTAGATGGCCTGATTTATTTCCACTACATTTACCTACCCTTTTGTCTATTATTGATATTCGTCTTTACTTCTTTTCTAGACAATTTTCAATTGATCTTGGAAGTCCTTTGCAGCCTCTGATGGAGTTATGCCACCGGAAAATCTTTAAGATTCTATATCTATCCTTGGACATTATTGCCTTTCTAATCATATGTATCTCGAAAGGGGGCAGAAGTAGAACACCAATAATAATAATAATAATAATAATAATAAAGTGCTGGATTCTGTTGGAAGTCTCGTTAACTGTTACTTTACGCTACAGAGCATCATCAAAGCAAGCACACAAAAAATTAAGTCATGGAGTAACAAACACAGAACGTCACAAACGAAAATGCACTGCTATGACATTAGTATTTCTTCTCCGTGGTACAAACCCTACGCCGTAAGTCTCCGATTATTTTCGGAACAAACCTACCACATCGACCAATCCAATATCCACTACATGCGTATATATACAACACTGCGGCGGCTTTGTTGTCAAGACGTACGATGCAATGTTCCTTTGGACATGCTTCCATGTCCGAAGGAACAGGTACTGCGGCAGCTATAGCTGTTAAGAAATACTGATATGTATTAGAATATGGGTACCTGCTTTTTTTATTACAGGAGTGTGTCACTTAATTGCGGGAGGGAGAAGGCACAATTAACCATTGCTTTCTTCAAGGGTCATGTTGGTGGCATATATTTAAACTTTTTGCCGCACTGGGGATAGATGTCTTATGTGGGTATTGCTCTTGTCCACTGACCAACCCAGGTTCTTCACAGACCAGTGGTAACAGCACTGCCTGCAAGACGAAATGTACTGCGTTCGAGAGCCAGTCTGATACCCAGTTTTAATCTGTGAAGAAGTTTTAATCTGAGAGTGTAAGATTCATGGCGGAAACAACTCTGAAGTTAGCTTTGCATTGCCTCCTCAGCAGATGTGGACGATGCAACGAACTTTAATAGTCGAACTGTCCCGCCTGGTTAACTAGTGCATGCTTGTAAAAATTTGTATTGGCTTTAGCACTGAATGAGAGACGAGTCAAAGCCAGCACATAACTCTGGTACCTAGGAAAGTACAGGGTACTGAATAAAGTTCCGAATTTTCGTGACGGGTTACCATCAACGGTTAAGAACAGTACACCGCTATCGCTCGTCTTGACAACCGAACACTGGCTGGGGTTACTTCTATTCCACAGCCAAGCATCGTCTCGAAAAAATGCCTTTATAATCAGGAAGCGGAATCAGAATAGAGCTCTCATATCGTGGTGAAGATGCGAAGTGCCTCTGGCAGCGTTGGTCAGCAACGACAGAACGGGAAAGCCGAGTAACGGTATGTGTATCGCGTCTAGTCACCACGGTTATCAGCACGTGCCTGTTTTGACAGCCGTAACAAAAAAGGGAAGAAGGAAGGAACTCGTGAATATGCTGCCACGCAGAGAAGACGGCTGTCGCTTCGCCAGAAGTAATAGCCGTAACTCACGCACAGCACAACGCTAGCACTGCTTCTGCTCTGACGTGTCTGAACACGCCTCCACGATGAATCAGCGACTGACTGGGCGCCGCAAGTGCCAATTCTCGCTACTCCTCGTCGCGTGCTCTGTCTGCCCGAGAAGGCACGTGCACCGGCAGGGGCTATGAATAATGGCAGCCCTGTCATAAAAAAAGGCTGCAACGCAACGCGATAGGCACTTCCTCATTTTATTTTTAGATTTACCGGGACTATGTTCCGCTCCAAGCTTGAAACCATTCTCGATTGTAGAAATTGTGGATATTTATACTCTTACGATTCATATTTGAAGGAATCAAATGAACAGCACATGAAAGCTGTTGCTGTGCTTCGTGGTGCAGGAAGCCTTGGTCGACTAACGGGAGGCGTAGCCACAGCCATTAACTAAATTGGAAGACATTACGTTGCTTTGAAGCAGAGGGTGAAAGCCAATTACGTACGATGCTGATTGTAGAGTCTATATATAACTTGGCTATTCCGAAGTTGCTTCACCAGCTTTCCGCAAAGTCGAATTTCGCACATTAACATGTGAACCTAAGTAGCGAACATACTGCTCAGAAGGGCAGCACTAAACTCCACATTGTTGTGTTATCGATACACTGTCATTACCTAGAGACCCGAAGAAATGTAACGAAGAGCGGGCTCCTTTTTAGGACTCTCACGAAGTCCACAGTTTTAGCTCCTCAACACTAGAACTTTATATACATGCTGTCTCAAAACTTTTTGGATCAAATTAAATCATGTGGGAATGGACCCACAACCGATTATATTGAGATAGGATCGGAAACGCAACTTTACTGTGTTCTGCACATTGCACAGCGTACACAGTATAACAACAAAGTAGCTCATAGTAATTGTTCAAAATGACGACCGCCAGTCTCAATGCATGCATGGAAAAGGTGCATGAAGTTACTCCGCACTCTCTCAAAGATCCCCAGGGGTCTGTTGTACCACGAGACAGACAGCTTTATCCATTTCTACGCCGGCCGAAGTGTCCGTGCCGTTAAAGGCGCTGCAGTCTGGAACCGCAAGACCGCTACGGTCGCAGGTTCGAATCCTGCCTCGGGCATGGATGTTTGTGATGTCCTTAGGTTAGTTAGGTTTAACTAGTTCTAAGTTCTAGGGGACTAATGACCTCAGCAGTTGAGTCCCATAGTGCTCAGAGCCATTTGAACCATTTTGAATCCATTTCTACATTCACTAATGTCTTGACGTAACCACTGAGGAAGAAGTCCTGACGTGTGAGTTCCGGCAATCGCGCTGGCCGTGGGACAGCTCCTTCCAACCTAATGCTTAGGATACGCGTTGTTCAGGCGCTCGCCGACATTAACATCGAAATGGGGTAGTGCACCGACATGTTGAAAAACCGCATCCTTTCGCGAACAACACCGGGCACAAAAAACTGTGGCAGCACATCTCGCACGAGCACCAGATGACGTGAACCAGTCAAACGGGGAGACAGCAAATAAGGTCCTATTAGGTGATCTTGGACAACGTCCGTCCATACGTTGACAGAGAAGCGTTGCTGGTGGTCTCACTCCAGACATCACTGCTGCGGCTTATGGAGACACCATCACGCCTGAATGAGGCCTCATCCGTGAACAATCCAAAATTGTACAAAATCCGGCACTACTGCACTGCAGAGGAAAATCCAATGACAGAAGAGAATGCGTGACTCAAAACCCGTTGGTCCCAGTGCTTGCACACTTACGACCCCGTATCTAGTAAGTTGGTATCCACGGAGACAAACTTTTCCGAGTAGGATGAAACCTGCTGGGAAAGCGTTTTCTGTGCATTCATGCGGGTTTACGAGCGCTCCATCCTGCCGCGCCGCACATTAAATGCATGTCTACCAACTCTCCTGACGCGTAACGTTTAGTCTTCCACTACGCATCATGAGCTGTACACAGCAACACACCTCACCATGGACACGTCACGAGGTGATTGATGCAACGGACAACTGACACCACGGACAGCAGCATGCGCGCGGGTGTGTGTGTGTGTGTGTGTGTGTGTGTGTGTGTGTGTGTGTGTGTGTGAGTGAGTGAGAGAGAGAGTGCGCGCGCGAAGGACAAGTTAATGTACCAGTGCGATGTATGCGGTTGTCACCTGGCGCAAGTGCTATGAGCTGCGTTGTGTACAGTATGTCTGTCTACTGATCAGGGATGTACGCTGTTGATCACCCGCTGCCTGTTCCGGCGTACAACAGACACCCGGGTTCTTTGGAAGAGTGCGGCAGAACTGCTTGCACCGTTGTAATACATCCACTGAAACTGGCGGTCGTCGTCGCTACGAGCAACTGCTGTGTTTAATGTTGTTGTTATGCGTTGTACTATCTGTATGTCCATAACACAATAAATATGCACTGCATACCACTGGTTCCCTGGCTAAATGTAATGTTGTGTGGATCCACTATCGCCTGTTTCAATGTGACCTAAAATATTTGAAACACCCTATATAGCAGCCACAACAAGTCGATAAGTTGCACACATATTGTGATAGTGTAGCAATGTTAAGCTCAAGATAACTGTTACATTTTATAACAAAAGCTTAAAAAATGTAATCTTAAAATCGTAAAAGAGAAGGGTGCAGATAAATGTTTACAGAAAATAAAATATATGATAACGAATTTCACTTTCAAGTACTTTTACTGAGAAGTTATTTTCAAACTTACAACACTAACTTTCTGCAAAACACACACTAATACGGTTAATCTGCCCATCTGACCGTTCGGGCATTGCAAAATTTTGTTCTAGATCAATATTTTGATTTTTGTGTTTGTTCTCTTGCTCGCTTTTGCTGAGAACCAGGGCCGACCCATTTACTCGAATGTTAGTCTGTTAATTCACAAAAATATATATTTGAAGGTGAACCAATTGAAACAGTGTAAATAAGACAATAACAGCTTCGCACGCATTTGTTGTTCTCCTAAGCGCAGAGTCGTTATCAGCCGAAATGGATGGACGTGTTAATCAACCTGGAAGACAAATTGCGGAATTCGCGTAGCGGAATTACTGGACTCGTCTTCAACGTTCCTGAATAGCGCAGACGATGCTGGAAGAAAAAAAAAAAGAGGCTCTGAGCACTATGGGACTTAACTTCTGAGGTCATCAGTCCCCTAGAACTTAGAACTACTTAAACCTAACTAACCTAAGGAAATCACACACACCCATGCCCGCGGCAGGATTCGAGCCTGCGACCCTAGCGGTCGCGCGGTTCCAGACTGTAGCGCCTAGAACCGCTCGGCCACCCCGACCTGCTGAAAAAAGAAAGTGAAAATTAAATAAGACTAGACAGTAATGCGACACAGATTTCACGGGAATAACGTTATAGCGAAGCCCTCTGAATCTGATAACGTGTTGTCTGGCGTAACTAGCTCCACACACTGCACTGTAATGTCACGTAGTTTCATGAGAGTCTAGAGAACATGCATATATGGGCTCATGCCCCTCAGAACCATTGGGAACGATAGAAATGTTTAAAATGCTTTCTGAAATTACTTTTTCCGGACATTCGTAATGAATACCTGTTCAGCTTATCCACCCAAATCGCAAAAAAATGTAAAAAACGCATAATTTAAGGTCTCAAAGGACGAGCAAAGTCATGTGTAGCGTGCTCAACAATGTTATCTATGTGTAACCCGTAATTACGAGGGCGAGTCACATGAAAACCTTAAATTTGTAATAACAAATCGAAATTTCGCGCCGTTATCCTGTAAGTTGGTAAGCGTGCTACAAACACCGTGCAGAATGGCCTGTAGGTGGCAGCATAGTGCAGATGCATATATATATATATATATATATATATAGTCGCACTATCAGTATATAGATGGCCGCCCCACTTGCGACTTGCACCAGGGAAGAACAGCGTTCTGTTGTTCGGTTTTTGCGTAGTGAATGTGTGAAACCTATTGAAATTCATCGACTAATGAAGGTCCAGTACGGTGATGCATGTTTGTCACAGCAGCAAGTCTACGCATGGAGTAGGAAGATCGCAAATGGTGTGACTTCAGTGGAAGATGCTCCTCGTCCATGTCAGGTACGAGTTGTGACTCCACATAACATTGCAGCAGTTGAAGCCATAGTGAAGGAAAACTGCCGAGTGATACTAAATGACATTGCAGCATGTTTACAGATTAGTCATGGGTCAGCACACCACATTGTGCATGATGTGCTCCAGTTTCACGAAGTGTCTGCAAGATGGGTGCCACGGCAGCTGACTCCTGGAAAGAGAGAACGACGTGTTGATGCTTGTGAAGAACTTCTTCGGCGCTTTGAAAGAGAAGGTAATGGCTTCCTTGCGAGAATCGTTACTGGGGACGAAACCTGGGTTCACTTCCACCAACCGGAAACGAAGAGAGCGAGCAAGGAATGGCGCCATTCCTCTTCACCAAAACCAAAGCTGTTTCGAACAGAACCATCAGCAGGGAAGGTTATGCTGACACTCTTTTGGGACGAAAAAAGCGTCATTTCGGAGCATTACATGCTCAGAGGGGCCACTGTCACCAGTGCATCTACACAGATCTCCTAAAAAGATCATCAGCGGCCTGCAATCAAATCAAAGCGACGTGGATTGCTGTCAGCATGTGTCCTTTTGCAACATGACACTGCAAGGCCCCACACTGCGCGTACAGCAGTTGCAACAATCACAGACCTGCATTTTGAGTGTCTTCCTCATCCACCATACTCGCCAGACCTTGCCCCAAGTGATTTCCGTATGTCTGGACCAGTCAAAGACCCAATGGGAGGAAAGAAGTTCCGTTCTGATGAAGAGGTACGCCACGCGGTGCATGAGTGGTTGCGCGGACTACCAAAAGAATTTTTTTCTAAAGGAATTTATGCACTTTGTAAGAGCTGGAGCACTTGCATTGAGCGTGGGGGAGATTACGTTTAAAAGTGATATAGCTTTGTACCACTTCTGCACAATAAATAATATTTGAAAAAAATTTAAGGCTTTCATTTGACTCACCCTCATACGAACCATACGCTTATAGCAACAGAGTGCAACTGATTTTACAATATGACGTCGTGAATTTGTTAGGTTCCTGCCGGCCGAGGTGGCCAAGCGGTTCTAGGTGCTACAGTCTGGAACAGCGCGACCGCTACGGTCGCAGGTTCGAATCCTGCCTCGGGCATGGATGTGTGTGATGTCCTTAGGTTAGTTACGTTTAAGTAGTTCTAAGTTCTAGAGGACTGATGACTTCAGAAGTTAAGTCCCATAGTGCTCAGAGCCATTTGAACCATTTTTGAACCTGGGTTACACACACACACACACACACACACACACACACACACACACACACACACACACACACACACAGTCATTTCTGTCTGGAAACCGAATCGGAGTCTTTTATAATGCACGAAATTTTGAGCTTCATAATATAGAAGAAGTTGAGCACAGGAGAAAATCTGTGTTCAAATCACCTTCTTCAGTCCTCGAACGTCTGGACAGTGCAGACGGGGGGAAATTCATGAGTTGAAAGAAACGGAAGGCACACATGCACCATTTCTTAGTGTACACGTACGAAAGGGCAGATTTGCTAACTAGTGCAGTTATAAGCGTTTACCCGGCGCGTTAGTGCTCTTGATATCAACCTGGGGACGCGGCGATTTCCGGGAAATGGCTGAGGAGGTCACCGGTTACGACTCTCGGCTGGGTACTTTGTAAATAAGGATTTCAACCTGAAATGTACCAGAGACAACGCAACGAGTCAGAGGCGTGCCGCTGTGTGCCGGGTCTGCGTAAGGAAAAGCGAGTCCGGGAGGGGACGGGAAGAAACCGCTGCCCGCCAGGCCCTAGCCTGCAGCCGGCGCGAGTCAAGGACTCGGCAGTCCCGCCTCGAGGTTTTCCTGGCTCTCTCGAGCGCTCTCCAGTCGTCGCTGTCGATATTCCGAGGCCGGCTCTCAACGATGCGCCTTTCGGAGTCTGCAAAATACTTCCCGTTGCAGGTTCCTCATAACTTCGCCACAGCCCGATATTAGAAAGGCAACAATTTCCGTTTCGACACAACCCTGTACTGAGATCATAAAACCGAGGGGAAACTCCATATTTGGCCTCCCATTAATAGTTGGGGCATTCTTTCTGAATTCACTCTCGTCCACAGAATTGTTACGTATTGCTCGCTGGGCTTAGGTACACCTGCAAACAGCGTTAACGAAACACAGAACTACTGTTTAAAAGAAGGGCTGCGTATACCGTCAAGAGTTTATTTACATGCATGCAATTTTTCTGTACATTAATTTCGAGGTCCTATAGCTCCGGTCGTGGATAAATCGCAATTATAATGTTGTTAGTTTTCTCGTTTGCCCTCCTCTTCATAGCTGTACACAACCAACTCACGTTAACAAACGTTTACAAAAGTGTGCCTGTATGTACGTACGCAAAATTACGAACAATCGTGATACTGTTATTTTCGTTCAGACGCGTGACTGCAGCGCTTTCGGTGGGAGTAGTAGGAAGCAAAGGTGAGGGCGAGAGAGAAGCATTACAGACAAGGACAGAAATAGCTTGTTTTGCCTTGCAATACGAAATATTCTCCACCATTGGTGGACAACACCGGCAACCCATCGGCAATTACTTGCAAGAGCCTGCAACATCAGCAATATGTCGAGCTATACTACAGAATTGCCGTCTATTGCAGCTACATTGCAGCAATACTGACGGCAACGCTGTTGCTGCCAAATATTGCCATGAAATATGGCCCATCGAAACGCAGTTCACATGATGTTCGATGTGATCAGGAGTTCGGCGCCAGAGAAGCGGCGTACAGGCAAAACTGAATCAAGGTCTTTCGCGGATTCGAGCACCCAGAAACACACGAAAAGGGTCGGGATATCCACCAACCGTGATATCCTTGGATCGCCGAATTCAACTACTAATGATGTTGTGTAAGCCACTAGTTTAGTTGTGGACACGCTGAGAAGAGAGAATCCACCCATGAGTTCGAAAGCATGCTTGATGAAGCATACAAAAAATTTCGACTTCTTCGAATCTATGCCAAATGCGACGAAAAAAAGTCATAAGAGTTGAAGCGCAGGTAGCACTTCACCTATATGGTTGCATATGATGTCATGAATTTCAAACTGTCCCCGGATGTACTTGAAGCGAGATTTGATAACGTAAACAGATGTTTATCCTGGTGAACAGAAGCAAAACAACAATAAAAATTGCTTTCGTATTTCAAACCTTCCTTAATGAAATCTTTCAGCCTTTCTACTAAAGCGTTGCATCCTTCTCGAACCGGAACAATGAGTATTATGAACGAGCACTGAACTTAAAATGAGGGTCGGTAAGCTTCTGTACGAATCACCAGTAGCTAAAAACCGAAGAGCTATCGCAAGCCGGGTTGTAACTGGTGTAAACTATCTTACATCTGTATCTGGTTTAGCTGTTCTCGGACCAATTCTTTGTACGAGATATTAGAAATCGCGTTTCGACAGTCTAGTAAAATAATGGAACAGGAATGTATCCAGCATCACTACAGGAATTAAATTTTCTGATGCATTCCGCTTACTTGAAAAAAGCTTGCATCAGCAAAGCCTGCTTTCTATTGTCCTTCCTCACTTGATTCCTTGTGCGATGTAAAGCCTGCGATGTAATGGAGCAGCACCAACTTCCACTAGCTCGCGTTCGTCCACTTGTGGCAACAGAGTGGCTCCTTGCAAATACTTCTGGGCCGGAAACGTATTGCTGCAAACATTGCCGGACATTCGTGATTGTTAACGTTGTAGTACGTGTGGCTGCAATTAGTGTGCCCGCAAAGTTTCCAGACAACATTGTCTGGATATATTGTCGGCAATGCGCAATTTTAATTGTCCATCTAAAAGTACTTTTATAAACATCAGCGGCATAGCCCTGTCAGCAACATGATGTGCAGCTTATACAGTGTTAGATGTGTACCAATGGTACAGTGATTGATACTCACCATACCATCTTCGGTGAAAAGCAATAAACCGGCTCTCCTTGACATAGTAAGTAAAATTGTGTGTCTAACTCGAACTCAAGACCATGAGCGATCGATGTTCTCACTGACAGTTAACGAAATACTATTCACGAACAGCGTTTACAACTTCAGTTCTGCCAATACGCCTCACAAACATTCCAATAATATCTTTCGTGTATGTACCAATCTGCGTTTGTTACAGCAAATTACTTCTAGCTTCAGTAACGACAGGTATCGCTTTGGGTGTCTATAGGAGGCGGTACGTATACGTCTGTACGACTCTGCAGCAAATTTCTGTTGCATTATATAGCAGTCGACGGCCGTGTTCAAATGACAGTCTAGAGCACGCGATGCCGTATTCAGTGCCATCGCTAGGGGCAACCGAACAACAGTGGCCAGGCGAGCAGGCCCTGATGACCGGTGTGACGTCTTTGGTGCAGTAATATCAACGACCAGAGAAGGGTCAAGTTCACGGGACAGCCCGCTCTAACACGCCCGCGTATACTATTATGAAATGGTTTCAGATTTTATATATATATATATATATATATATATATATATATATATATATATATATATATCTCGAACTTTAAAGACGGTTAGGTCTACACCGGATTTAATTTTCGATTACTTCCACATCCACGTTTTATACCCAGTGTCCAAAAGCAAACTACCTGTTTGGCTGGACAGACGCGCTGAATACGCACTGGAGCACAAGCACTTCTACGACTGTTCGACAGTTATCACGGAACTGGAGTCAAACATACATGGAAGAGGCGAAGAGTGGCGTAACCACTTTATTGCGAAACATACGATTCCATTTTCCGTTCTGAGAATATATGTTATATGTAATCTCACAAACACACAACACCCACAGATAAGTTACTTCATCGCGATTTCTGCTTCCCGGTGGGGGAAACGTAGAACAGGAATCCAAAACGCAAACACTGCGTCCAAGTAGAAGTGGGTGAGATATGGAGGATGGTAATACCGAGAAAAATTTAACACAATAGTCGTGAGACTGATTTTTTTCAGTCAAATTTCTTTATTTACACTTATTCATATAGGTATGAGTAACCGGGTGTCGCAATAATTAGATTGCCGTGCTGGAGGTCTCAATATCAGTTGAAATCGAACAACAGTTCCATTAGAAAATGAGAAGCTAGGAAACCGGCGGTCTCAAATTCAAAGGAACCTCAGGGCGTTCGCCTTAAGCGATTGCGAGACACTACGGAGAATAAAATGGGGTCTTAGACCGCATTTGCAGATAAATGTTCATAGCTTTCTCAAAACTTTTTGCCAGATGTTATTTATATAAAAAAAAAAAAAAAAAAAAAAGGTTCAAATGGCTCTGAGCACTATGCGACTTAACTTCTGAGGTCATCAGTCGCCTAGAACTTAGAACTAATTAAACCTAACTAACCTAAGGACATCACACACATCCATGCCCGAGGCAGGATTCGAACCTGCGACCGTAGCGGTCGCTCGTTTCCAGACTGCAGCGCCCAGAACCGCACGGCCACTCCGGCCGGCTGTTATTTATCATTCGACTGTTAACCAAGTACTGTAGTACCATACTGTTTTAATTTTGATGGTCAACTTTATTGCAAGAAGGTTTTTTTATTATTATAGCGACTGGTCTCGTTTGGTTCTGTTGACTGCATATCCGACTATATACATTCTACCAATCACGCCGCGAAAATTTCACAAATCGCATATATTTTGATCACTACAGGGAAGCTGTTATCTGGGAAAGGGGAGACAAAGCTAAGAGCAGTACGCTTTATAGTGTCGGCTTACTAAGAAGGGACGTTACATAGATATTTCCTCAATAAAAGCACATAGCAATGATTAACACACTAGAAAAGAAAACCGTATACGATGGAGAACTTAACGTCCCAACGCGGTTACTTGGTTTTAATGATAACTTTCATTTAACACATATTGATCAAAAACGTGAGTGTAGTCGCCTTCAGTTACCATATTACCTTTATAGGTTTAAGAATTCATCACTTAACTTGTTTTGCGAACAAGCTAAGATTCTTGAGGACTAATATACGACTATCTCTCTTTAGCCTTTTGGTTGTTGTTGTTGTAGACGGACGCATCTGTCCACAGGCTAGGGAAATAATATTTTGAGAAAGCAGATATCGTCCTTCAAGTAAATATGGTTACTGGATAATTGTGTTAAGATATTATTTACGAATAAATATTCTCTAGTCCATAAATCGTTAACACCAGCAGAGAGGAAGGCTTTACCCGTCAAGAAGAAAGCGACAACAACTAGAGAAGAAGTAAAAATTTCCACCAAGTCCAACTGCCATTATGTGCAATAGGAATCCAGAGCCCTCAACAATGAGACCCACGAGACGGAAGAAGAATACAAGTAGCAAAGAGAGACTTAATCCCACAAGAAAATGAAGCTCCTTAAAAAGAGTGAGAGAGTGATTGGACGGTGTTTTAGGTGACAAGACTATGTCTTAACATCATACCTGCATCATGGGCTCGGATGCGGACGGCAGTTCTTAGAATTTCATCATGATCGATTCCAACATCTGCATCGCATCAACACCATACCATTCACAAACAGCGAGGAGGAAGGCATAAATCATGTTTTCTAGGCTACATAAACCGGAAGGATAGGTCAACAGTCTCACTACAACATTAGCCGCCTAGAACATAAGCTAACAACCTCAGTTCCTGTCCTTTTCCTTGTTGGTCGACGCAAAAATAACTGTATGAGACACGGAATACAAGGCAATTATTTTGAGACACTATTACAATCTGTCACATATTTCAGCCTCAGATCACAAAAAGGCAGTATGCATTGTCTATGTATGATGGTAATCTATTGTACCCTCACTATTAAGCTTTAGTTTTCCACTTTCGCCCCCTTATTTTATGACACGTATTCTGCCGCGTTTTGGTATCCGGCTGGCAAAATCTGAGCGATCGTCCTGCCGCAATCAGGTTCATCTGATTAATTAAACGTTTATCTTAATGCCAGTTTTAAGCTACGGTTCATGTGATTGTCGGTAATCTTACTGGTGACGCTAGTTCACTCGCTCGTTCATTGTCCAGTGTGCTTAGACATGGCGATACTCAGCAACATTAGAGGTTTTGCGTCCCCCGACCCGACAGGTGTAATTCATTTACAACAGTGCGGCGTGATTTTCGTAGAGAGCACGACAATGCACCTTTTACAGCTCAAGCAGTCCACTTTCACTACACTGGTTGTGTTAATGCTACGAAAAATCCACAAGCGGTCCCCGTCTGCTGGTACGAGACGTAGAAAGCATTTAATATTTTCTTGCACGTAATCCACAGTACTGGCCGTAGCAGCCGAGAGTTAGCCATTCCTGACGTGTGGGCGTGACGTATTTTACGGTAACTTTTCTGTTTATAGCCGTATAGGGCGCTGGACTACGACAAGCCCTTCATGATGATCATCAACGTGTACAGTTTTGTTAATTCATTCTGGGCGTGGAGATGGCAGGTAATTTCCTTTCTCGGTTACTGTTCAGCAATGACGCTAGATTAAATTTAAGTAGACAAGTGAAGCACCACAACGTAAATATAGGGAACACAACAAAGGCGAAGATGATTGCGACAAAATGCCGAAAATTTCATTTTTCAACAAGACTAAGAATTATTTTTGATACAGTATTTCTTAATAATGAGCTGTCTCAGCAACAGATCGGCCGTAGGATGTGTACGAATCTCGCATCGCATCATTGCCTCCTAGGCAGCCTGGTCTCTCAGCATGTGATTCTTTTTTTGTGGATGTATGTGGAACACTTATTTTCGTGAACCGCGACGCCTCACAGTAACATCGTTAAGGCCGGTATTACACTATTAAATTTCTTTGTCAAATATCTTTGTCAAATATCTTTGTCCAATATCTTTGTCAAAGATATTTGATGGTGTAATAGGGAACTTTGTCAAACGTCGTCCAATATTTGATCAAATCTAGGGCCTCGTTGTAGATTTGATCAAAGAAGTTGCTTGTCTTCTGTTCACTGCAGTGTGACATGTTCACACATGGAGCGCTAGCATCGCTGCATTCTGTCGTCTGTAGTGTTTTTATAAACATTGCGGGTAAATACAATTGGTGTGTGCCGACAACTACAAAATTAATAGAGATGTATGAAGCTGATGAGCTGCTTTACAACGTGAGGCACGCTGAATATAAAAACAGATTACGAAGATTGGAGACCAGACCTGACCTGACCTGACCTGACCTGACCTAACCTAACCTAACCTAACCTAACCTAACCTAACCCTAACCTAACCTAACCCTCTCCTGTAGCAAGGAATCGGAGTTTACAGTGAACCTGTCCTCTGCGGATGTAGCAGTTCTTAAGAGAATATTGTGCTTCGTGATATGAGGATACACTTCAACGAGCACATACAGAAATGTATGCTCATCCATTCTTAAATAATTGATGTACGACTTGACGTCCTCCACTATAAGCTCACGTAACAAGTTGTGTTGAATACTTTTATCGTGTCGTCGTAAAACCCACGGCTTCACCCAGGTATGTTTCCTTTTTTTTCCCCGCTTCTCTTCCGCATATGCACATAGTGCAATTGTGGTACATGCAACTGCTGCGGTTAATAACAAGTTGTTGTTGTTGTTGTTGTCAGCCATCTTGAACTTTGACGAAAAATATGATGACAGTGTAATACCCCTTCTAGCGCTACGTCAAAGATCTTTGTCAAATATATTTGACGGAATATTTGATCAAATCTTTGACAAAGAAATTTGATAGTGTAATACCGGCCTAACGCTGTAACTTAGATACTCTCATAAAAGAATGCGATGAGTTTGTCTGTCGTCTGGATGTTAGCCGTGACTCCGACGGAGGACAAATTCAACATCCTTAGAAGGTAAATGGAAACTAATACTTTATTTAATTGTAAAAAGGGCCAAAAGTGCTGTGTGTGCGTGCATATCAGAGAAATACCGTCGTAAAATCAGATGGTTATTTCAAGAATAAAGACTTTGTAGTACGGTGCGCCAGTTTCTATATTCATTATTTGTTACGTATTGCCTTCTAGACGTGGAAGAATCTTTTTGAAATGCTCTCAATTTTCTTCCACGTATAACGCATGTAAATGACGGAATGAGGTCTCCCGAAATCCACAAAAATAAAATTAAATAGATAGACATACGCTTTCTACCTGACGAATTTGTGTTGCACTGTGGCAATCGTGTGGACGTTTATGTTAATTCCAGACGATTAAGCGTAGTGTCCAGGGTAAAAGACAAATATGCGTTTCGCAGGCCATTCAAAACATTTTTATCTGGTACCTTGGTTCACGGACTATGTTTCAGAATTATTTTATTTTTTCAGCTTTGCTTTTTACTGACCTACTTTGAAATCCTTTGGTAAATGTAACAAGTTACTGTACTGTTTTATCAATTATTTATTGGCAGTGAATCAACAGACGCATTATTTTCACCTTAGAGGTTGATTTTTTGCCTGAAAAACAGACTGCTTGTGAGTGACGATGAGCTTATTTCAAATAGTTATGATACATTTCAATGTCTCTATTATGAAAAAATTTCGAAGTACGTGATAAAGATGTGCGAAGATGTAACCTACTTCTGAATACTTCCTTTACGTTCAACCCAACTCTGAAACTCTACGACCAAGTGCGAAGTTTAGTTCTCTAGTGACTGGCAAAGCCACCACTACTATGAAGGCACCTTAACACACTGTTTGCACTAAGTTATCTCTTACTCGAGTTAAGCAATTAACAGGTCTACGACAAGACGTCAAGGAGCTGACGTCAATAAGAGAGAGAATGACACTGCGGACTGATAACGATAAACTTGCAATTGTTCTGAAAGTTGAAAACGCGAAGAAAAGCCAGATACTGGTTTTGTTTTGTGTGAAAATTGCCATCATTCCAATAATTGTGTTTCATTAGACCAAACATGACAGGCAGTAACTTTTTTTTTCCATTCTAGTTATCGATGTTCCGGAGACGTTCAGACAATATATGGGCACTCCTAAAGCTTTACGTTAGTTTAAAGGAATGTTCAAGTCCAACTGTAGCAACGTTAAAGCAGTGTTAAAAAAGGCGAATAACTAGGCCGTGGCTTTGTGGTAGATACCTGCCGAACATGTGTAAGAAGTAGCTTCGGGAAGTTACCAGAAACTTAAGTCACACACACAAATAAGAGCATAGAATTTCAAAACCAAACACTCTCGCTCGTGTGAATTTGAGCCGACCCGCTCGGCAAATAGAACACAGTATCTGAAAGCACGACTTTTATATGTAGTAGTAATAGGAAAAGTACTAGTTGTTTCTCGGAAACATTGGTGTACTACTGCGAAGAGAAGAAATTAAACTATCATCCACTGTCCATCTATCCAACTGACATGATAAGAATGGATTAGATTTTGAAAATCACACTCAAAAGCCGTTAATTTGTTTGCGCTTTTACTTCCCCACAAATGCTGGGGGGATGCAAAATTTAACACTCTAGCTGTCGTATCAATTCATTCTTTACGTTCAAAACCTTAGTAACGAAACGAGACGGGTGGAAAAAGAACTACTTTTTCAGACAGCCTATTTGGCCTGCAGGTAGCTTACACATTTCAAATTATTATTATGCTTATCATCCCTCAAGCAGAGCACTAAAACAACAATTTTCATGGCATACACACACTATTTTTTCTTCACAGAAACTTCTCATATACTGTCTGTGTTTCTTCTTCCCCTCTTCTGACCGCTTCTTTCCTGTTTACTTCTCTTTGGGCGTTTGCTGGAATTTCTGTTTTCGGTCTTCTCGCTATTTTCTCCTATTTATCATACCTTCTGCAGACATGTTCAGTTTCTTTCGGTCTTCCATGTTTTCCTTCACCCGGTTGGTTTTCGCTTTATTAGTTGTCACTACGTGAAATTTTTCTTCGTCTGCCTATTTTCGTTCATCCTATGTATGTGAACGTAAAACTCTGCCCTTCTCTTCCTGATGTTATTTAGTAATTCTCTGTTCGCAGAGTTCCTTTGTCGGTCGGTCAAACTGTTGAGGTCATCGGCCCCTAGGCTTACACACTAATAAAACTAACTTAAACTAGCTTACTAACTTACGATAAGGACGAAAAACACACAGACATTATATATATATGGCAAGGCGCCTCAGACCGCACGGCTCCCCGCGCGCCGTAGGTTGGTTGACTGATTTCAGCACTAGACACTAGTTTCCAGTTCTCGCGGAGACAGCGCATTGAAAGGACGTTCTCGTCGGTTTTATTTGCATACTAGCACGTATTCGAAGAGAAATGGCAATTTTAGTGCAATTTCCCGCTCGCAGTGGAAGTGAAAGGGCGTAATTTCAGTGCGGTATTTACGATCTGCTGTAGCACATTAGCACATGATAACTGTCCGCCAATGTCGTAGTTATATAGAGTGGGATGTATTTATCACTTCGTGAAAAGAACTCCTGTTCGCAACCTGCTCGTTCCTTTTCAAATTAAACCAGCACAGAGCTATGTTCAAGGACACGACTCAACTTCGACGCCGAGTCGCTGGCAACTGGTCGGTAACGCGTTGCGGTTTACTGGAGAGTCACGCTGCAGCCGCGCCATCTGCGGAGTCCTTTTTAACTATGTAGAAATCGATTTGCAACCGACCAGTTTCCAACTCGCATCGTACGAGGGTGGTTTTTTAGTTCTCGGAATCACCAAGACAGGTCAGCGCTAACGCAACGAGCTATTCATGTGACATTCATTGGACTGTTGTCTGTGAACACGTGCCAAGTCAGTGCTCTTGGAAGAGAGCTGTGGTGGTCACGTGGCTCTGTTATTGTTCCCGCGTAGTGATTTGCGAAGATGGAAAAAAAGAGATTCGAGCAGTGATTAAGTATTTCATAAAGGACGGTATGAAAGCAAAGGAAATTCATGACGATTTCCATAATACACTGGGGGGAATCTGCTTGTTCTTATTCAACTGCTGCCAAGTGGACAAATGAATTTCAATTTGGTCGGGAGGGGTTAGATGATGATCCGCGAAGTGGTCGGCCAAGATGTGTCACTATTCCAGAAATCACTGCAAAAGTGCACGAAATGGTCATGGAGGATCGCCGATTGAAAGTGCGTGGAATTGCTCACGCTTGCCAGATGTCATCTGAAAGAGTGTATCACATTTTAACTGAAGAATTAGAAATGTAAAAATTATCTGCAAGATTGGTTCCGCGACTCTTGACGCTGGATCAAAAAAGCATGAGTATGGAGATATCGGAACAATGTTTGGCCCGTTTTAGGAGAAACGAATAAGATGAAATTTGGGTGCCGTACTATACCCCAGAGACAAAACAACAGTCAAAGCAGTGGAAAAATGTTGATTTTCCGCCACCAAAGAAAGCAAAGACAATTCCTTCGGCGGGAAAGGTCATGGCATCAGTGTTCTGGGATGCGAAGGGGATTCTGTTTGTAGATTATCTTTCCACTGGGCAAACAATTACTGGAGAATACTATGCTAACCTCCTGGACAAATTGCAGCAAAAGATACGCGAAAAAAGGCAAGGTTTAGTAAGGAAGAAAGCCATCTTCTCAAGACAATGCGCGCCCGCACGTACGTGCCGTGCCAACGCTCCGTCAAACTTCCATCTCTTCCCAAAACTGAAAATTTTTCTTGGTGGGCGAAGATTAACTTCAAACTATGACTTGATAGCCGGAATTGACAACTATTTTGCAGGCCTGGAGGAAGCTCATCTTCGAGATGGGATCAAGGCACTGGAACATTGTTGGACCAAGTGCATTAATTTACAAGGAGACTACACTGAAAAATAAAGAAGTTTCAGTGATGAGTACTTTTTTCTATTCCTTTCCGAGAACTTTTCATACCACCCTCGTAAAAGGGTATCATCTGACTCGCTCCGCGTTCAGAGAACCTAGTTTTTCCAGCTGCGCCGTTGCCTCCGCATGAGGCGTTACTTCTTGTCCTGAATCTCCACTTTCGCTGTCCACTTCACGATCACTGTACAATACCAGTACAGCTTCTTAACTGTTAAGGAACAAATCCACACTGACTGTAGAAACGGTAGCTGGAAGCGTGGGACCGGCGATCTCCGTGCCACCTGCTGTGCTAACGTCGCAACTGTTCATATACAGTACCGCATCAACAACATACCGCACATTTTCGCGTAAGAAAAGAGGAAACAGAAACGTGGACCAGGATAAACCGGAAATTCGGATTAATGAGCACCCGATAAACGAGGTTCTTGTGTACAACAGAAAGTGATATAACCTGACGCGATGTCTGTGCAGAGAAATGTAAACCAGTTTATAAAAATTACGGCGTTTGTACAGCATGAAACAGTGAACCCCACATTCCCAACAATTTGCGAAGAGTCACCTTCCATTATCGTTAATAACCGTGAGTCGGACGCAATAGGAATACTTGGCTATGTGTAACCATACTACGAAATATGCAAACAGAAGCGTGAGTTATGAGGGTCATCTAGAAAGTAAAGAATTTTGTGCCACACCCAGCGCTGATATCACAAAAATCGCAAGCGTACCAGTTAGTTCCTTCCCCTGTCTCCATGTGTGCCGGATTTTGTTGGCAAGCTGCCACACCTCTTTGTTTTGTAACCTTCCGCTGGAATCGCATTCGGGAGGATGACGGTTCAAACCCGCGTCCGGCCACCCTAATTTATATATTCCTTTATTTCCCTAAATCGCTTCAGGCAAATGCTGGGAAGGTTCCCTTGAAAGGGCAAGGCCGACTTCCTTCCCCATCCTTTCCTAATCTAGTGGACTGATGACCACCCTGTTTGGTTCCCTCCCCCAAATCAATCAACCAACCAACTAACCAACCAACCTTTCGGGATAGCGATATAACTCAAAATCCCGCTAAGTGTGAATTGCACAGTGTCATTCGTTTTCTGAATGCACAAAATGTTCGGCATACCGAAATTTATATACAAAAATAATGAATGTTTAGTGCAATGACTGAATCTTGAGTGACATGGAATATTATGGGGAAACATGTTTTTCATTCATGACAATACGACGAGAGATCCTCTTTACAACCCCGGCATCACTAATTTCAGGAACTAAACTTTTGAGTGGAAAACAATTCGCAAAGGATGAAGATCTCACACACGCGGTGCAATCCTGGCTCAAATCTTTGGCGGTAGAGGAGCACAACATGGGAATTGCAACATTGGTCCTACGTGCAATAAGTGATTTGACAGTTATGGTAAGTCATTGAGAAACATAGTAATGTACTGTAACTTTATTTATTTACAAAGTTTCTTGTTGATATCTTTCTTTTTTATTTAGTTACGTCAAAACGTTCTTTACTTTCTGCACGATTCTGTTAGTCTGATTGCAATTTGGAAAGCACAACGGTGGAAGAACGCGAACAATTACCGTGTCGGTCAATTACGGATTGAGTATAAACAACAATTGCAAATTCTTGATGGACAGCTTAGGCTTAAAAGACACCAATTACGTGAAACAGGTAACTGCTGTAGGAGTGACTATATCTGTGATACTGGAGACGTTTTTTTTTAAAAAAAATTACAGTAAACTCCCGTTTATCCGAATCGCGTTTATCCGAAATCCGCTTTAACCGAAGAAATTTTTCCTATTTTCGCGGCTCACATTGGCGCTGGCTGATGCATCGCGCAGCTACGCTTTTGGCTAGCTAGACTGACACTTGACAAGTTTCAACTTTCTGCGCTTGGAGCCATGCATTTCGGTAGTACACTGCTAATCCGTGCACTGGCGCTTGCCAGAAGTCCGAGCGTCGCCATTTCGTGCGTGTTTGATTGAAGTTTTAGCGTGATTCTTGTTCGTACTGTATGGTTTCATGCCACTGCCTCTATTGGAACTCCTTGTAAGTACAGTACGTACAGTATTGCTCTTTGCTGCGCGACGTAGCCCTGTCGAAACCGACAGAGAGAGTACGGCGCCAAACACTTTCCTTCCCCCTGTGGTCTGTACATCAGACAAAACCGAGCGTTCAACAATTTAACAGCAAACGTACAATGCACTTTTGTGTTGTCGCGTGGGGTTGGGTAGGACAGGGGAGGGGGGATAGCTGCATCGAATGTTTTCATTCGATGGCTGACGCAGCCAAGTTTCAAAAGTCAAAAGCTTGTCTCGAGTGTTGTCAAGTCGTGCGTCTGTGTGTTTTTTTGAGTTAACGTTTCGTGCTCGCGCTACATGCTTTAAAATGTCCAGAGATTAAAGTAGCCAAAAACCAAAAAGAATCAGTCGAGTGTCGGTAAAAAAGCGCTGAACGTTACTATGGGCGCGAAACGAAAAAAGAATGTGATCTCGTTGGAACAAAAGCTTCGCGCTTTGAACACAACTGACGCTGGTGAGCCACCTGCGATACTTGCTGCGGATTTGAACGTCGGTAGGATTACTGATTGGAAGACAAATCGACCAGAAACTGAAAAATTTTGTTTCATTCAAGCGTCAGGCAGCGCAGTGAAATCTCGAAAAACGATGAGAAAAGGTGCACATCCTCAGAAGAGGCATTATTTTTGAGGCACGAACAAATAAGAGCCAAAGGTATGTCAGTTTCAGGCCCTCTACTTCAATCAGCTCATAAAAATGCATCGCTTTTTGATGAAGGGAAGGAGCAAGAATTCCTTGGCTGGCTGGCTGGATCGGTTCAAGAAGCGCCATGGCATTCGTGAAATTGTCATCAGCGGCGAATCATTACCCAGGTATGGAGCCACTATCGCTGATTTTAAGAAGTAACTGCACAGAATCATCGACAAAGGACATTATATTGGCGAGAACTTTAAAAAATGGAATTCCTCGAAAAGTGCTACTTCTTGTAGACCACGCTCCTTCTCACTCAGATGATCTACAAGATAGGGATATCAAAGTTTTGTTTCTTCCACCAAACGTCACGTCCCTATTTCAACCGATGGACCAAGGCGTTCTTGAGGCAATGAAAAAACATTACAGACGCTGCTGGAGTACTTAGTCGGTGCAATTGATATTGAAGAAGATATTATGCAAACTCTTAAAAAATCGATGTTTATATGAAGTGTCATTCATTGGATTGCTGAAGCTTGGAATCTAATTCCTCCAATTTCTCTCGTTAGGTATTAAAACAAATACACCTTTTAGAGCGTAAGGCAACTCAACAGTGGTGTAAAGAAGGAGGCAACGGCGAAACTCAAGCTCACGTTGTAGAAACACATGAAAATGACGTAATTTTGGTGAATTTACTGGAGAAGCTACCGGTTTGTGAAGACGCGAACTTCGAAGGCGCTGAAGAGTGGATGGAAAACGACTTTTTTTGATTTGACTGAACAAGAAATCGTCCAAATTGCGACCAACCAGAAAGCGTCAGAAGAATATGTCTCTGATGACGAAGCACAGAAAGAGATTCCTCACACAGTCGGTTACGAAGCGATCCAAACCGCCTTGGAGTACATCAGCCAACAGGAGGAGGCGACTTAATCCAGAAATCTTTTGTTTCCAACGCTGGAGATATACTGCCGCAACACAAGTTTCTCAAGAAAGAAGAAGAAATTAGACTTTTTTGCCAAAAGGTAAAGTCTAATGAAGCGTCCTAGAACTTCAACGACCATACGTTAAAAGGATTTTTTTTTTTTTTTTTTTTTTTTTACCTTGGATTTCCTCTAGAAAAACTTTTCGTTCCTTTACGTAATCTCTAGATTTGTTTCATAACTTTGTACAGTAGTTCATTTTTTTTATTCAAAAGAGTAAGTAATTATATTAAGGCGGATTTTTCTGTAAGAACGTAAAATAAAGGAGCTTTGTTATTCAGCGTTTAAAAACTGAGTCTTCAAACACACTTTGGCGCCTTTTTAACACATCAACAGAATTTTTTCAGTCAAAAACATGGGAGCTTATTCACACCCGTATTAACCTACTTGTACGTACCCTAAGATCGTATTTCGCGGTATTGACGCAATTCGGGGTGTTTCATGCGTGAAAATGAGGGAACTTCGGTTTATCCGAAATTTGGGTTATATCCGAACCGCCGTCCCGATCATTTCGGATGAACGGGAGTTTACTGTAACTGTCCAAGAATCCGCAAGAGCATGTCATCGCTGCTGCAGCAAACTGAGGAACTGCCACATCTGGATTCTTTGCCAAGCAAGAATTGCAGTAATAAGGAAACAGCCGGAGTGCTGGTGAGCGGTGAAAGACGCCGTTTCCGCATTATGATCTAGATTCCAGCTCATAGTTGCAGTAGATTTCACAGATCATAAAATCCGTCGGTGAACACCGCAATGCCGCCCAACTGGCTGCACATTGACTGGTTTCACGCCTACTGAAGACTAAGTCGAATACGAAAGGCGAGTTAATGGAACGGCGCAAGATAAAAACTTTTATCCTGATACGGGTAAAGAAAGTAAGATACGCAGTAGTATAATTGCTAGTAATAATATGTAACTATCAAAACTCACAATTTCAGAAGATGAAACAGTGAAGAAATGCTCCTGAAACGTAATAGACAGTTGCTTGAACACCTGTCGGGCAGCAGACTGTAGGCTGCATGCCAGAGAGATTTTCAAACAGCACATTCGCCGGGAGAAACCTGCAAACACATATTCCAGAGCTAAATAATGTTTTAAATGAGCTGCAGACTACAGCTATTATAAAAGCATATAGAAATTTAACTCAAGCTTCCATACCGAGTTTCAATCACATAATCACTTATTTTCAGTCTTGATCCCATGGGGAGGGACAGGTTTCGGTAAGATATTGCCACCTACAGATCTGCTACCATAATAGCATGCTGAAGCCAAGTGCTCTGAAACTGAATACTTAGCGATGCACTATCCTGGTAGCAAGTGGACTGTCACTGGACAACAAACAACTAAGAAAGAAAAAAAAAAGCATCGACGGGATCTGTGTCCACAATGTTGCATCGATTATTATCTATAAAGAGTGCCTTGGACGTTACAAAGCTCTGCATACGTGCAGAAGAGGAGCAAAAATGTCACGTATTGTACATTTCCAATTCCAGAAAAAAAAAAGAATGTAACAGTTTAGAGTTTTTTTTTTTTTTAATCCAAAGCTGTAATTACTGTTTACAGCTGCGCGAAGGAGACTGGGAAGTTCTAAATTCGTGTGATCGCAGTCTGCTGCAATATGCCATGTCTGCCACGATTTACTAAAATTTTCAATTGACTGCTGAAAATTAATGTGTACTATTTTTCGATCTTAAATGCCAGTAAAACAGCCGCACGAGTGGCTTACACAGGACGTCACGAAACACCAACACAGGGCTGTTGTAACGCACACAGAAACCCATCCAGAATTGGTCTCTGCACTCTGTCCGGTTTATCCTCACACACGGCGTAGCGTTTCGGGGATATTTTACGAACCGGAAAATGGCAATAATGAACAATTCCTTGGAGGGTGTGAAAAATTTCCTAGGGACATTCATAAATCGTACGAAGTTCCGTTAGCTGACCCTCGAGTTTGCAACAGGCGCCCGTACCTTACCGACTTCCATACAGCATTTACGAATATGAATCAAGCTTGCATGTGAACTAGAATCGATCGTTAATGTGTGTAAATGGTAGCGAAGGATAAAGCTGCCACTGACTATATAGGGAAATGGTTTCAAATGGTTCAAATGGCTCTAAGCACTATGGGACTTAACATCAGAGGTCATCAGTCCCCTCGACTTAGAACTACTTAAACCTAACTAACCTAAGGACATTACACACATCCATGCCCGAGGCAGGATTCGAACCTGCGACCGTAGCAGCAGCGCGGTTTCCGACTGAAGCGCCTAGAACCGCTCGACCACAGCGGTCGGCTGGAATGGTTTCCCTTGTGTTGTCGAGCTCAAGGAGTGCGACTCAAGGAGTGCGACTAAAGGAGCTCAGTTGTAGTGGTCGTAACAGAAGAGTAGACGAAGAAATGTCAAGCCACAAAGATACGAACTGTGAATGGTGTGAGAAAAATGTAGGTAACAGTTTTGAACCATGCATAATTTGATCCAGTCTTACAGTGTACACAGTTTCTATCCCAAATACGGAGTGAGGATGCACACACCGCTCCTGTATACGTTTATACAGACAACTACTACAGGATTCAGGGATTGCAGAGGGTTCCGGATATGTACCGTTTCGACTGAAAAGAAGCAAATTCACTTTCAAATATCTCTCTCTATTCATGGTACGCAAAAAACAGGAGGACAATGAGTGACCTGTGTGCTCTACGGAAGCTCATGACTAGTCACTTTTTTGAATACTTGCCGTCGGGTTCTCTTCTATGTGACAAAGGTCATCCTTTGCGAAGTCGAGAGGGTGGAGCATTCGCAGAGAACCAGACAACCCCTCTTAGTTCTGAAAGTACCAGTATCTTGCAGCCGTTTCTGTTGCCCGAAAATTGAATGTGATCTCATAATTCCAACACGGACTCACAAGGGCACCCTCTTCTCAGTATGATGGTGTACCGTGAAGTGCGACGTTTGAAAGTGATCCAATCTTCAAGCTTAATTCACATTCAAACGGTACATTTCTGGCATGGATTCCTGTTCGGAACTATATCTACGTACCCGTCTAGAACCCTTATATATCTGTAACGGGAATAGTCGAACTTCATGAACATGACACTAAAAATGAAACGAAAGACAAAGTTAACCCGGTACCACGAAACTTAATTCAACAACGAAGCACTAGCGAGCCTATACTGGCATTACAATCAATCCATCATCATCATATAAAGCACTCACATTTCCTTGGCTCTATCCTTAACCCTAACACTTGTAAGATACAGTTCTTCACACTTGTCCCTTGCCAATTATCCTCTTGTTGTGAAATTCAAAAATATTCCTGGTGAATTAAATGTTTGAAGAGATTTCGGGATTGTAGCCGGTCGTCGTAAACTTCACTCCAAGATATTTCAACTGGATACCTACCAGTCATCCTCAGGTGAGCAATCTAAGACTGAAGGCTGGTAATCTTTGAGTCTTCAATTGCTCACCTGAAGATGACCGGTAGGTGTACAGTTGAAACATCGAGGAGTGAAGCTTACGACGACCGGCTGCAATTCCCAAATCTCTTCGAATATCCTCTTTATATATAGCATTGTTGCTGCACCTTATTTAACCTGCTTTACGCTCATCTCTACGACCTGCATCTGTGATACATTCCTTCCACCAAATCTTTAACTACGATTTTCAGCGACGACTCGTGACGTAAAATGTGCCCAACCACTATCTCTTGGCTTCACCGTGTTCTTTACTCGATCAACGCGTGAGGTCTTCAAACGCCTCCCGCAACACTGAATTACAAAAGCTAGTAATCGTTGCATTTCATCTTTCGCAGTCAAAGTAGTCTTTCGGCCTTTTCACTAACCTTTTTCTAGTCTCAAAGTTTATATTTTTTGTCAGATACAAATTTTTTTTAATAGAAAAGTTCTCACATACTCCTCAGGAAAACAACTAAGTTGCCAAATATTAAAAAGGCACTCTAAAAATTCGGTTACTGTGGCAAGATAAACTGAACGTTGTGAGAGTCCATCGCCTGAGAATCTCAACTGATTTGACAGTAGACTCGTCGTACCGAGCATGGCTGTTTTGGAAACGCCCACGCAACTGGGAACGTCTGCTGAATGCATTTTGTTTTACTCGACTGCAACGCAACTGCCAATATGGACGAGCTACTGAATATCTCGACACCATTTCTCTCCAAGGGACTTGCCTTTAAAGAAATCTGTATTATTGTGGCCCATAACACGCAGCTGTCGAAGCGTAGTACTAGTAAATTAAGTAAATGGGAACAGGATGCCATAAGAAACACAAACTTGCTCACCCAACGAAACTCTCAACCAGAAATACCACGAATTAAAAACGAAAATGGAAAACTATGAGAATATAAAGATTCTATCTATCGCTAGAAGTAAGTTTAAGAGTGTAGCGTCCCGTCAACGACAGCGTCATTAGCGTCGGAACACTAGCTCCGACAGGAGAAGGATGAGTAAGGAAATCGGTAGTGTCCTTTCCCATGAACCGTCCCGGCATTCGGCCTAAGCGAATCAGGGAAATCACGGAAGCCTGAATCTGGACAGCCGGACGGGGATTTCAAATACCAGCCTCTCAAACACGAGCCCAGTCTCCCACCGCACGTAGCTCGGTTCAATGCCATTGGACAAAGAACACTCGTCCACCTGGAGAAAGACTTGAAAATCCTGCCGTGGCTTGCTTAACGAATTAGTCCGCAATCGCCGTAAGTTATATGTGGAAACCTGGAAACCATAGTAGCTGCAGGTGTATTTTAATTTTTCTCTCTTCCTCCCCCCCCCCCCCCCCCCCCCCAATGAGAGTCCTGTGCTGTATCCATAGGCGTCCGCAGGTAGGGGGTTGAGAGGGGATGGCGGTGGCAAGCGGAGGTAGGACACTTATCCCCCTGGAATCTGGTGCACAGAGTATTTATTCGCTACAGAATTATCACACACATTTCTAGAAGGCAGTGGCGAAACACTTATTCTCTAGAATATGATTAGCTATCACGTTACCAATAAAATTTGTGGCATGATACGTGTCAATAATGACAAATTCATTTTCATAAAAAATTATGAACTGTAGCACCTCACCCCCCCCCCCCCCTTGATATGTTTCTAGAGACGCCAACAGCCGTAACCACTGCTCTACCTAACTTGGTAGAACGTTCTCCGACTGTTCGGTCGTAATTCCTGAGCGAGTCCTTGTTCATCAAAGCCAGCCAAGTCATAATAATCTTCGAGTGCCTTTCGCCAGAAGGTCAAATAACGGAACGGTGAAATGGCCTTTGAGAATAACAAGACGCTTTTCCTCTTGAACTCAAAACACACACACACACACACACACACACACACACACACACACACACACACACACACACACACTCCGTTTCACATTAACTTCGAACTAATAGTTTCCCTGCCTAGAATTCATTTTATTGCTCTGTAATGTATGTACTGAAGTCACCTAAATCGTGTAGCAAATCCGACATTTTTTTTTTTTTTTTTTTTGCTATAGAATGTTGAATTCTGGTGTCACCACACAAGGTCAGATGTAAGTGAAAGAATTGGCTCGTCGAATCAACATCTTGAGACGCAAAGCTGAGGCAAACCTGTTCTGGTGTTGGAATTTCGATCAATAGGTAAACTGAACGACAACTTCAAGATAGCTTCCGACCCGAAACATCTGCATCGCAGGTTTTGCAACCCAAGAGTCTGCAGTTCAATGCTGAACAGACAGTTTGCAGCGGAAGGCGTTTACTGAAAATGGGGTTTAAGCACTAAGTCAGGTGGCTAACCGGTTCCGCCACAAACGCTTGCGCAATATGTCAATCGTGCCGGAACCAGACCAGACAGTACTGTGCAGACTCCTGTGGATCAGAAACTTGTTACGCAACTCCCATTCTTCAGAATTTAACTCTTATCGGAATATAGGCACAAACCACTGATATAAAACTGTTTGTTCACGATTTCTTCTAAAAAAGCGCACATTTGCTTCCCCCCCACGATTAGTATTCGCAGATACAAGCTGCATATTAGCACGGACATTAATCCAGATTTCATTCCTATTGGCTTCGGAACCAATGTTCTCACACCGTAAACTACGATCACGAATGTTGCAGTACTTCGGGTCAGCCGATACGATTTGGGTAATCTGTTTTCCATTGTCATTGTCACTTTTCACATAATACCAGAGGTGTCTCACACAATTAATTGGGTGTAGAGACTTAACGAAAACAATACATTTTGGTTTGAGATGAACAATGTACAACAAGAACACGATATCGGCGGGATAGACTACTCTCTTTATTAGGCCGTTAATGCTCCACTAACTACTGTGCTAACGAAGCCAGAGGAGTAATTTCACTTCTGCCACTAATTACCAGCACACTATGCATCGATGGTGGTGGAACTACTGCACCACTGGCAACGCTGGAATCCCACATTTATTTTCTCTGCGAAGTTTCATCGCTGGGAAGGGTCGAACCTCAGTGCTATTTAGTTAATGTTCTAAAATCTCTAAGGGAAACGCCGAATACAAAGTGCCTTTGATGGATCTGGTCATCTCGGACGGTATTTACCAGCAGCGTCGGAAACTGACAATGGAAACCCTGGCCCTCAAAGCGAGGGCGCTGGGCTGACTTTGGGACTGGTTTGTCAGTTGAGACACGAACCTTGGACCCCCTGCTTGCCCATGTCTGGCCGCCGCAGCCGAGAGAACCAGCGCAGGAGACGCCTGGCCGCGCTGAAGCCGCCGTCTCCGCCGTTGCTGCCACCTCCTCCTCCTGCTGGGTGCTGGGAGATGGCGGGCCTCTCCACCAGGAGCACAACCCGCTCCTTGTTGCACGGCGACATGAACTCACATGACACACGCACGGTCACACGCTCGCGCGCGCCCCGGCTACGCACTCACGCACTCGGCTAAGACCCGCTTCGCAGTTCGCCAGAGCACCACCACCGCGACCATATCCCGCAGAAAGACTGGCGGGCGCGCGGCGCGACCGCTGGCGGACACCCCTCCCCTTCCGCCACCTGACTGACGCCGCTCCCCCCACCACAGCCCCACCTGTTGTGCCGCTCGCGCGCACAACGGGCCGGTTCGTCAGCCGGCGTTCTGCACCGCGCATGCGCCGTACCGCTTTCTACCTCACGACGACCGGTATTGTACGCTCCCTTCCGCTGAGGAAGCGCCTTCGATAGCGACGAGAATTCACGTTTCGGCTGTGCCAGCCCTACTAATTTCTCGAACACCTACCATACAAATGCAATGAAACAAAAGTGGAGAATCGCCGACGCCAGGTCGCGTCACTGGATAGCAATAGCAAGCGCTAAGTAAAAATAATGAATACCAAGCACTGCAAGGAGACAAAGGCTCATTACGAAGCAACTCGATAACACTGTTTTGCGGTGCCAATTTGCATCTTATCGATACCGGAAGATGACAGCCACTTGCAGGACGAGTTACCTGACTGCTACTGATATGGAATGAAACAAGTTTACTGTTACCTGTCACTGTTTGTATCCGCAAAGCGTCTCAGAGGTTTAAATTTCCATCATCAGGTGGATTTACATGTTTCAGTACGATGTATGTGTGTATTGCGTTCAGATTTTGGGGTAACTTGTGGCAGTGTTTACTGGAGAAACAAAAATACTATTTCAGAACATGAATAAAAACGTATATCCAAGGGTGGAAACAAAACAATTAAAATAAAATACCTCCAATGGTCATAGCCTTCTGTCTCTGTCTAAACGCATTACGCGTAAACTGTCGTATTTTGTAAACAAAGATGGCTTCTGGAAACCACTAGATGCCGAAGAACTTACAGCAAAACAGAAACATTATCTCTAAGTACAACGCATATTTATCGCAACAACATTATTATTTCAGAATACGTTTCAAGGACTGTGGAGATACTTCTTTCAGTTACTCAATACATGCGCTGAAATTGTTATTTTTGAATAATTTTATCACTGTTGGCAACGTAATTATTGTACTTAAATTCTGCAACATGTCACCCGATGAAATAGACGAGTATTAAACTTAAGCCATATAAACATGACAGAATCGGATTTGTATACCACTTTAAAAATTTATTCCAACGCATATATCCATCAACTCAAACGAATATCTCCAAAACGTTTTACAACTTAATCCGAAATAATAATGTTACTGTGATACATATTCTTTGTACATCGAGACAATGTTTCTGTTTTACTATTATGTTTTTTGTACCCAGCAGTTTCCAGACACCATCTTTGTTTTCAAAATATGACAGTTTACGTGTGACGACAGAGAAAGGAGCCTGCGACCACTGGAAGTTTTCTATTTTACTTGTTTTATTTTCACCTTTGATATACATTTACTTTTTATTCAAAAACCTCGCCGAAACCACGTTCTGAAACAGTGTTTCTGTTTCTCCAGTGGACAGTGCCATAAGTTACCCCAAAATCGTAACACACACACACACACACACACACACACACACACACACACACACACACACACACACACACACGCACGTAAATCCACCACATGATGGAGGTTTAAAGCTTCTAAACGCGTTTTGGATATAAACAAACAATGACTGGTAACAGTAAACTTGTTTCATTCGAGCTAACCGAAGTTTAAAGAACGGTGTAGCTATCGATTATGAATTCCAGAGGCCAACAAAATGGCACAACCGAAAAATTACAACTATCACAAATACCTAACACGGAAGAGGGTGTTCTACTAATAGGATGGACGATAAAAAGGGGCAGGTTTCCTTTCCCCAAGAAGACACTCGCAAAGAGATAATGAGTAAACTAAATGAGTCCCTCTGGGGCAAGAGCAATGTGACGTCTTATGAACACACAGTCAAACTCTCGTCGAGTCCCGGCTGCCGGCTTGAATCCCAATCCGAATACTGTCTTAACACTTCCAGTGTTTAAGGACTGTTTGATAAAGCTTTATTTTTTTTAAATCCCTCAAAGGTAAAAATCACTTCGATTTAGATTTGGGGAAGGAGGCCAGTCAACAGCCGGCCGCGGTAGCCGAACGGTTCTAGGCGCTTCAGTCCGGAGCCGCGTGACTGCTACGGTCGCAGGTTGGAATCCTGCCTCGGACATGGATGTGTGTGATGTCGTTAGGTTAGTTAGGTTTAAGTAGTTCTAAGTCTAGGGGACTGATGACCTCAGATGTTAAGTCCCACAGCGCTCAGAGCCATTTTTGAGGCCAGTCAACCATATCACATCAAAAACACGTAGTGATACAGTCAGATGCAAGGGCGCTGTGTGCTTCTGCTTTGTGCTGCGTGAAGGAACAGGAGTTCTTTTCGTTTGTTAGTAGCCTAGAAAAAAGTCGCGGTGTATTGTTCACATACGTATCAGATTATGTGGTTTGATGGAAAAAGATCGAC
The DNA here is from genome assembly GCF_021461395.2 of Schistocerca americana. Lineage (NCBI taxonomy): Eukaryota > Metazoa > Arthropoda > Insecta > Orthoptera > Acrididae > Schistocerca > Schistocerca americana. The sequence continues at coordinate 212,749,690 of NC_060122.1, read as the reverse complement.
CCAGTAATTTGTGTTGCATTAAACTCACACCACAATTGTTTTCACAGCATGCAAAAGTTCTTAAGGCAACTGATGATGATATTCAGAACTTACACGTAATTTTTTCTGCGGATTCCCAATAAATGCAACCAAGCTTCATCAGGAAATAAGAGCATTTCGCGATCACCCTCTCTATCGTGATCTGACTGCTATAGGCAGTTGCAGTACAGACGTCTAACAACAGTATTTGAATCACTGGGAACGCCGGAAGTGGGAAACTTCCTATCTGTTTCCTTTTCCATTTTGGCGTTACTTACACTGCAAGTAAACTGAAGTAATGCTTAATCTATCTTATTTGTTAATATGTTCATAAATAACATGAAAAGGCAATTAATATAACTTGGGATTTCAAATGAATTGTCACGAAGGTATTGTGAGGCGTACACGAGAACTTCGTATATAGAATTTGACAGTTATGTTATTTACAGCTAATTTACACGTGCTTGTGTGATATTCTTCCTAAAAACACAGGAGTAATCATCGCGGCATCTTAAGCGCTATAGAGACGCCGCATTTTTTACAATTACATGGTTGTTTTAAAGTTGTTAACAAAGTTCGTTTCCATTCATCATCACATAGTTTTGAAACAAATCCAGCGTAACGCATTATATCGCCAAACACTGGCGAAAAAACCTGGTGATGTGCCATGATGTAGTCTTTTCGGAAAGCGCTTTCTTTTTCTTTCACCTTGTCGTTAGAGCAATTTTGTAGCTATTTGATCAAATTATGTACCTGTTGATAAAAACAGACAAGGCAGGGTTACACTAGCGGAGTGGTTGTATAGTTGTGGATTTCTTTGTCCCTCCCCCCCCCCCTCCCCCCCGAGTCAATTGACAGCATAAATTTGTTTTCCTGCACGTGGGGCTCTCTCACGTAAGTCAAAACTGTTCTTGAATAAGGCTGTTGAACGTTTCCAGACCCTTGTGAAGTAATGACGGCTTCCAATATTTTGCCACATACTCATCCACCGTATTTTGAGTCCTCAGTCCGAAAGAGCCAGTACTCTATTGCAATCATTCGTTGTCGGTTAGCAATAATTTTCGAGTAAAGCTTATAGCATACTGCGCTGTACACGAGTGGGTTACTTTGTTCGTATCCTGTCGTCTAACGAGAACGACTTTTGCCCGTCGATGGTCCAGGGTTACAATTTCAGAATAGACACTAGACCCCATGATCTTTGGGTTACCAGCCTGCTGTCTTTCCGCTGAGCCAACCGCTGCCTGGAATCTACAGTAACACGAACGGTTCGTGCCACGCCCGATCCGCGCTGAAAATGCTAGTACGCGCTTGGCCATATAGAGCTCCCATTTTTGTCCATTCATTTTTGACCAAATCCTTCATATACCATAATTAATTTGGACGAAATCGGTGATAACGAATAGGCTCGGTCTCTATGTACGATCCAAAATGAGAAGTTAACAAGGAACTGTTGCGAATAGCAGGATATTAACCCAATGTGCAATGAGCGTGACATATTTAAAGCACTCCGATTTTCAGCTTCACACTCTAGAAACTCAGAAGTCTGTTGAGACATGAGAACACTGCATATGGTATTTAAGAATACCTCCATTATATCACAATAAACATGACAGTTTCCACTTGTCCACCTATATTACTTTTCCTGCCCTAAACTCGGTATTCGGTAATCCAATTGCCGTAAAATTCGTAAAGGCCAGACATAGTATGTTTCTAGCACGTCGTGACCTAAGACGTAGACTTCCGCAGTTCACGACTTAATACGCAGCAGTAGTATCGTCTACCATTCCGGTGAGAAACCATCTATAGGATTCAATTTACTGATTCTTATTCCAAAACATTGTACTGCTGCACCTAAACCGCAGTTGATTACAAAGATGATACATATTATTGATATGAGTGGAACGGGAAATGAGAAACAGACCTGGATAATAGCTGTTCTCGTTGGAAGACCAGGTAGGAGTTAACCAAGTGTAACGGGTAGTCTGCTGATACTCATGAAAATAATTTTCTCCCGCCATGAGTCAGACTGCAGACTGGTTACTTCCGAGTCAACCGGTATGATGTCAACGTTATTTATGTACTTCGTTTGCTGGGAAGTACGAAAACGCCGCCTCTTCGCGTTAATTCCTTTTACAAATGGCATGACGAGAATGAAGCGAATGAGCATTTACTGCCCTTGTATGCCCCTTGTAATCTAAGAAAGACGATAAAAGTTGCAGTTTCTGAAGTACAGTTTTATGTTCCTTCGCATACAAAAACAAATAATTCCTGGCCATTACCTACCATGCGAAACCTTGACGTGCAAGCAACGGGAAACAGCAAAGGTCTGACATCAAAGAGCATGCAAGCTGTTTGTATACTTCTGCTTTCCGAACTGTTACGTAAAATGTTTTGTGACTGATGAGACATCGTTACTAAATTGCGGATGTGACGTAATATCTGCTTTCAAATAGTTAAAATGGCTCTGAGCACTATGGGACTCAACTGCTGTGGTCATCAGTCCCCTAGAACTTAGAACTACTTAAACCTAACTAACTTAAGGACATCACACACACCCATGCCCGAGGCAGGATTCGAACCTGCGACCGTAGCAGCAGCGCGGTTCCGGACTGGAGCGTCTAGAACCGCACGGCCACCGCGGCCGGCAATATCTGCTTTCATTTAATCGTATATGGCGAACATTTCTGTAAGATGAGAATTCTACTCCTGCTCAAAGTATATTCTCACAACCAAAACCAAACTCAAAACATCCCATTCTGGACCTTCCCTTCTCCTGAGCCGAAACTCTACCTGTTCCTTGGGCATACTAGAAATTGCTGCATAGTTGTGTTACTTGACTGGCTTAGGACTTCACCAGTGGCTATAGCAAATGTTTTCCTTCCATTATTTGACTAGAGTTGGATGGGTTTAAATTTAACGAAACTACACACACTTTCTCAAATGCACCAGGGCAATTACCTGACAGACTGAAATGAAACGGTTTCGATAAACACTTTAGACAACTAGTAATCAGGATTATACAATTGGCAACGCACTGTGTATATCGTGGTTCAGCACACCGAAATCGGTTTTTTTTACCATGGATAGTGGTAAAACACTCTTCAGTTGACTACTGAGGTGTTATTTGTCTTACATGCCAGTGTCGTAGGCCATAACAAAACAAAACCGATTTAGTCATCTTTAAGACATGAAATCGAGAAGCGGTGAGTTTATACATTGAGGTAACAGAAGTCACGGAACAGCGATACATGTACAGATGGCGTTAGTATCCCATAAAGGTATAAAGCGGCAGTGCATTGATGGAGCTATCACTCGTACTCATGTGATACATGCGAAAAGGTTTCCGACGTGAATATAAGCGCACGATGTGAATTAACAGACTCTGAAATTGAATGACAGCTGGAGCTACACGCATGGGCCGTTCCATTTCCGAAGTAGAGAATTTAATATTCCGAGATCCAGTGTCAAGGGTGTGCTATGAATACCAAATTCCAGGCATTACCGGGACTCAAATTGTCAACAAGGCCTGTGCATCCTGGTGGTGGCTCCACAATGGTGTGTGGGCTGCATTTACACCGAACTGAACCGATCATTGACTGGAAATCAAGGATCGGCCACTTGGAGACCATAGACTTCAACGATTTAATTTTTATGGACGACAATGCGCCATGTCACAGGACCACAATTGTTTGCAACTTGTCTGAAGAACATTCTGGACAATTCGAGCGAATGATCTAGTCACCCAGATAGCCCGAAATGAACTCCATCGAACACTTATGGAACATAATCGAGGGATCAGTCCGTGCACAAAAATCCTGCAATCTCAACTATGGACGGCTATAAAGGCAACATGGCTCAATATTTCTACAGGGGACTTCCAACATCTTGTTCATCCACGCCACATCGAGTTGCAGCGCTAAGTCATGCAAAAGGAGGTGCTACACGATATTACGAGGTATCCCGTGTTTTCTCTCACCTCAGTGTATGAGCACCCTGTCCGGTGCTACTGAAGGTATTTTGAAGCAGGCAGCGTGTACACGATTTCTGTTATTAACGTGTCCGTGTGTTTTAGTTCAAACATTTGTCTTTCTGGATATATCTAATGAAAGGACACCTTATAAAAGAAAGATAGGAACTCCAAAGTGAGCCGAGATACTGATCATATCATTTGTCAGTATCTCGGGCAATTTGAAGACGCAGATAAAGATAGAAACGAACAAACACATACTCCATATCACTGCAAATCACGATGCCGTATCTCTTTGGACCATCGATGGAAGCAAGGAAGGAAAATTAGGGTTCAACCTCCCGCCGCCGACGAGGTTAATAGACTCTCACAGAAGCTAGTATATCACAAACAACTTCACTACACAACAATGTGGCCGTGGTGGTCTAGTGCGTAGAGTACTAGACTCTGGCCTTGGAGGTCAACAGACAAGTCTAGGATAGGTGTGGCGATTCTTCCTCGTTCCAGTCCCTCTAAAACGACCCCAAGTTTACTGAATCTACAATCAGAACAGTACCAGGGATCCTTCCCAGGGGCAAAAGACGACCGAAGTTCGTTTACTGGCCGTAACAGTCGTTTTGGTAAGTTGAAAAGTTCGTGTATCGAGCCTGTAGAACTTGTGGAGTTCGCGTGAGCTATGCCTCACTCCAGACCACAGTTTGTCCATGTCCCGCATTAAATCCCACACGGTCTGACGTGCTCCACGTCTCCTCCTGACCACTTGTCAGTAATGCAAATTTCTGACTCCAGAGACCAAAACCAGCGCTTCTCAGAGTGGGCGCTAACGGCCTTTTAGATGACGTTTTCATTCTCCCCATTTTTTTTCAAGTTTCACATAAGTGTATTCTGTTTAGTTTTAAAAATAGGAACTCGAAAAGGTCATTGAAATCAGTAAAAAAAACTTTTTGTGCTTAAATAAATTTACAGTTATGTTTATATGATAGTAATATAAAGTACATAATACGGTCTGCATACAAGATACACTTTGTGTTATAACTAGGAAGATTTGTGGCAGCTATTGTGGGAAAGAGGAGTGGGGGGACAATGCTTCCTGAGGATTTTTCCAATGAATCTCAGTCTGACAGCCGGCCGCTGTGGCCGACCGGTTCCAGGCGCTTCAGTCCGGGACGGCGCTGCTGCTACGGTCGCAGGTTCGAATCCTGCCTCGAGCATGGATGTGTGTGATGTCCTTAGTTTAGTTAGGTTTAAGTAGTTCGAAGTCTAGGGGACTGATGACCACATTTACAGACTGAAAAATTTTGACTCCCTCAGTTTAATGATACACAGAATCACAGTATTAAAGAGGCAAATAAAAGAAAACATCAGTAATTTTCTCGAAATGATAAATGGTTGTAAAACACACAACGCCGGCCGCTGGTGGCCGAGCGGTTCTAGGCGCTTCAGTCTGGAACCGCGCGACCGCTACGGTCGCAGGGTCGAATCCTGCCTCGGGCATGGATGTGTGTGATGTCCTTAGGTTAGTTAGGTTTAAGTAGTTCTAAGTTCTAGGGAACTGATGACCTGAGATGTTAAGTCCTATAGTGCTCAGAGCTATTTGAACCAAAACACACAAAAAAATCACCAGTATTGATTCTAGTTGTTTGAAACTCTGCTCCAAAATCATGTTGTAACCGAAGCTCATACCGCTGTTCGGGCATTACAAATTTTCAGCGCTAGAGAGTGAAAACAAGTTAATCTGTCAATTTTCAAAAGTTAAAAGCAGATAATGGCGCATTATGCAGACACAGGCAGCAGATACGGTACTTTTATGAATGAACTGTGAAATTTGAATTTTTTTCCTTATACAATGTCGCAAATTTGTTGTGGCTCCTCCTAATTTTAACCTACTACAGCAAATCCGGCATTGCACTTCACTGATACCGTCCTTCGTAAAACACTGTCAGACTATGGATGGCCCCACTCTGCACTACAACTAATGCTCGATGACAACAGCGAAGAATTAACATACAGAGCAGATGGGGGAAGTGTCACATACAGCAAGTAAACTCCTACCATTCAATAAGCCATGCCACTTGCTAACAGATACAGTATTGTCGCAAAAAATGCTGGCCCAATTCCTATGCCACGTGTTTGTTGCTCATTTCTGTCGGTATAGTTATTAAAATAGCACTGATCACTTTCCCCATTTTCTATAATGACCTAATATTCAAAGGAATGGAAATTTTGCGAATAAAAATTACTCTTTTTTAAGAAAGAGTTCATTTACAAACCAAAATTATAGCACTGCTGCTATGATAAAAGTTTTTGTCCCAGGTTATTAGTAAGAAATAAACACCGGTTATAACCGAGACCAAACAAATATCGAAAAATACCGGTCATTTAGAATTAAAATATCGGTTGGTTTTCCTATCCCTACTTCTCTATAAAAGACAGCATCGTACACCATCAACCTCACGGAGGTTCTGTCGTTACCCACTACAGCAGAACGGGCCTTGTCTGCCTCTGGACAACTCGATTCGCCGAGCTGCGCTCTGTATGAGCTGACAGGAATGCGGCCGCAGGTCTACTTGTTACCGCGGCCCGGTCGTGCAGCTGGGGGGGGCACCGCCCACTTTCTCGCCTGCCGAACTCTGCACCAACGCGCGCCCAAACCGCCGTCGAAAAGCGCGTCCTAACGGAAGACTTGGCAGAGGGGACCAGCGCCCCCTCTGTCCAATTGCTTTCCACGCGTTGCATAATGCTCACAGCCACACCGAGGAGCCTCCCTACTCATAGGTCTCTCACTGTTATATGTACGAGGGGCGCTTGAAAAGACCATGCAAAAATAAAAACTACGTACGTGTTTGGAGGTAAATTTTTTTTATTTTTCGACGTAGTCTCCTTTTAGACTTATACACTTCGTCCAACGCTGTTCTAATTTGTTGATCCCTTCCGAATAATAGGAACTGTCCAAGTCTGCAATATAGCTATTAGTTGCTGCAATCACATCCTCGTTTGAATAAAATCTTTGCCCCGCCAACCATTTCTTCAAATTAGGGAAAGAATAGCAATCCGAGGGAGCCAAGTCTGGAGAATAGGGGGAGGGGGGGGGGGGGGGTGCGTGAAACGACTTGGAATCCTATTTCCATTAGTTTTGCGACCACAACTACTGAGGTGTGTGCTGGTGCATTGTCGTGATGGACTTCGCCGGCGTTTTTCTTGCAGCTCGGTTTTCAAACGTTCCAATAGCGATGAATAATATGCACCTGTAATAGTTTTACCCTTTTCCAGATAGTCTATGAGGATTATCCCTTGCGAATCCCAAAAGACAGTCGCCATAACATTTCCGGCCGAAGGAATGGTATTCGCCTTTTTTTGCTGCAGATTATCACTTGGTAACCCATTGTTTAGAGTGTACTTTGGTCTCAGGAGCATATTAATGTATCCATGTTTCATACGCAGTAACGAAACGACGCTTGAAGTTCTGCGGATTCTTCCTGAACAGCTGAAAAATACCCTTGCAATACGATTCAGTTTTTGGTCAAGCGTGAGCAATCGCGGAACCCATCTTGCAGATAGCTTTCTCATGTCCGAATGTTTATGCAAAACATTATGTACCCGTTCATTCGAGATGCCTATAGCACTAGCAATCTCACGCACCTTAACTCTTCTGTCATCCATCACCATATCAATGATTTCCGGAGTCGTAACCACCACAGGGCGTCTAGAACGTTCAGCATCACTTGTGCCCATATGGCCACTCCGAAAATTTTGAAACCACTTATAAACTGTTCTAATCGAAGGTGCAGAGTTACCGCAATGTTTATCAAGCTTCTCTTTTGTATCCTGAAGCGTTTTGCCTTTCAAAAAAAGTAATGTTTAATCACCACACAATTCTTTTTCGTCCATTTTTTGACAATCACTCGACTCCCTTGATTCACACGAATGCCAAACACAAAGAAATAGACCAATATGGCTGAAACTTGGTGTGCGTTTTTTCCAAAAATGCTACTAGCTAAACATGACCTCGACACGCGCCGATGGTACCATCTCCCTGATTTTGCACGGACTTTTCAAACGCCCCTAGACGTACCCCGTGAAAGATCGGCAGAAAATGATTTAGTTTTGCGAGAGGTGCTTCTATAGACTTTCGAAGAAGTCTCCGCCACCAGAGTACGGAAAATGGCTCGCTTGGGGTCTGTCCACTCAGCCGAGGAACACTCACATTCGATCGCAGCTTTCGTCACAGACTCTGACATACGAGTACATAGGGGTGCACAAAAATATGGAAACATCAAAAACACAACACATTACCACGCCTAATATGGTGTAGGAAAACCTTTGGCATTCGGAACAACTTCCAGTCGCCTCGGAATGGATAAATACACGTCTTGTTTGGTTTTTAAAGGAATCGTATACCATTCTACCTGCAAAATACTGCAAGTTCAGGTAACGACGAGGGACGTGGATAGTAATTTCTGGTGAAGATCTGGTGACTATGGTGGCCAGGGAAGATGCGGCAACTCATCCCCATGCTCATAAAACCAGTCCTGGACGATGCAAGCTCTCTGCAACGTCTTGGAATACAGCCTCACAACTGGGGAACCAACTTTGTATTACATGATGTACCTGATCGGCCAAAATGGTCATATTTCCTTGGCAGTAATACGACCTTACAGAGTAACCAGGGGGCCTATGGTATGCCACGATATAGCTGCCCGAATCAGCATCGAACGCTAGCCATGTTTCACTCTTGGGATGTAATCTCGGCCAGAAGGTCGAAACAGTGCGCAACAAACTAAACAACTTTGCTCCGAGGCTCCATAGTCCAGGTTTTACGGCTTCAGCACCACAAAACGGTTCAAATGGCTCTGAGCACTATGGGACTTAACTGCTGAGGTCATCAGTCCCCTAGAACTTAGAACTACTTAAACCTAACTAACCTAAGGACATCACACACATCCATGCCCGAGGGAGGATTCGAACCTCAGACCGTAGCAGTCGCGCGGTTCCGGACAGAGCACCTAGAACCGCGAGACCACCGCGGCCGGCTCGGCACCACATTTCCCTGTCGCAGGCATTTGCAACACTGATAAGTGGTTTTGGAATTCCATCTCAACCTGCAATTCCCAGCTTCTGGCGCTCTCTTCGTATTTTTTCGGTACTAACAGTATTCGCGAGTACAACATTCAGTTCTGCAGCGACTTTTGCAGCTCTTCTCCCCTCAGTTTTCGTCACAATCCTCTGCAATGACAGTGCCTCGACAACTCAACACACTTTCCTCCGAGCTGTGATTTACAGGATGGTGATTTTACGCTTTCCCTGTATGCGGTATAAATCTCTGATACGGTGCCTCTAGAAACTTCGGCTGCCTTGGTTATGGAAGCATCCGCCATTCGAGAACCAACAATTAACCCACGTTCAGAGTCCCTTAGCTCCTACATAACGCTCATCACCACAGAATACTGTTCTGACCGAAAATTACACCTGCAACGTATTGAAGACATTGCACAAGTGCCGTTCGTGGTCAAATACAACAGCGCATCTTACAGTCTACTACCTGCATTTATATTCAAGCACGCATTTCTCGCAGTGTTTCCAAATCTTTGTGCAGCCCGTGTAGGTACCATGCACACGAGGACGTCATTTACTGCACTGCGTACGTACATAATGAAATACACTTCGGCATAAACTAAGATTTCAGTATTGTTTTCTTGAGGTTGACTAGAAGAAGGGGTCGGTTGGTAGGACATGTTCTGAGGCATCAATGGATCACCAATTTAGTACTGAAGGACAGCGTGGAGGGTAAAAATCGTAGAGGGAGACCAAGAGATGAATACACTAAGCAGATTCAGAAGCATGTAGGCTGCAGTAGGTACTGGGAGATGAACAAGCTTGCACAGGATAGAGTAGCATGGAGAGCTGCATCAAACCATTCTTAGGACTGAGGACCACAACAACAACACGTATTACCAATCGACATTCCCTTGCTGCAATACCAATTTGTCTGGTATTAGCTGAGAAGACCCTCACTCTACCGCGCTTCACAACAGGGCAGCTGGTTTCACGTTTAGGGGGACCCATTAAGAAATGTCTACATCTATTACAAAATAAAATTCACAGCACGAAATGCGAAGGACAGCAGACAATTTGCGCGACGCAACACCTTGATACTGCAGACACTAGTTTACGTAAGAGTTCAGGAACCAGCCACCTGTTTTGAGGATATTGATGGAACTAACAACAACAAAAATCGATCTGGCAGTGGTGACAGGGGCTTCACCAGCTATTTAGCAATACCAGAAATGTCACCGATATCATTTAGAAATTTATGCGTCTTGGTAATATACACATCCGTATGTTAGTTCAAATGGTTCAAATGGCTCTGAGCACTATGGGACTTAACATCTATGGTCATCAGTCCCCTAAAACTTAGAACTACTTAAACCTAACTAACCTAAGGACATCACACAACACCCAGGCATCACGAGGTAGAGAAAAGTATGTTAGTAATTGTTAAAAGTTCTTCAATGTAGTTTCCATATTTCTGACTGTTAAATATAAGATATTAACAACGGGAACACAGTATTTTGTGTGTCTAATTACGTCTTACGGTATATTATTGTGAATACATTTTTGCCTATTTCTCAGGTATCATAAACAAATGACCTCGCACAATTTTTCACTCCTCTTGTATCGATAACCATAATTCACCGTTAGCATCACCGTATTTTTTTAAACTGTTTTGATCGTTATTTGTGATAGGTGCGTGGTGAACACTGAGGACAACAAAAACTGAGAACACTATAATTCTCGAGCAAGACGACGAAGTCTTAAGACATTCGGGAGGATGAGAGTTCAAAAGCCCGTCCGAACATCCAGATTTGGATTTCTACGATTTCGCGAAGTAGTTTAAGGTAAATGCTATGACTTCCTTTGCGAAAGACAAGGTCGACTTCCGTCCGCAATTTGAGCGTTTTCTCTATTTCTACGCAACGTCATTTCGTTGGGAAATTAAGTCTTAAACGTACTTCGCCACACAAACACACACACACACACACACACACACACACACACACACACACACATTCTGTATTATCTGAAACCCTGTGTAACACGAAACGTGTAGACTATCGTGGCTAAAAAATCTCTGTCTGCGAGCATATGCCACTGGGAGACTATTGACTCCGCTGCACCAGTTATTTCCAGAGCGCCTCTGACTCATCGCTAACCACCGGTTCTCTCAATGATTCCTACGTGCCTGACGTCAAGTACATGATGGAACACGGTCTGGGCGCATTAGCTCCGTCACCGAAACACAAGAAAGCGAGATGGCCGCTCACAGTCGCGCACGAATGCCCGCACATTAAATCAAACAAGTGGCATACTCCGTCTCGGATCCTTGAACTCTCATTGGCTCGAGGTCGGACGACAAATTCACTCTCAGCCTGTAACAGACTGCTGGCTGTCTTTCGCGACTTCTTTGCTCAACCTGCGGCTGCAAGAACACTAATTTCACCGTAATATATTTCCCTGTCTACTGTGCTACAATGTGGCGGGATACATCGAATGATGTGAAAATAGAGCGCCAAATCTTTATCCTGCATTTTTTTCTTTCAGGCTGGTTTTCCTATAGGGAATTAGAGTTATATAAGAATTGAGAATGCACTCCGAGTAGGAATTTCCAACACGATGAAGAGCTACTTAAGGACAACATCTTCCAAAATGAAGTAATCGTTTGTTGTTTGCAACATTCCTATTCATTTCTCCATCGTTTGGTTCACTGCGATACGTTTCTTCTAACAGTCAGCCATTTAAGAACACCCACTGCTGCGTGAAGTACTAGGCTACACTGATGCATTCATTCATTACGGTCTTCAGCCATAAGCATCTACGGTTCTCCTATAAATTTGTAATCTCAGCTAACCATCACAGACGCGGTCATTTAGCTCTTACTTCTGTGACATCAGTGAAGAGCTTCCTTGTTCCATCTACCCCCCCCCCCCCCCCCCCCCCATTCACCTCGATGCATGTCCATCTCCATTTCGTTTTCATTACATCCATAATCACGCCCTCCACTTTGTGACCTTACGTTTATTTTGGATCATATTTTATATGGTAACTTTAACGCTTTGTAGGGAAGCTGCAATTGTTAACAGCGTAAACTACTTTTTTCAGGAGCAATACAGAATGCAATGACGACGTATAAGTAACGCTTCCCACGATCGAAACGTAGGTAGAGAGAACGGCCGCGCCGTATTGCACCGAAGTATACAAATGGTGAGAGGAATCATGAGTAAGCCGGGAAAGAACACTACTCGGATATTCTGAACGCCGAGGTCCCATCAACATCCATGCGCAAAACTAAGACATTTTGTTTACTCAACAGTTGTTGTTGTTGTTGTTGTTGTTGTTGTACTCTTCAGTCCTGAGACTGGTTTGATGCAGCTCTCCATGCTACTCTATCCTGTGCAAGCTTCTTCATCTCCCAGTACCTACTGCAGCCTACATCCTTCTGAATCTGCTTAGTGTATTCATCTCTTGGTCTCCCTCTACGATTTTTACCCTCCACGCTGCCCTCCAATACTAAATTGGTGATCCCTTGATGCCTCAGAACATGTCCTACCAACCGATCCCTTCTTCTAGTCAAGTTGTGCCACAAACTCCTCTTCTCCCCAATCCTAATCAATACTTCCTCATTAGTTATGTGATCTACCCATCTAATCTTCAGCATTCTTCTGTAGCACCACATTTCGAAAGCTTCTACTCTCTTCTTGTCCAAACTATTTATTGTCCATGTTTCACTTCCATACATGGCTACACTCCATACAAATACTTTCAGAAATGACTTCCTGACACTTAAATCTATACTCGATGTTAACAAATTTTTCTTCTTCAGAAATGCTTTCCTTGCCATAGCCAGTCTACATTTTATATCCTCTCTACTTCGACCATCATCAGTTATTTTGCTCCCCAAATAGCAAAACTCCTTTACTACTTTAAGTGTCTCATTTCCTAATCTAATTCCCTCAGCATCACCCGACTTAATTCGACTACATTACATTATCCTCGTTTTGCTTTTGTTGATGTTCATCTTATATCCTCCTTTCAAGACACTGTTCATTCCGTTCAACTGCTCTTCCAAGTCCTTTGCTGTCTCTGACAGAATTACAATGTCATCGGCGAACCTCAAAGTTTTTATTTCTTCTCCATGGATTTTAATACCTACTCCGAAATTTTCTTTTGTTTCCTTTATTGTTTGCTCAATATACAGATTGAATAACATCGGGGAGAGGCTACAACCCTGTCTCACTCCTTTCCCAACCACTGCTTCCCTTTCATGTCCCTCGACTCTTATAACTGCCATCTGGTTTCTGTACAAATTGTAAATAGCCTTTCGCTCCCTGTATTTTACCCCTGCCACCTTTAGAATTTGAAAGAGAGTATTCCAGTCAACATTGTCAAAAGGTTTCTCTAAGTCTACAAATGCTAGAAACGTAGGTTTGCCATTCCTTAATCTTTCTTCTAAGATAAGTCGTAAGGTCAGTATTGCCTCACGTGTTCCAGTATTTCTACGGAATCCAAACTGATCTTCCCCGAGATCGGCTTCTACTAGTTTTTCCATTGGTCTGTGAAGAATTCGTGTTAGTATTTTGCAGCTGTGGCTTATTAAACTGATTGTTCGGTAATTTTCACATCTGTCAACACCCGCTTTCTTTGGGATCGGAATTATTATATTCTTCTTGAAGTCTGAGAGTATTTCGCCTGTGTCATAAATCTTGCTCACCAAATGGTAGAGTATTGTACTCAACAGTAGAGTCGGGTAATTAACGTCTTCAGTTATAAATAGTTTTATTGGTTCAAGATTGCGACCTGTTACAGGCAATTAGAAGCCAATCTACAGGTGTAGAAAACCGGAAAAAGGAAAACTAAAGATATTTTACTGAGAGAGTATGTAAGACTTAACACGCGTTTGTTATACGAGGGGTGTCCAGAAAGTAAGTTCCGATCGGTCGCGAAATGGAAACGACTACGAAAATCCGTTAAAGCTTTGCACAGATGTGTTGGGCAGTGTCTCTAGTATCACCCTAGATAGCATCACGTCGCTCTTCTCATTTCTGAGCTCACAGTGAGCGCGTAAAAATCTCTAGAAAATGTTGCCTCGCACCAAGTACGAGGGCCTGGTGAGAAATGTCGCCTAAAGCTATTCAGCCAACATTACATAACTGTCGTGCTGTTTCTTCTTCAACACAACTCTGAAACGTATTCTGCAGGGGCAATGGAGATGTTCCTGCAATTGTTTTCAATTGGAAATATTTGATTACCCACAGTAAAAGCCGTAATTGTCTACCTCTGAGTTTCATCTCTGCTCACATGAACCACTGGCTATGAAGACAACATTTTGGCACAGACAACGAGCTGTAGGCCAGCGCAGAGAATTGGCGGAAAGCACTGGCGGCTGCCTTCTATGATGAGGGTATTGGAAAGTTGGTTCAATGCTACGACAAAAGTCTACGTCAGAACGGCGACTACGTAGAGAAGTAGCTGGAAAGTGTAGCTAACTATTACAAATAAAACATTTCTGATTTTCAATGTGGTTTCCATTTCGCGATCAATCAAAACTTACTTTCTGGACAGCCCTCGTATTAGTGGGGATTCACGGTTCAACTACAAATATGAGGTTTATATGGTCGTGTTAGCCAGAATGGAAACACGGGTATCGCAACACATAGCCACAAAATTATCTTAAGAAAGTGAGCATTCTGTGGGAGAAACATACTAAGGGAAAATCACTGAACAACGTAAGATAACTTACACCGTGAGGCCTGTCGTCGTGAACACCAGGCCTCGGGCAAGTGACAACCTCACGAAGAAAGAGGTACGGAATGACGCAGTGATAGAAGGCAGCCGCGCACGGCAAGGAGAGACCGTCATATTATAAGGGAAAGTGGGGCCATCTGCTGGTGAACTGCGTACGAGGTGACTGACAAGCCGAACGTTAACAAAATGGCTAATACATAACACCTAAGTGAATTTAAGATGGTTAAATTACATTTTTACAATATAAAGTAAGGTGAAAATTATGTACTCGGATATAAATAGTGAGGTGCCCAACCATCTGCTAAAAATTATATAATAGTTTAAATTTTTAAAAAAATAAAACACTCACAAACTAGCCAATATTGGCAAGTTAGGAACAAAGAAAATAAAAATCAACACAATCAGTATCCACAAATGTAAAATACTATCGAATACGCGATTAACATGAGTGATAAAAAAAGGTAATTCCTTTGAAAGGAAAGTCTGAGGGGAATAGTGGTGAGGTTTGAGCGCTATTTCAAAAAAGAAATAATTAGAGGATACATGTGCTTCAGCGTGGTTTACTTGTTAAGGGTTGATGAAGGGTGGTTGTTTAAGCTGCGCGTAATTCGTATTTCTTCTAATAAATTAAGGACGCGCTTTTATGGTGGCGATGAAGGATACTCAAATTGGTATTTATGTTACCTATAGAGTGCCCATTAGCTTTCTAATGACTAGATAAAGTTGACTTAGAATTGTTAAGGTCCTGATATTCCTTGAATCGAATGATAAAAGTTCGCCCCTACTGACCGACGTAGAAGCAGGAGCAATCGTGATTGTTGATAAATTCCACAACTGAATAAATGGACTGTGACGCTGGGGATAATATTCCCAGCTGGGTAAAGAGCTACCTACTTGCAAGACGTACATGTGTGAACTCCAAAATGGCTCTGAGCACTATGGGACTTAACTTCTGGGGTCATCAGTCCCCTAGAACTTAGAACTGCTTAAACCTAACTAACCTAAGGACATCACACACATCCATGCCCGAGGCAGGATTCGAACCTGCGACTGTAGCAGTCGCACGGTTCCTGACTGCGCGCCTAGAACCGCGAGACAACCGCGGCCGGCTATAAGACATCAACCCTTGAAATAAACAAATGATAACAACTTATGGTTAATATCCCCAAAGTTCTTTATTTTATGGCCAAAGCACACGTAGGTCAACTACATCGTTTTTCCAATTCAAGTCTGCAGCAATACGCACTCCTAAAAACTTTGTTTTCTATCCTCTTTATTATTTCTTGTTGATGTACTGGGGTAATAGGAATGGAACAGGAAAGGCGACTCGGCGACTTAGGGGCGGGGAGTCTGTTAGACATAGCAAACTGGCGTTGTGCCACTATATCGTCAAGTGTTACAAAGGAGGAACTATGCCATTCTACCGCACTTTCTCAGTTCGCAGAATTTAACGAGGGTCGCTTCAGCCTCAAGAAAGCTCCCGACTCTTGTTTGACCCTACAATATGTCACCGCATACAATGACTACTTGAAACTAACAGGACTAACTTTTTTGCTTGCTTCGGTTACGTTCTGTCAATAAAGGTATCCGGAGACTTCCCTCGGATCTACTAAACGCGTGAACTTAATATTACAAATGTTTCCACTCCCTCCGAACGCCAGAGACGTCCTCACGCTACGCCGCTGGTGCTGGTATAACTCAGAGCACAGAGGAACGTGACTCGGCAGTGACTTACTGAGAGACAGAAGTGGCTAACTGGAGTTTTCTGCCGCGCAGGAGAAAACAACTGGTAATGCACTGCCGTAAAAGCGACGGGTCCCAGTTGGAGTCCTGGTCCAGTATACAGGTTTAAGGGGCCAAAAATGCTCATCTCAAGTATGGAAATATATAATCTCTACCGCCGAATACAACGTTACGACAGTATGAAAACCAGCGGAGCTGCACCTCTTGTCTAATACTACCAAAGGAATCATCTCAAAACATTCAAACTTGACTGATCTTTCGGAGTTAACAACACCTTCACTGGGAGACTGGAGGTCTCCGGACACTGCGAGAGGGCTGTACAAGCAATGATCACACGCACGGCACAGCGGACACACCAGGAACCGCGGTGTTGGCCGTCGAATGGCGCTAGCTGCGCAGCATTTGTGCACCGCCGCCGTCAGTGTCAGCCAGTTTGCCGTGGCATACGGAGCTCCATCGCAGTCTTTAACACTAGTAGCATGCCGCGACAGCGTGGACGTGAACCGTATGTGCAGTTGGCGGACTTTGAGCGAGGGCGTATAGTGGGCATGCGGGAGGCCGGGTGGACGTACCGCCGAATTGCTCAACACGTGGGGCATGAGGTCTCCACAGTACATCGATGTTGTCGCCAGTGGTCGGCGGAAGGTGCACGTGCCCGTCGACCTGGGACCGGACCGCAGCGACGCACGGATGCACGCCAAGACCGTAGGATCCTACGCAGTGCCGTAGGGGACCGCACCGCCACTTCCCAGCAAATTAGGGACACTGTTGCTCTTGGGGTATCGGCGAGGACCATTCGCAACCGTCTTCATGAAGCTGGGCTACGGTCCCGCACACCGTTAGGCCGTCTTCCGCTCACGCCCCAACATCGTGCAGCCCGCCTCCAGTGGTGTCGCGACAGGCGTGAATGGAGGGACGAATGGAGACGTGTCGTCTTCAGCGATGAGAGTCGCTTCTGCCTTGGTGCCAATGATGGTCGTATGCGTGTTTGGCGCCGTGCAGGTGAGCGCCACAATCAGGACTGCATACGACCGAGGCACACAGGGCCAACACCCGGCATCATGGTGTGGGGAGCGATCTCCTACACTGGCCGTACACCACTGGTGATCGTCGAGGGGACACTGAATAGTGCACGGTACATCCAAACCGTCATCGAACCCATCGTTCTACCATTCCTAGACCGGCAAGGGAACTTGCTGTTCCAACAGGACAATGCACGTCCGCATGTATCCCGTGCCACCCAACGTGCTCTAGAAGGTGTAAGTCAACTACCCTGGCCAGCAAGATCTCCAGGTCTGTCCCCCATTGAGCATGTTTGGGACTGGATGAAGCGTCGTCTCACGCGGTCTGCACGTCCAGCACGAACGCTGGTCCAACTGAGGCGCCAGGTGGAAATGGCATGGCAAGCCGTTCCACAGGACTACATCCATCATCTCTACGATCGTCTCCATGGGAGAATAGCAGCCTGCATTGCTGCGAAAGGTGGATATACACTGTACTAGTACCGACATTGTGCATGCTCTGTTGCCTGTGTCTATGTGCCTGTGGTTCTGTCAGTGTGATCATGTGATGTATCTGACCCCAGGAATGTGTCAATAAAGTTTCCCCTTCGTGGGACAATGAATTCACGGTGTTCTTATTTCAATTTCCAGGAGTGTATAAAGTGAAATCGCAATGGCTTAAGGCTACGGCCGCTAGAGCGTGTTTTCCACGCAGAGGTTGGCCCTTCTGTCACGCAACACGTGCGGCGCTGTCGGAGCTGGCCACACAGGCGATTTTCTCACGCAGCGTGAAGCCCGGGGAAATCCAGTCACTAGTAAGGCAGTACAAGCTGTGGCAGTGTTTACTGTGGGCAGTCACTATCAACTATGACCAGAATTTTATCTAATAAGAATGCGGTACTTGCATTAAGTGCAGTGATAGTTATCCATAGTCAAACAGCTACAATAAAAGAACTAGTGGATTCATCGAACATTAAACAAAGAGATCAAAAAAGAGAAAATTTATGCCCCTACACAATGAATTGGAGGAAAAGCCAGACAAGTTTTGGAATACTACAGGAAGTATGTTAATTCATTTAAAATGCTTTTGAGAATGGTCACAGACAGAATACCTACAAGGAACACAACCATGAGTTAATGTGGAAGTGCAAAAGAAAAACTAGCTCTAACTTTACACTGAGGGCTAGTGATATGCACATATACAGATGGCTGTAGTATCGCGTATACAAGGTATGGAAGGGCAGTGCATTGGCGGAGCTGTCATGTGTACTCGAGTGATTCATGTGAAAAGGTTTCCGACGTGATTATGGCCGCACAACGGTGATTAAAACACTTTGATCGCGGAATGGTAAATGGGGCAAGATGAATGGGACATTCCATTTCGGAAGTTATTACGGAATTCCACCGCGTCAGGAGTGTGCTAAGATTACCCAGTTCTAGGCATTCTCTCTCATCATGGACAACGCAGTGGGAACACGGCCTTCACGTAACGACATGAGCAACAGCTTTTGCATGGAGTCGTCAGGGCTAGCAGACCAGCAACACTGAATGAAATAACAGCAGTAATCGATTTGGGGCCTACGACGAACGTACCCGTTAGCACACTGGTGAAATTTTACAATAATGGGCTATGGGAGTAGACGATCGACGCGAGTGCCTTTGCTGACAGCACGACATTGCCCCCAGCGGCTCTCCTGAGCTCGTCAGTATATCGGTTGGACCATAGACGACTGGAAAACCATGGCCTAGTCAGATGAGTCCCGATTTGAGTTGGTAAAAGCTGATAGTAGGGTTCGAGTATGGTGCAGACCCTACGGGGCCATGGACCCAAGTCGTCAACAAGACACTATGGAAGCTGGTAGTGGCTCCGTAGTGGTGTACGCTATGTTTACATGGAATAGACCGGGTCCTCCACTCCAACTGAACCCATCATTGATTGGAAATGGTTTTTTCGTTTAGCTGGAAACCCTCAGCGATTCATGGACGTCACGTTCCCAAATATCGACGGAATTTTTATGGATGACAATGCGCCATGCCACCGGATCACAAGTGTTCGCGATTGGTATTCTGAACAATTCGAGCGAGTGATTTGGCCACCCAGATCGCTCGAAAAAAAATCCCATTGAACATTTATGGTATATAATTGAGAGGTCGGTTCGTGCACAAAATACTGCACTGCCAAAATCGCCGCAATTATGGACGGCTGTAGAGCCAGCATAGCTCGGCCTTTCTGCAGTGGACTTCCAACGATTTAGTGAGTCTATGACAATCCAGTTATTGCACTACGCCGAGCAAAAGGAGGTCAGACACGAATTAGGAGGAATCCCATGACTTTTGTCACCTAGTGTAACAGGAACTGGGCATGAAGATGTAACAATTCACTCCCATACGTTACTCGTAATCAATACTGCCAAGGACCCTGCGGGGTCATGTAAATAGCTTTAGGTAAAGCAGTACTGGAAATTACATTAATTTAGATCTGATAGTTTAATTATTTCTAACTGTCTAGGAGACGAATTTTGAATACCCATTTCGTTTTCGGTACAGTTATGTAGGCGCATGATGCGAGTTACGTAACACAAACGGTGGTAGGCTTCTCTGACGATCCACAGAAATATGTTACGCCTCACATCTTGTAGTTCGGAGTATGGCTGAGGGAATAATAATTTATTTCCTCTAAACATTATGTTGCTTCGTAATGATCTGTAACAACGATATGTAGTATACCGAAATTACAATACATGAGACATGACTTCTTTCCATGAATGAAGAGAGACCTGTCAGAGTTTATGTGACATTACACACATGGTGCTGAAGATAACAGTACTGAAAAGTTGACGTGCATTCAAAATTCATCTACCAGACAAATTATTGTGATAATTTAAGTATTTTAGTTCAATAAATATAATTTTATCCATTATTAGTCAAAGCTGACATGAAATCGCAACGTCCTTGGGATTATTGATCAGTAGTAATGTATTCTAGAACTAACTATTCTGCTAGACGGGTATCAGATTGTCATGCTGTGCATCCATTCTTCCTGTGAAGGCCCCTGTTCCTATGTTGCCTATGCCCAGTTTTAGGATTATGTGGCGAGGGCCAACTAAAACGCAGTGTGAAAAAAAAGCAGAAGGAATGTATAAACAGATTGTACACAAAGTGAAGTGTATTTCTACATAATTATTTAGTTAATATTATACAGTTTTTGTTGTAATTGATTTTAAATCACATTTTGCACATAGATAACTGGAGTGTATACATAACAACATAGTAAAATTTGTGTTTCTTTTACTACCACTGCACTGAAGTTTGTAGATGGACGATAATAAAAACTTAAAGTTGCTGCTGATGGTTCACTGTATGGTCATGGAACCAAAATCCAAAATAAATAATGTACCACACGACGTTCGCAGGAGTTCGGCGTGCGAAAACGCAGAGGGTGGGCCAACCCCATAGGACAGTGGTGTTCCTGTACATTCCCGAAGTGATTCCCGGCACACAAGCGCCTGAAAAAAAACTCTTGTGGGGTCGTGGACAGCATGAATAGCTCTTGCACCCTCAAGATTACAAATCTGCCTCACTGTAAAAATACATATGGAAAGAAATTGCTTCTCAGAATGAGGGTAAATTACACAACTGGCCATTAAAATTGCTACACCAAGAAAAAATGCAGATGATAAACGGGTATTCATTGGACAAGTATATTATACTAGAACTGACACGTGATTACATTTTCACGCAATTTGGGTGCATAGGTCCTGAGAAATCAGTACCCAGAACAACCACCTCTGGCCGCAATAACGGCCTTGATACGTCTGGGCATTGAGTCAAACAGAGCTTGGATGGCGTGTACAGGTTCAGGTTCAAATGATTCTGAGCACTATGGGACTTAACTTCTGAGGTCAACAGTCCCCTAGAACTACTTAAACCTAACTAACCTAAGGACATCACACACATCCATGCCCGAAGCAGGTTTCGAACCTGCGACCGTAGCGCTCGCGCGGTTCCAGTCTGTAGCGCCTAGAACCGCTCGGCCAGCAGGCCGGCGTATACAGGTTCAGCTGCCCATGCAGCTTCAACACGATACCACAGTTCATCAAGAGTAGTGACTGGCGTATTGTGACGAGCCAGTTGCTTGGCCACCATTGACCAGGCGTTTTCAATTGGTGAGAGATCTGGAAAATGTGCTAGCCAGGGCAGCAGTCTAACATTTTCTGGATCCAGGAAGGCCCGTACAGGACCTGCTACATGCGGTCGTGCATTATCCTGCTGAAAAGTAGGGGTTCGCAGGGATCGAATGAAGGGTAGAGCCATGGGTCGTAACACATCTGAAATGTAACGTCCACTGTTCAAAGTGCCGTCAATGCGAACAAGAGGTGACCGAGACGTGTAACCAATGGCACCCCATACCATCACGCCAGGTGATACGTCAGTATGGCGATGACGAATACAATGTGCGTTCACCGCGATGTCACCAAACACGGATGTGACCACCACGATGCTGCAAACAGAACCTGGATTCCTCTGAAAAAAAAAATGACGGTTTACCATTCGTGAACCCAGGTTCGTCGTTGAGTACACCATCGCAGGTGCTACTGTCTGTGATGCAGCGTCAAGTGTAACCGCAGCCATGGTCTCCGAGCTGATAGTCCATACTGCTGCAAACGTCGTCGAACTGTTCGTGCAGATGGTTGTCGACTTGCAAACGTCCCCCCCATCTGTTGACTCACGGATCGAGACGTGGCTGCACGATCCGTTACAGCCATGCGGGTAAGATGTCTGTTATCTCGACTGCTAGTGATACGAGGCCGTTGGGATCCAGCACGGCATTCCGTATTACCCTCCTGAACCCAGCGATTCCATATTCTGCTAACAGTCATGGGATCTCGACCAAAGCGAGCAGCAATGTTGCGATACAATAAACCGCAATCGCGATAGGCTACAATCCGACCTTTATCGAAATCGGAAACGTGATGGTACTCCTATCTCTTCCTTACACGAGGCTTCACCACAACGTTTCACCAGGCAACGCCGGTCAACTGCTGTTTGTGTTTGAGAAATCGGTTGGAAACCTTCCTCATGTCAGCACGTTGTAGGTGTCACCACCGGCACCAACCTTGTGTGAATGCTCTGAGAAGCTTATCATTTGCATATTACAGCATCTTCTTCCTCTCTGTAGCACGTCATCTTCGTGGTGTAGCAATTTCAATGGCCAGTAGTGTACTTTGAAAATCTAAAATAAAAGGGGCTAACGTTGACATCCAGAAAGAAAACGGTTCTAATAAGAAGGTCGATGACTGATGGGGGGCGACAAAATAAATAAATAAATAAATGAATAAATTGGACTACTTTGTTGCTGCTGAATCTCAAATAATATAAATATTTCGAAGATCACTATTCCACATCGCATCTTTTTTTTAAAAAATGGATTTATTCTCAACTGATACTGAAACAACACTAAACTTATTTGTGCTTGACGCCAGTATTGCACTCAAAATGCCAATCAGAGTTAAGAATGAATAACAAAAATATTTAGAACACACTGTGTGGAAACATGATCGCTCTGAAAGACATCTACGTTTATCAAATTATTACACTATAAAACGTTTGTTTCTCCCAGTACATAAAATGTTGCTGTAACTTATGGAAATACTGCCAGGCAAGGTCCTAGACAACCGCCGATAATTCGACGGATGCGCACCTGTCATTTGCAAGGCACAAATGCACTGTGTTATCTTTCCGCATAAGCTATGCACACTGAGGTTTTCGACCGTAAATACGTCTATGCTGATCAGCTTGGTAAGACGGAACTAAGGAGTTGTCCTTGAGAAGTTAAGCACTGTTTGGCGCGTGGGTCTGTATCTATTACACAATATAAACAGCACCCCCCCCCCCCCCCAATCTATCAGTACTAGCATCGTCGACGTGCCCTCGATGATCATCTGCGATGGTCGTTGCTGTATCTACCACCAACGTTACTCGCCGCCAATTCATACTTGGGCCAGAGAAACTACCCCTTAAAGAAGGGACAGCCTCTCTAATTGGAGGAATGCTGTTAACCAACGACCGGAAAGCTAATGTCTGCGGTCAGTGTCCACAGGGACCCAGCGTGGAGGTCGCGCTACCTCGGTCAAGTCACGCTGCGCGACTGCAACTAAATAATTGTTTCGGTATCCGCTCCGTGGGCATCGCGTCGAACTGTAGCCCGCAGAACGTAGTTGGTCAGACATTCCCACTGTCGAGCCAGTTTCCGTCGAGCTAGTTACACCCAAGTTCCGCCGAGTATCTGAGCCATCGCGCCCTTGAAGGCATTACTACTCGTTTTCGTGTGACTCCTCCCACCAATACAGACGAGTAACCGTCGAGGATGTTATATCAGTTCTTGTTCGAGCCCTCCAGCTAGTGCTGGTAGCTGTTGTCAACCCGAGAGCCGCTCGGGGACTGGGTTTTGAGTTTTACTTATCTCCATACAATACCCGCGTGGCGTCAAATGACAAGTCCAAGAGGATGTAACTTCGTCCGAGCTAGGCCCTAATGAATCTTCCGAATTGCCGAACCACACTGTCCTATTTGCAGCTATATGTGCCCGTCCCGAAAGCCAATTTTAATATAAAAAAGCGCCAGCGCCGGTTTCTGGGGAACGGGGGCTATTCTCCAGCCTGGAGATAATGACCCGGTCTTCTCTTAATCCAGCTAAATTTTGGTCGTCTGGGCCGAACTTGCTGTTACCAAAGGCGACTGACGTGCACAGGATTGCCGGAACACAGCAGGCAGGAACCAGTACCTAGCAGGAAGTACAGAGAGTGTTAGCAGGAAACGGACAACTGAAGTGCCAACGTTGTACACTGGAGGCTACTTGGCCGAAAAGTCCGAATAAGGAAATACTATCGTGGAGCCGTTAATATGGATGTCAGGTTGAGCGTGGATAGGATGGGAGTCGTGGACCGTGCGAGGTAGACCTTAGTCTGTAAGAACATTTGAAATTTTAGACAGCATTCTATCACTGGAGACTTAACACGGTTCGGTGTAAACATTAAATTTCAGTAAAACAGTCTCGATCACAACAGGTGTTTATTATAATTCGCACCCGGTTTCAGTCTATAATTTAAACTATCTTCAGAACGTAAGCACTATGATGGCGGCTGATGGCAGCGGACGAAACAAGATCCGTAAGAACACGGACAGACAAACTTGATGCCAATTATAATTAACACCTGTTGCGATCGAGACTATTTTACTGTACTGTACTAGAAGTGGAACGTGGGAACGTGTGTTAAGTCTGCTGCGAGTGATCCTCAGTGCTCACTGAAGTTGTTTCAGCTTTTAGTGAGGAGAGGGAGAAATCGCTAGGCGGACAAGAGGTCTCATATTAGAACGTGGAGACTACGAACAACTAGCTGGAAGTAGTGTTTGATAACAAGAACGAGGCGGACTTTACGAGATCTTGCAGAAATAAAAGAAACTATTTGTTCCAGTGGAAACCTCTGATGTTCATGTGCGTCTGCCTCCATTTTACCTTTAGACTGTTAACTGTTTTTTTTTCCTCTCTCCATGGAGAAATAACAGAACTGAGAGCCTTCTGGAAGTAGATGTATTGCTACAAGGCAATTATCAGTGGGATAGAGCAGCTGACGTTTTCAAACTCCTTTGGCCTGTCAAAGCAAAGCTGGCGTCCCTTACTTAGCATTACAGTGTATGTGCAGCAGTGCATAGAAAGAATTCGGGTCTGCCAGCAAACGTTTCGTAATATTCCTACCAGGCAGTACGTCCCGCAGTTTGTCTCGCGCACCACACGGCGCCAAGTTAACGCGGTCTTGAGTGGTGTCTTCGCCCGATGCCATGTTACCCACGAGGACGAGGCGAAACGTTTAACTTATACGTGTTACTTCTACCTCACATCTCTATTACTAAGCGTGTTGCCCGGGGCACTGTCATCCATCCCATTTGCAGGATCCCTACCGAACAGCTTTCAGAGGCAACAAAAATTTGATTTTCAGTATTTCATATAGTTATTATACCGAATTTAAAATTCGGTCATATTCTATTCCGATGTTAAAGGTTTCACACAATAATAGACGTATTACAGTTGGAAACAACGTGTATCTTGAGGCAGTGTAATTTCATTCTCGGCGTGCAAATTATCCAGACTACATCCATCCGGAATTTGAGAATGAGAGCACTTACATACTGCCAACAAACTTTAAATACAATCCCATATCTTTTCTAAACTAGTACTTGCTTACAGGGACGTAACACCAGGAACAGTGTAGTTTCAGACAGTTTTATAGGTAAGCAGAGTGAGTCTCTCAAAGGATAAGAGAGAGGGGGGGGGGAGAGAGAGAGAGAGAGAGAGAGAGAGAGAGAGAGAGAGAGAGAGAGAGAGAGAGAGAGAGAGAGAGAGAGATGATATAAGGTCTTCCAAGAGATCGGTTACAGCCGTTCCTGGTACAGGAACGGTGTGTGTTACTTAAGGTCGTTGTATGTCTGCCATTTTATATAAACCTCTGGAACAGTTTTACTGTTTTCTCTTCAGGAAGTTCACGTCCAACACTGTCTCAGTCGCTAACAAAGAACATTCTGAAAAAAGCAGGTGCAGTCATCTGACGATGGTCCAAGTCGTCTCAAAACAGTAATGGCATGATTAACGAAATGTGTATCACGTAGCAATAATCACTTATTTAACCACTACTATTGTCACCAGTCTGCTTTCGTTCCACAGTATACTGTATGCCAAGGTGCAACATTGTTTCCCGAAGGGAAATCGGATATTAGCGACTTCCACGCGTGGCCAGACACCGCATTCTTCTTCCTTACCGGTCTCCCCATGTCTGCCTTCCGAAGCAGGAGAGCAAGACTCTGGCAAAGTTGGTAGAAGGGGGCGCCTCTCGCTTGCCCGCTCCATCCGGCACGCGCCGGCGGGGGCGAGGTGAATGAGCTACTCAGGCCGGCCAGAATGCGACTATTGTCGGGCCGCGCCAGAGCGCGCAGGTGAGCCGACCTCCCTCCCCCCACCCCCTCTCGTCACCCACCCCCAGGAGTCACGCCTACACAAAAGCTTGGCAGCCGCGGGGTCGGCTCGCTTCATCTCCGCGCCGCCGTCAAACACTCCCCTACGCGGCAGTCATTGATCCTGTAGCACAGGCACGCGCCGTGTAGTTTCCTCTTTTTCTTCTTCTTCTACCACCTCCGCTTCCTTTCTTCCTAGACTAAGCCTGCTTCCTTCAGGATGCCTTTCAGGTTGTCACTCCATCGTTTCCTTCGATGCTGGTGATTTATTTCTTACGATTTTCACAATCTTCTGTTCATCCATGCTGCCTGCGTGTTAGTTCCACTCAAGCTTTCATTAATGGTGTCCGCTTTACATCCTTTTCTAATATGCTTTCACTTCTCTTCCTCTGCCTGCCCTTCTTCTCTCTTATATCTATATATATATATATATATCACTGCCTTCCCTGCAATCATTTGGAGAGCCTTCATACCCGTGGTTTCCAAAGCCTCAGCTGTGTATGTCGTAAGTGGTCTCACTACTGTTTTGTATATTCTAGCCTTTGCATCTTTTCCGAGATGTATGGAAAAACAAAATATGTCATTTAAGCATCATGCCACTTTGTTTTCTTTTGCTACTTGCTCCCAACCTTCCTTTTCTACATTTTCCCAGATTCACAATTTAAATGTCCTTACTGCGTGAATAGTTTTTCCATCTACTTCCGATCTGCATATTATACGTTCCACAGATATGGTCATACATTTGGTTTTTTAAGTGTATATGACCATATTTAGGTTTAGCATTGCATGTTCGTCACAAGCGTCAAGGAGTGGCACGAGAGATTCAAGAAGAACAGATGTCGTTGGTCACACCGCATTACCGACGTCATTGTCAAGCAGGCGGATGCTTTCGTCTTTCAAAGACCGACAATATACAGTAGCACGTCAGTGGACGCAGGTGTCGGGGTAAGCATCTGAAGTGTTCACGCCATCATGTAACGACAGATTGAAATTTCGCGAAATGTACACCCGATGGGTGCCACAAAGTCTTCAACCAGCACAGAAAGCATGGCGAATGTCAGTCTAATCTGCAGCGCCACGCCAAGGAAGACAATGAGTTCCTGTTATGAGTAGTCGCTAGAGACAGGGTGCCGTCACTTCAAATCCGAGTCAACACACACAATTTTCAATGGAAGCTCGCTGGGTCGTCACCATCCAAAACACACTACAGTCCTTTACTCTCTTTTTGAAGCCTCCATTTCAATGTTCTGAATACAAATGAGTGCAGTTGACGGTCACGCGTGTCCGTACTCACTCTGTCATTACGTGGCTGCGCGCCTGGGTCCTCTCTAGCGTCGAGTTTGGGACCTTAACACTCCTTTTAAGGACTGCCCGTTCTACCGCAGGCAGTGACATAAAGATCCGTTCTGTAGTTTTTATTCTACAGCCTCCGGTTCATGCCTCTTTGAATGCACCTTATTCATTACTTTTCACGTCCCGTAAGTCTGGTTGCAGATGTACCACATTCATTAAACACATACACAGTTTCCTCAGTGGACTGGTGTTCCGTAATAAAATAACACAAACATCTGATTGTTATTTGGAACTACCTAAATGAGTTCCTGGAGTCATTCTAACAAAACGTTGCGGGCGTCTGGTACGAAGAGGCATATCGATGAGGAGTGCACTTCACTTCAAAGGCTTACATCTAACCTGTAGCCAGAAGTGACCAGTGATTGCCGATCTGCTTCCAACTGGCAATCTTGCACATTGCTTTTCGTCTTACTAGTTCTCGGACGAATGGCTTGAAAAAACATTATGATACTGGTATGTATCTAGCATGAGTTCACGAGTTACGGTTTCAGATGCAGTTTGCTTACTTAAAAGAGCTGTTCTTGCTAACCTTTATCTTGTGGAATGCAAATAAAGCAGAGCGGCACTCGCATCTATTATCTCGCTTTCGTCAATTTCGTCGTCATAATGTAGCTCGTCTAGACATCTCTGGATCAGATATGAATTACGCCGCAATGGTTTCATTTGTCAGGAAAAGCATTCTCTAACCATCGCTGATAATAACTGATATCAAATGTTTCCCCACAGAATTCTTCCGGTTGTATCACAGTATTCTTGGTATGATGCTCTGTACTGACGCATATGTAGAACCCTTTTTATGCTTCGCTCTTTCGACTGCTAGTACGCCTCCACTCTTAAGAAGTGGGAAAATTCGAAGTTCGGAGACTAAAAGTAGAGGTTACTCGTCTTTTGAAGTTGTAGTTAGCAAGGCCATTTACTAGTGCGTTATGCTGTATAGCGGAATGTCTCTTTTAACGACATTAGATTAACTGTTATTTTCTTTCTTGGCCTTAATTATTAACTGCAACACGTCTAAATACGGCTGCTATCAGATTCCTATTTCCTATCATGTAACCCTACCAATACGAAATGGGAAGGAGAGCTTACTTTATGTCCACCTTTCGTCGCACCTTGTATTTTAAAATATTGAAAAATATTGTCTTCAATAAAATCTTCCACAAGTTTATATAATTGCTTTAAATTTTTCCAATTACAGTTAGTCGAAAGATTTAGATGTAACTGAGATTTTTTTAAGAATAACGTTGTTGTGGTCTTCAGTCCAGAGACTGGTTTGTTGCAGCTCTCCATGCTACTCTGTCCCGTGCAAGCTGCTTCATCTCCGAGTAACTACTGCAACATACATTCTTCTGTATCCGCTTAGTGTATTCATCTCTTGGTCTCCCTCTACGATTTTTACCCTCCACGCTGCCCTCCAATGCTAAATTTCTGATCCCCTGATGCCTCAGAACATGCCCTACCAATCGGTCCCTTCTTCTTGTCAAGTTGTGCCACAAACTCCTCTTCTCCCCTATTCTATTCAATACCTCCTCATTAGTTATGTGATCTACCCATCTAATCTTCAGCATTCTTCTGTAGCACCACATTTCGAAAGCTTCTATTCTCTTCTTGTCTAAACTATTTATCGTCCATGTTTCACTTCCATACATGGCTACACTCCATACGAATACTTTCAGAAATGACTTCCTGACACTTAAATCAATACTCGATGTTAACAAATTTCTCTTCTTCAGAAACGCTTTCCTTGCCATTGCCAGCCTACATTTTATATCCTCTCTACTTCGACCATCATCAGTTATTTTGCTCCCCAAATAGCAAAACTCCTTTACTACTTTAAGCGTCTCATTTCCTAATCTAATACTCTCAGCATCATCTGATTTAATTCGACTATATTCTATTATCCTCGTTTTGCTTTTGTTGATGTTCATCTTATATCCTCCTTTCAAGACACTGTCCATTCCGTTCAACTGCTCTTCCAGGTCCTCTTCTGTCTCTGACAGAATTGCAATGTCATCGGCAAACCTCAAAGTTCTTATTTCTTCTCCATGGATTTTAATCCCTGCTCCGAATTTTTCTTTTGTTTCCTTCACTGCTTGCTCAATATACAGATCGAATAACATCGGGGATAGACTACAACCCTGTCTCACTCCCTTCCCATCCACTGCTTCCCTTTCATGTCCCACGACTCTCATAACCGCCATCTGGTTGCTGTACAATTTGTAAATAGCATTTCGCTACCTGTATTTTACCCCTGCCACCTTCAGAATTGGAAAGAGAATATTCCAGTCAACATTGTCAAAAGCTTTCCCTAAGTCCACAAATGTTCGAAACGTAGGTTTGCCTTTCCTTAATCTATTTTCTAAGATAAGTCGTGGGGTCAGTATTGCCTCACGTGTTCTAATATTTCTACGGAATCCAAACTGATCTTCCCCGAGGTCGGCTTCTACCAGATTTTCCATCCGTCCGCAAGGAATTCTTGTTAGTATTTTGCAGCCGCGACTTATTAAACAGATAGTTCAGTAATTTTCACACCTGTCAACACTTACTTTCTTTGGGATTGGAATTATTATACTCTTCTTGAAGTCTGAGGGTATTTCGCATGTCCTGTTCTACCAAGGTTGTCTGTAGTTCTAATGGAATGTTGTCTACTCCGACGGTATTGTTTCGACTTAGGTCTTTCAGTGCTCTGTCAATTTTGTCACGCAGTATCGTATCTCCCATTTCATCTTCATCACAGTCTTCTTTCATTTCTATAACACTGTCCTCAAGAACATCGCCCTTGTGTAGACCCTCCATATGCTATACTCATTCCACCCATCTGCTTTCCTTTCTTTGTTCAGGAATGGGTTTCCATCTGAGCTCTTGATATTCATACAAGTGGTTCTTTTTTCTCCAAAGGTCTCTTTAATTTTCCTGTAGGCAGTATCTATCTTACCCCTAGTGACATATGCCTCTACATCCTTACATTTGTCCTCTAGCCGTATCTGCTTAGCCATTTTGCATTTCCTGTTGATCTCATTTTTGAGACGTTTGTATTCCGGTTTGCCTGCTTCATTTACTGCATTTTTATATTTTCGCCTTTCATCAATTAAATTCAATATTTCTTCTGTTACCCAAGGATTTCTACTAGCCCTCATATTTTTCCCTACTTGATACTCTGCTGCATTCACTATTCCATCTCTCAAGGCACCCATTCTTCATCAACTGTATTTATTTCCCCCATACTTGTCAATTATTCCCCAATGCTCTCCCTGAAACTCTTTTCAACCTTTGGTTCAGTCAGTATATCCAGGTCCCATCTCCTTAAATTCCCACCTTTTTTCAGTTTCTTCAGTTTTAATCTACAGTTCATAACCAATAGATTGTGGTCAGAGTCCACGTCTGCCCCCGGAAATGTGTTTCAATTTAAAACCGGGTTCCTGAATCTCTGTCTTACCAACATATAATCTGACACCCTTCCAGTATCTCCAGGCTTCTTCCATGTATAAAACCTCCTTTTATGATTCTTGAACCAAGTGTTGGCTATGATTAAGTTATATTCTGTGCAAAATTCTACCAGGCGGATTCCTCTTTCATTCCTTATCCTCATTCCATATTCACCTACTACTTTTCGTTCTCTTCCTTTTCCTACTATCGAATTCCAGTCACCCAGGACTATTAATTTTCGTCCCCCTTCACTATCTGAATAATTTCTTTTATCTCATCATACGTTTCATCAATCTCTTCGTCACCTGCGGAGCTAGTTGGCATGTAAATTTGTACTACTGTGGTAGTCTATCTTTGCTACAATAATGCGTTCACTATGCTGTTTGTAGTAGCTTATCCGCGTTCCTATTTCTTATTCATTATTAAACCTACTCCTGCATTACCCCTATTTGACTTTGTATTTATAACCTTGTACTCACCTGACCAGAAGTCTTGTTCCTCCTACCCCCAAACTTCATTAATTCCCACTATATCTAACCTATACACTTCCCTTTATAAATTTTCTAACCTTCGTGTCCGATTAAGGGATCTGACTTTCCACGCAACGATACGTAGAACGCCAGTTTTCTTTCTCCTGATAACGACGCCCTCCTTAGTAGTCCCCGCCCAGAGATCCGAATGGGTGACTATTTTAACTCCAGAATATTTTACCCAAGAGGACGCCATCATCATTTAACCATACAGTAAATCTGCATGCCCTCGGGAAAAATTACGGCTGTAGGTTCCCCCTGCTTTCAGCCGTTCGCAGTTCCAGCACAGCAAGGCCGTTTTGGTTGATGTTACAAGGGCAGTCAATCATCCAGATTGTTGCCCCTGCAACTACTGAAAAGGCTGCTGCCCCTCTTCAGGAACCACACGTTTGTCTGGCCTCTCAACAGATACCCCTCCGTTGTGGTTGCACCTATGGTACGGCTATCTGTATCGCTGACGCACGCAAGCCTTCCCACCAACGGCAAGGTCCATGGCTCATGGGGGGGGGGGGGGGGGGGGGGGGGGGCGGGGGACGGACGAATATCGTATTCAACGAATAACAACATTACGAGACATTTTGGGATTATGGATCCTATTTAGAAATTAATGGCCCTTTACGAAGAATGTTTCTAATAAAAGCCATCAATAATATATTTGTATTTTTTAAATTTTTGTAGTTGACGTAAGTATTCTCATCCCTCCCCTTCCGTTACTTAAAATGCGTTGGAATCTGCAGGGTTAACTGCTAAAAAACTTTTAAAGACAATAAGAATTGACCTTTTATTTCATTTTTGAATATCGAACAATTACTTCTTTAATTGCTGTTTCTTCCGCAGTATAAACACTACTTAACTGTTCCAATGAAAACTTTCTCAATATGCAACAGGTGGCTGTAACACCCGCAACCGACACCATATGGTATCCATAATTAGATACGTGCAGAAAATGTGGGAACCCACTTTTCAGATAAGCAGTTACATCATCAGTCGTCTTACTGTAGCCTTTTGTCTATAGTATGTATGTACTACTGAGCGGGGCGGTGTGGGTCAGGTTTAGACAACTTTTTTTGACGTAAGTAGCAGACTGTAAATCAAAGGAAGTATGGGATGATGGAAATAATTAGAGACTGAGCACAAATCCCACTGGGGAAGGAAATCCTCCTCCTTACCCTTTGAAAAAAACTATCCCAGCATTTTCCTTAAGCGATTTAGGGATAAGCGAGGAAGAACCAGTATCAGACATCTAAATTTTATAGTTGGTGATATTAAATATGTTTCCCAAAATCTATCACTAAATGGCAACAATGAATTCTGAAAAGCGTTAAAGAACTGTACGCAACCAATCCGCGACGAGACACCTCTACAACGCTCTCTTATGAAAACCGTCTGTCTGCACATTCACAGCTCTGTGTAAGACTAAAAAAAACAACAACTAACAACAACAATATCGAACTTTATCATAAACAGAGCATGGCTTCTGTACTACCGATGTTGTCATATACAATATAAATAAAACTAAATTTCAAACACAATATCAGACCACATTCATTTAGAGCAATACTTATCTGAAACTACGTGCACAAAAAATACACAGATTAACTACCCCCTCCCCGACCTTGCGAACTGTAATTTTTTTTTTTTTTTTACTTTTTAAGAACGGCAGTCGTAATGGCAAAATTAGTGAATACTGCTGTATCACACACAGTATATGATCATATATCAGTAAGAATTTTTTTAATTATGCTATTACTATTTTCACACGAATATGACCGTCATCATATGGCTTCTTTTTGATTAGAAAGTTCTTTGGTCGTAAGAGTTACATACAGCTTCCTGGAGAAAAAGCAGTAAATATGCACTAGAGGTTTACACAAACTGGCAGACATACAACGACCGGAAGTAACGCACTACGCTCCTGTACCAAGAACTGGCGTAACCGTTCGGCTCTTGGAAGAACTCCTATCATCCCCCCCACATCCCTGGCGTTCTCTCTCTCTCTCTCTCTCTCTCTCTCTCTCTCTCTCTCTCTCTCTGCAAAACTAACGCAATACATACTGGGCCACTCGAATAACAGTGTCAATTCTCCGGTAGGTTATTTTTATCACATTACATCATGTTTCGCTACGTCACACAGCGTGGCAGGAAGCGACGCATGGACGACCAATGCTTAAGTCCCCACTAATCAAGCGCCACCGTTTCCCAACCCTATTTTCTAGAAAAGAAACATTCACAATGTTGCTGGCCGTAGATCTGATGGATTAGACTTTGTCGCATGTAGGCTGAAAACTGCCACATCTGTTACACCAGTGTTAAGTATTACTTTACTGTAGAATACCATAACGACACTAATACAATGCTAAACGCATGACGGATACGCAAACTGCGTAAATTCGGTTGAGTTTTCCATTGTTTATGTTTCCTATGTGTATAAATTCAAGGACGCTACGGAACTGATTGATCATCACTAACAGTTCGGAAAAAGGATAAAATCCGTTAATTATGAGCAATTTTCCTACTTACTCCGTATGTCGTTGAATTTAGTATTAGATTTGTTTTTACTGCCCAATACCTGGTCGTTAACAAAACCCTTTCAGTAATACACAGAGAGCCTAAAAAAGTTGCACACTGAAAAGCGGCTGTTACAATGATTCGATAGAATACTCAACACAAACCGCTCACTCTTTCACAAAAGACTATCATAACGACAACTACGAAAACAAAAAATCGAATCATCTCTACTTAGCTTGTAGTAACTCGCAATATGTCCAACCTTCAAGGCTGACGAGTTAGAAATTCGGTGTTGTATAAAGAATTACATAACTAATACGAAGATTAGAGGACTCATAGATAGAAGTCGATAAACGTTCTGTTCTCATCACTGGAAGGATAGCAAGTTATGTACGATGGTCAGGGTGTGAGCTGACAATGTCATTATGATTTACTGAGTGTAGATACAGAACGTGTGCGATGTAAGTTGCAAGCCAGGAGCTCTAGGCCTACGTTTCTATCTCGAAAATACTGTTCAATTTTCTGACGATGCTTTTTGTGTACGTACAACAAGAAAGAACTCATGAGCATATTTCCTCCTACTTCCACCTTCCAACTTGCTGAATGAGCTAGATCACACGTAGGAAGAAGCCAGCTTATTGTTCGGACTAATGTTCAGGTTGATAACCACTTAGACGTTGATGATGAAAAGTAGGTGTAGGAGGGTGGCAAGATAATAAATCAAGGACGTTCATTCCACAGCGCAATAAGAAAACAGCAACTACGGTGACAACTGTTTTGTTCTTATGAACGGACACTGCACAGCAGAGCATATGTAAACGGACCGGAAACCTTAAACGACGTCACTGTGCTTGGATGAAGAACCCCATAGGCCACCGGCGTGACCTCTGCTCTTCGCTAATTGTCTTATACTGATGCCGCGAGCAAACGAGCGTCAATTAAGTTAATGCCTTTAAATGGATTGCTCGATCGTCAAACACGACCGCGTAGGTCATGCCTCCTACGGGGAACAACAAGGCTTTAACGTCACTCTGTCATTAAATAAAGCAAGCCATCTGCAACCTGCCGATGATATGTTTGCCAAAATTAATGGGTTATCGTTGAAATAATTAGCGTTTCTCCGCCGAATGACGCTGAATTCAAAGTGGTGTCGAAACAGCCGGATTAATTACAATGTGATCAATGAAGAGAGAGTAAATTATGTACCATCTAGAAAGGGTGCGTGACGATTATGCTTATTTTACTCATCACGAATCTTATCGCTCGTTGCCCCTAAACTTTAAGCAAAATTCAAGGTCTGTATGATTCCCACTGACGTTCATTTTATAAAAAACAGGCGTATCTGTAACCGCACATATGCACTTCTCCACCGCAGAGAAAGTCTTGTAGTGTACTATTTGGTTCTTACGTATTTACTTCGTCATCACACTTATCTCTCATCCAATATTCATTGATATTACTGTCGAGTATCTTCCCTTCCATTTAGACTGTGAAACGTTGCGACGACATTCTCGTTGCTTAGGTATTAGCTTAAAATGTATCGCTTCAGATATCTGTGTTAAATCCTGGCCTCTGCTAATACCACTGTCGTGTCTAGCCGAAAAGCGAAGGTAAACTGTACTCGGCAAGTCGTGCACAAACAGAACAATGACACGGTTAAACGCTCCGGCAATATTTTATTTATGAATGAAGGAATTCATTTTCTTTTGTTTTGTGCCGTACTTTTTCAACGTTATCTATCACAATTACATATAGTTACGGTGTTGACGTCACATCTTTGGACCGATGATCAACGATGGAAACACTTTTGTAAATATTTATTTACTCGCCATTTATGCACAATCCTGAAAAATGGATACGGTGGAGAGTGTAAAAGACACTGCGTGGACAAAGTCGTGCAATAAACCATTCTTATTAATTCCACAGTCGTAGTAGATTGTTTCGTAACACAATCATTATCTAAAGCTCTGAATTAGTGTGACCTTGCTGTTCCAAATTCAGGAAGCATTTTAACTCTACATTTAGTTGACATGGTCTTTAAGAATTGTTGGAAGAATAAAAGAAATTAGTACACCCTCCATGAGTTCCAGAACTGAACTGTTCACTGAATGTACAGTACGCAAAATATTGTTGAACAGTTGTCGCCGTTTCATTCTGTGCAGCTGGTGCATAGAACTATATGGTTAAACATGTTTTTCTTCAAATGCGCCGCATATTTTCTTGCTCTTGGGGGTCACTTGGTGGAGGGTATTCTGATGAGAACAAAAGGGGAATCGCACGTGAAGTAGGCGTGCATCCGAAAAGAATACTCCATTACAATTTCATACAGTCCCTCAACAACAGCCAGTAACTGTCTGAGCATGTTGAGTAGCATCTTCAGTCTACGAAAAGATCCTGTTTATAGTCTTAAAATAATAATTTTCTTGTGTCGCTGTAGGAATGCCAAGCGGTATAGTCGTAAAAATAGTTCTCGGAGGAAAGGTATCCATCGTTGTGGAATCACCATAATATTTCATAGACGCGACTGACCGATGTCTTCAGCTGCTACATCTACATTTATACTCCGCAAGCCACCCAACGGTGTGTGGCGGAGGGCACTTTACATGCCATTGTCATTACCTCCCTTTCCTGTTCCACTCGCGTATGGCTCGAGGGAAGAACGACTGCCGGAAAGCCTCCGTGCGTGCTCGAATCTCTCTAATTTTACATACGTGATCTCCTCGGGAGGTATAAGTAGGGGGGAAGCAATATATTCGATATCTCATCCAGAAACGCACCCTCTCGAAACCTGACAGCAAGCTACACCGTGATGCAGAGCGCCTCTCTTGCAGAGTCTACCACTTGAGTTTGCTAAACATCTCCGTAACGGTATCACGCTTACCAAATAACGCTGTGACGAAACGCGCCGCTCTTCTTTGGATCTTCTCTATCTCCTCTGTCAACGCGGCCTGGTACGGATCTCACACTGATGAGCAATACTCAAGCATAGGTCGAACGAGTGTTTTGTAAGCGATGATGTAGTGTGTTGTTCGCACATTAAGATGCAAGCTAGCTGCGATGATAAAATTTCACAGTGGTACCTCCCTCTGCTTCCACCCTACTTCTTCCAGCGCGTCATATAGGCCCGCCGACGGTGAGAGAGCTGCTACGGGGAGCGCGGACACCCGTGGACTACACTGCTTCCGCCTTGTACCGGTGGACACGCAAATTCTTCCGCCCAGAGGCACCAAAACGCGACGCGCTGCAGACACTCAGACAGTTCCGTGTCAGTAGTTAACGCCGTTCAGTTCAGTTCTTGCAGACCGAGCATAGAATGTTCCGAGGACCACCTTCCAACCTAACCGTCGCTATTTACGGAAAAACAGTAGCATTAACTGTGTGTTTGCACAATATCATACACTATCAAGAGACAGTGAAGTTATTTAGATATCACTGCATAAGGTTTAGGACATCAAGTGCCGTGCATCGAACTACACTATTAAGCTGTCAATTGAAGACATGAAGTCTGAAAATGAGTCTGTGATCATATTATTGGCATTCTTTTTCCCTGCAGGTCCGTCTTGATCACATAAATTTTTTCATTTCACTATGACCGGTTTCGGCTACTGCCATCTTCAGATCATAAAATATTCTGATGTAGAATCAATGTCAAACTAAACATGTGAAATGTATAAAATTTATGTGATCAAGACGGACCTGTAAAATAAAATACCATTAAGTGCCATTCTGCAGAACAATGTTAATAAATGTATTTGTTATTTCTTATTGTGTAGCTACTTTTCTGTTATAATGCTTCTGTATCAAACAAGTGTTAACAAGCAAGTGTGGAATCGACCACCATTAGCAAACTACAGCGGGAAAAAAATTTTCTGCTACCGTGTATGTTTGCGCTTAATTAGCAGTAACGATTTGTTACTACATTTGCAACATGAAGCTCTGCAAATGATTTGCTAATAATTTTCGTAGAAACTGCACCTGCTTGGTGGATTTGTTTGTTCTACAAAATGAACAAAATTCGTCCTCGCTGGTGGATCTATCATGTAACACCCAGTATCTACTAGCGTCCCGCCAGGCTTCGAACCTGTGGGACTAAGGTACCTACAGCCGAAAGGCTTGGCTGGTACAGCGGAAATAAATTATACACACAAACCTCCCTCGTGACTCAGTCTATCTATAATTGAAAACTGTATCAAAAACTGTACAGTAGTTCCTGAGATTAAACATCACACACAGACAGAAAAACTTGGCAGTGGACCTTATAATTTGCAGTACGTATAGAAGTCAATCTCAGAGTTAAAATGTGCATGGGTTAATATCCCAATGCTTAAACTTGTTTACGATATGCTTTATATTAAATTGGGTAGTTAATTTTCATGTGAGGTAGTAGATTTCGTGTATGCTTGATAACGTGGGAGAAATCTAATAAATTATTTATTTATTGTTGATTTAGCAATATCAGCTTACAGTCTTAACGCCCTCTTATATCTGACAACAACAAACACAAAATAAAATTACAAAACATTCACTATTTCTATGTGTACTTTTGGCTCAATAATGTGCATCTGAAAAATAATTAAGAGAACAATTGTAACTATCAACACAAATAAGAACAGCGAATACTGTTAAAAAGGTTATTTAGGATAATGTTGCTGAACAGTTTACACATTTACAGCCATGTTCAGTATAATCAGAAGCGAAATGGATAATTAACAAGGAGAAATTGAAAATGAAAATAATTATTAAGAATGAACAGTAGTGCGAGCTGATTAAAGTGTGCTACAAAAAAGTGTACAGATGAGATAACTAATTGTCCACCTATCACTTGCAGCTTGAAAGGTATTTAACGTGTCTGATATTTCCAGGAAGATTGTTCAAAAATTAAATTCCTGACGAAGAAAATGGTTTTGAGAAGACGACAATGATATGCAGTGGTACAGAGAGCATTTTAATTTGCTGAGAAGGAGCGTTTCTGGTATGCTCTTCAGATAATAGTGCAAGAGTTGCAGACAAGATAGAAGGTAGGGCCATGATTGGGAAGACGTTGGAGTGTCTACGCTTATTTGCACGTGGCGATTATAATTCGTCGTAAGCAGGAGTCATGGGG
The DNA here is from genome assembly GCF_021461395.2 of Schistocerca americana. Taxonomy (NCBI): domain Eukaryota; kingdom Metazoa; phylum Arthropoda; class Insecta; order Orthoptera; family Acrididae; genus Schistocerca; species Schistocerca americana. The sequence continues at coordinate 212,710,237 of NC_060122.1, read as the reverse complement.
TCGAAATAGCCAACGTCACAAATACACCACAAAGCATTCATCGGCAGTTTCAGCCGGCATGAGCTCTCATAAGAAAATCTTCAAAGAATAATATCACCTTAACCAAGTATGTGGAGTATTAGTAATTCTACGAGTTTCTTTTGGGCCTCGACAACACGTCTTTCTATATTTACGTAGCAAATGAAGTGACCGTGACAGTTTCCAGGCCGCTCGGAGTGGCTGCGCGGTTTGAGGAGTCATGCCACGGACTGCGCGGCCCCTCCTGCCGGAGGTTCGAGTGTGTGTGTGTGTGTGTGTGTGTGTGTGTGTGTGTGTGTGTGTTCTTAGCATAAGTTAGTTTAAGTAGTGTGTAAGTCTAGGGACTGATGACCTAAGCAGTTTGGTCCCTTAGGAATTCACACATTTGAACAGTTTCCTGACTGCAGCTGCGTGTTCGGTCCATTCTAAGTGACGGTCCAAAAGTATCACCAAGTTCTTTCCAGACACGGTAAAGTTACTCTTGTGACGTTTAGGATTAATGGTGGAAGATATTCTCTGAAGAGACGGGTAGTACGCCTTTCGTGGGAACTAAGAATGCTTATGGTTAAGATGAGCCAACTTTCAAAACAAGCAACCTTAATCGGCCACATAATATTGGCGGGCGCACTTCCCATCGGAGCGGCGGTAGTTACTGTTGATACCACTATATATCCCTTAAGAAACATGACGGTTGCCGTGCAAGACCAGCGAATGTCTACCCATACCGGACAAAAAACTAGCCACCTCAGGACACACAGGGTAATACCGTGAAACACGGCCTCTACCAATAACGGCCTCAATCTGGCGAGGAGGGAAGTCTACACGTTTCTTCAGGCATTACATATACAGCTGGAACCACTCATTGATGAATCGGTCCCGCAGAGCTGCCAAATGGCGAGGATGATGACTACGATGTTTCATCCGTTTCTCCTAATAGTCCTAGAGATTTTCTACGGGTAGAATTGAGCGCCGATAAAAGAAATGCTATCCGCATTCGGAAGTCCGTTATCGGCATCAGTAAGACTTTTTCTGCGTACACGAATGCAGAAAGAAAGTTGTGTATAATTGTAGGCTTACACTTGGGTGTATTTTCGTCTGCTAAAGTCGGATGTTTTGCGGAATATTTCGGAAATACTGCGAAGTGAAATGAAGTCGTTTCAAGCTGTTATAAACTTAAAACTCCTAAGTGTTTGTTACGAATTTCTTTTAAAAAGCTTATTCTCCAATGAGATGACGAAAGTCTTGGGATACCTCCTAGTATCGTGTCGGACCTCCAACTGCCCGGCGTAGTGGAGAAACTCTATGTGGTGAGCACTACACAAGTCGTCGGAAGTCCCCCGCAGAAATATTGAGCCGTGCTGCCTCTACAACCGTCCATAATTGCGGAAGTGTTGCCGGTGTAGGAATTTGTGCACGAACTGCCCTCTCCATAATGTCCCATACATGTCCGATGGATGGAAAAATCATTCGCTCTAATTGCCCTGAATGTTCTTCAAACCAATCTCGAACAATTGCAGCCTGGTGACTTGGCGCATTGTCATCCATAAAAATTCCATCTTTGTTTGAGAATAAATTGTCTCTAAATAGCTCCACACCATAATGGAGGCATTACATAGTGTCTTTTTCACAACTTGGATCCACGACTTCGTGCGGTCTGCGCCACACTCGTGCTCTAACATCAGCTCGTATCAACTGAAATCGGGACACATCTGACCAGGCCACGGTTTTCTAGTCGTCTTTGGTCCAACCGATACAGTCACGAGCCCACGAGAGGTGCTGGAGCCCACGTTGTGCTGTTAGCAAAGACACTTGCGTCAGTTTTCTGTTAGCGTAGCCCATTAACGCAATATTTCGCCGCACTGTCCTAACGGATACGTTCGTCGTACGTCCCACATTGATTTCTGCTGTTATTTCACGCAGTGTTGCTTTGCCGGTTAACACTGACACCTGTGCACAAGCGTCACCACACTCTGTCGTTACGTTAACGCCGTCGGCCACTGTGTTGTCCAAGGTGAGAGGTAATACCTGAAATCTGGTATTCTCGTCACACTCTTGACACCGTGGATCTCTGAATATTGACTTCTTAACGATCTGTGAAATTCGTAGAGCTCCTGTGTGGAAGCTCGGGCGTGGATGTGTGTGATGTCCTTGGGTTGGTTAGGTTCAAGTAGTTCTAAGTCTAGGGGACTGATAACCTCAGATGTTAAGTCCCATAGTGCTTAGAGCCATTTGAACATTCAGGGCAATAAGAGCGAATGATTCTTGCCGAATCGATATGGTTTTGCAGTCGATGTTGATGGTTGTCCCGGATTAACCCATGATTTTCCCCGTTTAAGATTCTTAAAATAAACCCATTTTTCATCGCCAATAACAATTCGATGCCAAATTGATTTTCTTTCATGTCTTTGAAGCAAAATTTGACAAATAGTTTTTCGGTTTTCCATCTGTCTTTGATTCAATTCATGTGGCACCCATTTTCCACACTTCTGGATCTTTCCCATAGCTCTCAAACGGTCAGAAATCGTTTGTTGTGCAACACTTAGCATTGCTGCCATTTGCTTCTGACTCAAAGTATCATCTTTATCCAATATTGGTTGCTATTCGGCGTCTTCGAACTTCTTTGGTGGTCTTCCACGTTCTTCATTTCTTACATCAAAATCATTATTTCTGAACCGCTGAAACCATCTTTTGCATTATGCTTCGATAGAGCATGATCACCATATGAGTCGACAAGCATTCGACGCGACTCTGCAGCACTTTTTTTCAAATGAAAACAAAAAATTAATGCTTTCTGCAACTCATCACTTTCTGGTACAAAATTCGACATTGTTAACACGATGAAAACATATGATGTTGCTCGAACAGTCCACGGGTATACTGTCGGTTCATAGTGTCCGTAGTGACCGTTGGACACTATGAACCGGCAGTATATCCGTGGACTGTTTGAGCAACAAATACGCCGGGAAAAATTGAAGAATCACACATATGATGTTGAAACTTCCTGGCAGATTAAAACTGTGTGCTGGACCGAGACTCGAACTCGGAACCTTTGCCTAAGCCATGTCTCCGCAATATCCTTTCTTTCAGGAGTGCTAGTTCTGCAAGGTTCGCAGGAGACCTTCTGTTAAGTTTGGAAGGTAGGAAACGAGGTACTGGCAGAAGTAAAGCTGCGAGGACGGGGCGTGAGTCGTGCTTGGGTACCTCAGTTGGTAAAGCACTTGCCCGCGGAAGGCAAAGGTCCCGAGTTCGAGTCTCGTTCCGGCACACAGTTTTAATCTGCCAGGAAGTTTCATATCAGCGCACACTCCGTTGCAGAGTGAAAATCTCATTCTGGGGACATATGATGATGTTTGTTCCATGACTTTTTGTATACTAAATATCTCTGACAGCTGTCATACCAACCAAACAAAAAAAAAATTAAGGCTGGTTCACAACAAATGTTCCCTATTGACACATTTGTATCTTAACGTTCATTTCATACCGGTTCAACTGGTATCTATACTCATAATTAAATTTGTTTAGTGCGCGAGCCCTACTTGCACTTCGCCAGGTTTTTTCATTGAAGATACTTCGCCCTAGTACACTGTAGTGGGGCGACCGACTGATGCAACCCGCTCCGTCACCTGGAAGCAGCTGTCTGTCCGGCCAGGCAGGCATAGATTACGCAAGTGGCCGAGTTGGGCACGGCACAGCGCAGCGGCAGGAAACAGGAAGGGGCTTCGCGAGGAGAGTAGTTCAGTTTCCGCGGCCCGCATGCGGAGCCATCGACCCCAGGCCGCCCCCACGTCGGTGCCCGCGGCCTCGTCGGGGGAGACGCCTCCCGCCCGCAAGCACCTGCCTGTGCCGAGCACACGGCGCGGCGGTTGATAACCTCGCTGTCCCACCACTCTCCCGCATAGCTCCACTACCACTGTTGATCGCTGTGGTGTTCAAAAATCTGCTACATCGTCTTTCTAGTGTTCAGACATAATGACCTTCCTAGACTCTGAGAAGCTCATCTGCAGAAACCAGCACGGATTTAGGAAACAGCGGTCATGCGCGACACAGCTGGCCCTCTTTGTGCATGGTATACAACGGGCTCTAGATACCGGCTCCCTGGTCGATGCCTTATTTCTCGACTTTCGAAAGGCGTTCGACTCAGTTCCGCACTGTCGCTTGCTACAAAAAGTGCGCGCTTACTGTCTATCCAATGACACATGCGGTTGGACAGAAAGTTTTCTGACAGACAGACAGCAGTAAGTCGTCCTGAACGGGGTGACTTCAACAGAAACAAGAGTAACTTCAGGTTTGCCCCGGAGTAGCGTAATAGGTCCTCTGCTTTTTACGATTTACATAAACGTTCTGGTTGATGGTATTGACAACGGCCTTAGATTGTTTGCCGATGATGCTGTAGTCTACAGGAAAGTAGTATCATATGAAAGTTGTGAACAAATCAATGGGGATTTTCAGAAAATAAATGCGTGGTGTAATGACTGGCAGTTATCTCTCAATTTTAGTAACTGCACCCTACTGCGTATAACAAGGCGAAAATTCCCATTAATGTATGAGTACAAAATAAATGCCCAGTCTTTGGAAGCAGCAACATCCGTCAAGTATCTGGGTGTGACTATTCGAAATGATCTCAAATGGAACGATCGGATTACACAAGCGACAGGCAAGGCGGACTCTAGATTGCGGTTTATTGGTAGAATCCTGAAGCGGTGCAGTCCTTCAGCAAAGTAAATAGCTTGCAATACCTTAGTTCGTCCAGTCTTAGAGTACTGTTCGTCTGTATGGGACCCCTACCAGTTGGGTCTGATTAAAGAGATTGAGAAGGTCCAAAGAAGAGCGGCAAGATTCGTGACTGGTACATTTAGCCACCTCGACTGTGTTACAAGTCTCATAGGAAGTTTGAAGTGGGACACATTTGCAGATAGACGACGCGCTAAACAGAATGGGCAGCTCACTAAATTCCGAAATCCAATCTTCGCCGAGGATGCAGAGCATATATTATTACCACCAACTTACAAATAGCGTAATGATCATCATTCAAAGATAAGGGAAATAAGAGCTCGTACTGAGGCGTTCAGACAGTCGTTTTTCCCTCGCGCGATCCGCGAGTGGAACAGAGGGGGTCAAATATGACTTTGGCGCGAATTGTGCTCTCCGCCACACACCGCTCGGTGGCTAGCGGAGTATATATGTAGATGTAGATGATTTCCCATTTCTTGGATCGACACGTCCGTAGATGTAATCAAAATTAGAAGTATCACTTCGAAAAAATGAACGGCGCAATCTTTTTCTTTTTATTTGCACCCAGCTGAAAGTGGACGTGGCCTGCACCGTTTTGTTTACGGTGCCATTGTACTACGGCACGGGGATTTCAATGTGTACCACAACCGCAGATACATCCCTGAAAACTAACAAAAAATTTCATCCTTAAATTTTTCGACGTGATTGTTAATGTTTTATGACTACCAGTCACTTTTTTATACTGTAACTCCTCTTTGTCGATAACACACGAATCGACTGGGGTATGCACTCCGCCTACAGATAATACAACGCTTGCAACTGGCTCCTATCAACTTTCGCCGATAATCTCCAGGGGAAGAAGTCACACAAAAGGGCGACACACAAAATGGCACAAGAACCAACGGTATTTATTGGCATCAATTAATCCAACTCAATTCCGCCACTTTTATCTAATAAGGTCTCCAGTTACCTAGTAGTCTCACGCTCATCTGAGATTTGTTTGTACCAAAGAAGTCCAGTGGGGAACGCTTGCCGAGAAAACCACCAAGGTGCCAAAAACAGCATGTCATGCCATCGCACAGAAATGCACTTTCCATTTCTCTGTAGCTTTTCCGTATCGGAAAAGTAACCTTGTCGATCAAGAAGAATCATCAACTTCTGACTTTCGAAAAAGTGACCACCTTTAAACGAACAGCTAGCAACCTCAACCCAACGAAGGCTGGCAGCCAACTCCTTATTTCGTGAGCTCCAAACTGCTCCACCAAACAATTTAACGTTTAGCCCTTGCATCGTATCGGAAGCAGGATCAGAATTTCATTCTCAATGGGCATTTCCTGCACCCACTTATAGCCCATCTGGAAGGTATTGCTTCGTGCCTGATATGTTTATCTGCAATGCGTCTTAGAAAACACCGGCTATCGGGATAAAATCACTCGCTCTTGAAATTAGCATATTCGGCTTCGACGAAGACCCGTTCGGGAAGATTAGAAAAAGATTGAACCACCAGCCTTGCCGCAGTGGTAACACCGGTTCCCGTCAGATCATCGAAGTTAAGTGTTGCCGGGCATGTCTAGTACTTGGATGGGTTACCGTTCGGGTCTGTCAAGCCTGTTGGCAAATGGACTGTTCTCAGCCCTTGTGAGGCCAACTGAGGTGCTACTCGCTTGGGAAGTAGTGGCTCCATTCACGAAAACGGAAATCAGCCGTGAGACCTGTGTCCTGACATCACCTACCGGGTGAGATGACACTGTGGTCAGTCAGTACGGTTGGGCGTTCCGAGGCCTATTCGGCCGTAGTTTAGTTTTAGGGTAACTGAACAAAACCTCCCTTTCTCCCGTATCTGGAAAGTGGACCTAGAGATCACGGTAACGAAGTTATGTAAGAATAAAATGGTTCAAATGGATCTAACCACTATGGGACTTAACATCTGAGGTCATCAGTCCCCTAGGCTTAGAACTACTTAAACCTAACTAACCTAAGGACATCACACACATCCATGCCCGAGGCAGGATTCGAATCTGCGACCATAGCAGCAGCGCAGTTCCGGACTGAAGCGCCTAGAACCGCTGGGCCAAAGCGGCCGGCCATGTAAGAATAACTGTACTGTCAAAGGACTCAAGGAGCTACTCTGCTGCTGTTCTCTGTAGCTGCCAACACAGCGTAGTACGCGGGCTGTGTCCTCTGGCATAACGCTAGTATACGATATTAGTAGTGGAAAACCAATATCATTATTTTTCTCAACAGAACTTAGAACGTTGAGCACTGTTCGGACTACTACCGGTTACTTTCAAGATATGAGCAGTTCCTAACTTTAGTACTAAATCTTGTATTTCACTATCGGAACTACAGCCTGGTATTCCAGACTGAGCTGCCTTCAAGTTACGTTGACAGGGATAACAATGAACTCGATTCTCAGATGAAACTTCCTGGCAGATTAAAACTGTGTGCCGGACCGAGACTCGAACTCGGGACCTTTGCCTTTCGCGGGCAAGTGCTCTACCACTTACCCACGAAAGACAAAGGTCCCGAGTTCGAGTCTCGGTCCGGCACACAGTTTTAATCTGCCAGGAAGTTTCATATCAACGCACACTCCGCTGCAGAGGGAAAATCTCATTCTCGATTCTCAGATACCTGTATTTCGATTTCTTTTGAATCTATTTGTAATTGATGTTCCTATTACACGGAACTGAGGCATCGAAATCGCTATGAAGCGAACATTATTATTGTCACCACCACAGCCATTAATGTTGTTACATGAGGACTGCAACAAAATGGCAATTAAATTGTTTCTCGACTGATTCGGATGATTAATACTTAAGTTTTAGTGATGTTTTTCCTCTGTAAAAATGTTTCATAACTCTTAATTTTCTTCTGGGAAGCGCTAATAGAATCAAAAATCTACCAGTTTTCGTCTTACGTGTGCAAGCTGTTCGTCATCCCATGAGGTGTAACGAATGTGTCCGGAGACGACATTAAGGCCACGAGCAACGGACATTGCAGACGAAACAGGTTCTCAGAAGTGAAGAACAGTACGAATGTCAAACATCGCAATGGGATGGAAGCACCAAGCTTAGGAATTTACCTCCCCTCGACGACGACGAAGCTGGAGACACTTGTCACGAATGGAGAACAACATCGGGCGTGTCCTTTCGAAGGAACCATACCGATATTTGCGGTTCAAGGAAATCCCGGAAAAACCTAAACTTAGATGACCAAATGGGAAGCTGAACCGCTATCCTCCCGATTAAGAGTTGAGAGTCGCATCACCGAGCCAGGTCGCTCGCCAGCCGAAGCGTTAAGCGCGACACGCCGGCAGAGGGGTAACGCAGAGAGGCAGGGTTTCCGCGGCGGTGCGCAGCGGGCGGATGCTGTCGCTGGCTGCCTGCGGGAACAGACGGAACAGGAACAGGACGCAGCAGAACAGTGCGGCGCGCGCGCGCGCGGTCCGGAACCCGCAGGTCGAGGGCCCAAGCCGGTCAAACACCCCGCCTCAGTCCTGCGGGCGCCACCAGCGTGACACTTCCCTGTGGGTACCTCCAACCGCTGCGCGCCCCCCCCCCCCCCTCCCAACACACACACACACACACACACACACACACACACACACACACACACACACACACACACACTATGCCCGAGTGAAAAGCGAGGCTCGTGAAAGCACTGAACCCACATGAAAATTATTCTATGAATATTCAAAAATGCGTCAGTACGTAACTGCGCTTTCTTCCAAATCGTCTACATCTACATAAGGCTGAGCTCGGACACTGGAGCATGGATCATGTCCCTAGTCCAACACCTCCTGACTTGCCCTCATGTGAAGGCCGGTAGGAATAAGATCGGCACTGTATAAATGGAAATGGAAGGAAGTGGGGGAAGGGGCAAGGGTTACTACATTTACATACATACTCCGCAATCCACCATACGGTGCGTGACGGAGGGTACCTCGTACCACAACTAGCATCTTCTCTCCCTGTTCCACTCCCAAACAGAACGAGGGAAAAATGACTGCCTATATGCCTCTGTACGAGCCCAAATATCTCTTATCTTTGTGGTCTTTCCGCGAAATATAAGTTGGCGGCAGTAAAATTGTACTGCAGTCAGCCTCAAATGCAGGTTCTCTAAATTTCCTCAGTAGCGATTCACGAAAAGAACGCCTCCTTTCCTCTAGAAGCATTTCCATAACACTCGCGTGATGATCAAACCCACCAGTAACAAATCTAGCAGTCCGCCTCCAAATTGCTTCTATGTCCTCCCTCAATCCGACCTGATAGGGACCCCAAATGCTCGAGCAGTACCCAAGAATAGGTCGTATTAGTGTTTTATAAGCGGTCTCCTTTACAGATGAACCACATCTTCCCACAATTCTACCAATATGGTTGGCAGTACCATCTCACTGCTCTTGTAATCACAGCTGTGTCACTCTACGTTTGTACGAACTAAGAACAGCTTTCTGAAATACGTCGTTTTGCGGTCAGCAAGTGTTCCAAGAGCTGAAATCCGTAGAAAACTTATTGCACAATACGGGGAAAATCTGCAAACGTGTTTACCAGGGGATTGAACAATTCAAAGGCGCGCGAACAATCACTGACGACGACGAAAGACCAAGGAGCCCACTCGCATCCACTGCTGGTGCGGAAACAGCAAGTCCATGAACTGAGTTTTAATAAACGAGTGACAGTTGATTAAGCGACAAACGAAACGCACATTGGTCACGGTTCTGCATACGACACCCTCAACAATTCTCGTGACTTCTGTCTAAGACGAGTCCCAAAACGATTCACAGAAGGGCACAAGGGAAAATCCTTGAGAATCCCTCACCTGCTACTGCGCCATCATGTTACCGAAGGTGATACGTTCCTGAAACGAATTGTCTCTGGAGATTAATCACGTGTTCATCACTTTGAGGGAAGGAAGATTAGAGTTTAACAACCCGTCGACAATCAGATCATTAGAGATGGGGCAAAAGCTCGTATTAGGGAAGGTTAGGGAAGAAAATCGGCTGTGTTCTTTCCAGGAAACCATCATGACATTCGCCTGGAGAGATTTAGGTAAATCGAGGAAAACATAAATCCGGATGGTCGGACACGGATTTGAATCGTTGTCCTCCCGAATGCGAGTCCGATGCGTCAATCGCTCTGTCAATGCGATCGGTTTCACGTCTACGAACCGGACCAAACGTCTGAGCATCCAATGGAAACATTCCAGTTGTCCAGCCAAAAAGAAAAGTCGACCCTCCGCAGGAAAAGGGCTGCTCAAACTTCTTTTACTTTAGTTTTTGGCGCACAGGGGTAATTCTGTAACATAATTTTCTTGTTCAGCATTGGTATTGCTAACCTTTCTATGTTACCCATCAGATACGGCGATTCCACATCATGCCTGTCTTTAATGTTCTTTTTTTTCCCTGCATTTTTCGCTAGTGTGATGCTGTGTGAAAGATATAGTCATACTTCGAACGTTTTTAATAAAGAAAATTCGTTCTCTAAAATATGATTGTTTTTACGCTTTACATTGTAAATATAGTACTTACCAGTGCCGAATTCCCTTTTTAGTATGAATGGTCGGGATCATGTGAAAATTACTATAGCATGTTTCAGTACGGGCCCGACCTTCCAATACATGTAGCCCTCCTACGGTGCTAGAAGTTAACAGTGAAAAGTACCTGCATATGGACTGTTAATATCAATGTAGGTAACCTCTTGTTCATCGTCATTATTCTTACGACACATTTAATTTTGGGTATACGATACATCGCACAAACCTAAGGGTTGTCAATTCGACTAAATACCTAGACATTACAATTACGAGCAACTTAAATTGGAAAGACCACATAGATAATATAGTGGAGAAGGCGAAACAAAGACTGCGCTTTGTTGGCAGAACACACTTAAAGAGACAGCCTGCATTACACTTGTCCGTCCTCTGCTGGAATATTGCTGCGCGGTGTGGGATCCTTACCAAGTGTGATTGACGGAGGACATCGAAAAAGTGCAAAGAAGGGCAGCTCGTTTCGTGTCATCGCGCAATAGGGGTAGAAGTGTCACTGATATACGGGAATTGGGGTGGCATTCACTGAAACAAAGGCGGTTTTCTTTGCGGTGAGACCTATTTATGAAATTTCAATCACCAACTTTCTCTTCCGCATGAGAAAATATTTTGTTGACACCCACTTACGTAGGGAAAACTGACCATCATATTAAAATAAGTGAAATTAGAGCTCGAACGGAAAGATTTAGGTGTGGAATGGTAGAGAAGTAGTATGAAAATGGTTCAATGAACCCTCTGCCAGGCACTTAAGTGTGAATTGCAGAGTAACCAAGTAGATGTCGGTAATTTCTTCTACATCACTAACTAAATTACTTCGTTACCATACGCACGTGGGAAAAATCTTGGAAAACTCTTATCGCGTTGATTTCAACAACAGATCTAAGTTGTTCTGGTATGACTGACTCTTGCGATGGCATTCGTAGCTGCCTTCCTCCAGTCCCCTCATATAGCAACATGGTTTCTTCCTCCCCCTTCAGGCTGCATTCCTAATGAGTTAGGGCCCTACAGATGGCCCGCAGCACATCATCCTTCCCTGTTTTTACTCAGAGGAGAGTCGGACTCTCAAACAGGTTTTTTTGTGTCTAAGCTTACTGTGAACTGTTACTAGTGGTAATGTCTACACATTATGCATGCCTATGTATTGACATTACTAGTACATAGTATTATTTACAGGTTGTCACTATAGACACTCAAATCATTTTGTGCTATTTTTCATACTGAAACTTATTTCTTAGGTAAATATGATATAAGAAGGTACTGTGTTAGTGAAACCCCGATCCGTCATAAGATTGGACCCAACTGCCCTGATTAGATCAAGTTAAATAAATAAATTACATTTATTTCAGTTTAGAATCTGCAGATGCATAGTCGGAACCTGAATTGCTACTGTAGAACCGACCGGTGCATTTGCGTAGATTTCAGATGACTTTCCAAATCTGTTTAACCGCTTTTGCTATCTGTGCCCGTATCAAGTTTCACTACATGCTCTATTACTATGAAACGTCAAAACGAGTATCAAAGTAACACGCATTTCACCAGAGAAATAAACGTAAAACTCGCCTGTGTAGACTCGGCACGAGAAACGGGAAAGCATCAGGAACAAAGCACAATATCTCTTACAGTCATATTAACACTTTGCCGTCCGCATGACTCGTACAAATTTATTCGCTTGGCGCCAGCAACGGTAATTCGGATTACTTGGCTTGTAGCCGGCCGTTCTTGACATTATCGAGAGATTATAAATTGTTACGTTTTACTAATCTCATCCTTAGTTCTCAGAAGTTCTCAACTCTGTTCCCCTACTTTCATGAAATTTCGAAGATATACATACGCAAATAAATACAAAATTTCTTTCATATATATGTTTATCTGCATTGTCTTTGGTACTTAGTATTTCTCTTTCATATGATAGGCAGCAAAACAATCTCCAAGATGTAACGCAACTCCACAAGACTTGCACACTAAGTTTGTTGTTTTTGGAACATATATGGCAGTTTCTTCGTTTTCGATTATCGTTTCGGAAATACGTAGGCCTATTAGTTGGTGTTGCTTAATGTGACCGAAAAGTCTGTCAACTGTATCATAATGAGGCGTACACGATGTAGTGGCAACCTCCAAGTGATGCTCCGCGCATTCGTCGTAAATAATCGTATCGTGTCTTTCGTCTGTCATGATGAAGGGGCACAAGTAGTTATAAAAACAAAAAACTTGCTGACGTGTGCAACTTACTGTTACCTAAACAAAACACCAACAGAACGCAAAAGATACTGAAGTGCTGTCGCCGGCCACTGCGCGATACTATGCACACGGCACCACTATGGTGTCGCCGGACGGCAGTGTTGATTATTATTTTACGGGTACTTCCTTTTCGTTGAAGTATATTAGAACATCCATGCACAACAACAGACTGGAGACATACGGCTGTATTAGGAATATACATATTTCATATTCGTCGTGTCGACGACTTAGTATGTTTAGAACACTACAGTAATTCTTAAGGTATAATTCTTTTAAATGTGGTATCTCTTCCCTTGTTAATAACGAAGGATCACCTCTTCAACTTAGCTATTGAAAGGGTGGGACGGGAATGAATATTACGAATATTTCTTGCTGAGAATGATGGAACGTTCCCCCGGTAGCTTGAGTAGTGATTATTATTAAACATCGAGTAGCAACGATCCTCATCCGATGTACGACATTCAATTTACAATGTAAGGACAGAAAAAATTGAGTAAAAGTGGTATGGCCTGTAGTTCCTGCAAACCACTATTCAAGTCTCCCAGCCAGTTTTAGTGCTGTCGGAATACTCGGTTTAACTTAGAATTTCAAAAACGATGTGACCTTTTTTCCAAGTTTAAAACATCCTCCAAAGCTGGCATTACTATTAAGTTAGGGAGCAAAAACAAAATATCCTTAATGCGACAGGAAATTTAAAACGAATACAAATTCAAGACAGAAGTAGTTTATTGTGCAGTGGCATGCAACCCAGCCGGTGCAAGTCCTGGTAGTGGAGGAAATTTTCATCGCTGGTATTTATTTCGCAAAGGGAGAAAAGATTGTGGCATAGTACTGCTTGCGTTAAATAGCAGAACTTTACGCAGTGGCTCATGGTGTGGCGGGGGGGGGGGATTTAGAGGAGAGTAGACTTAGTCTTCTAACCAAACTGCGTGCCTATGGAATATCGCGTCAGTTGTGCGACTGGATTCGTGATTTCCTGTCAGAAATGTTACAGTTCGTAGTAATAGACGGAAAGTCATCGAGAAAAACAGAATTAATATCCGGCGTTCCGCAAGGAAGTGTTAGAGGTCCTCTGTTGTTCCTGATCTATATTAAGGACATAGGAGACAATCTAAGTAGCCGTCTTAAATTGTTTGCAGATGATGCTGTCATTTACCGTCTTGTAAAGTCATCAGATGATCAAAACGCCTTGCAAAATGATTTAGGTAAGATATCTGCATGGTGCGAAAAGTGGCAATTGACCATGAATAAGGGAAAGTGTGAAGTTATTCACTTGAGTACTAGAAGAAATACGCTAAATTTCGATTACGCGATAGGTCATACAAATCTGAAAGCTGTAAATTCAACTAAATTCTTAGTGATTACAATTTCAAATAACCTAAACTGGAATGATCAGATAGATAATGTTGTGGGTAGAGCAAACCAAAGATTGTGATTCAAATGGTTCAAATGGCTCTGAGCACTATGGGACTTAACTGCTGAGGTCATCAGTCTCCTAGAACTTAGAACCACTTAAACCTAACTAACCTAAGGACATCACACACATCCATCCCCGACCGTAGTAGTCGCGCGGTTCCGGACTGAGCGCCTCAACCGCGAGACCACCCCGACCGGCGATTGTGATTCACTGGCAGAACATTTAGAAGGTGCAACAGGTCTATACTGCTTATACCACGTTTGTCTGCCCTATGCTGGAGTACTGCTGTGCCGTGTGGGATCCGCATCAGATGGGACTGACGGATGACAACGGAAAAGTACAAAGAAGGGCAGCTCGTTTTGTATTATCGCGAAATAGGGGAGATAGTGTCACAGACATGATATGGGAATTGGAGTGGCAATGATAAAACAAAGACGTTTTTCGTTGCGACGGGATCTTCTCATGAAATTTGAATCACCAGTTTCCTCCTCCGATTGCGAAAACATTCTGTTGGCACTGACCATCACGATGAAATAAGAGCAGACAGCCGGGACACTTCGCTTCATATAGGGACTAGTTACGACGGGTGTAAGGCTTGCTCATCATTGCAAAGTTATCTAACCATATATTAACTTGTCTTTGCCTATAGTAAACATCTATAATTTGACACGCAGTACCGACTTGTTTTACCTTTTCCTGCTCCCACTCACTTCCTACATTCGACATACCCTTCAGTTTACAGGAGCAGGCACACGCGCTGCCTTCCAGGCGGGATACAAAACTTAGAACCTTACATTTCTCACACAGCCAAGGGACAGTAGACCTTAGCGCGTGACTTAAATTTCAACTCGATACGTCACCCCGTTCTTCAGAAAAAGAGACCTAACAATCGGATGGATGGGTGGACAGACAGACAGACAAAGCTATCCTGTAAGGGTTCCTTTCGTACCGACTGAGGTACGGAACCCTAAAAAAATAAGGTTTTCCGCATAATCTGCGAATAGAGGAACAAGTAGGAAACACTGATATGATGTTATGTTACGATACTAAGGAATAAATTCTATCGTGCAAGAGGGAGCTGAGTAGCGTAAAAATTGTAGGGGAAGACAGACTGAAAAATATCCAACAAGTAACTGAGAATGTTTGTTCTCAGTGCTACTCTGACATGAAGAGGTTGACACATGAGAGAGATGGTGGGTCGCATCAAAGAATTCAGGAGACTTATGACCCAAAAAAAATTATCAGTCATCCACATGGCACGGCCTCCAAGCTCATTTTTTGATGGTTGGTTGGCTGGTGGAATTGAAGGGACCAGACTACTAGGGCCATCAGTCCCTTTTTCCATGAACTTGAAACCCCCAGAAGGAACAAAAACAAACAATGGAGATGACAAGAGACGACACAGGACAAGAAAGACACAGACAGAGACCAGACAAAAGGAATTAAAATCACACCGAGTGTGACAGTGTTTGGCCAACCATAGAAACAAAAAAGGAAAAGCCAACCACCAAGAAACGCACTAAAAACCCCAGTCTAAAATCGTAGGCCAAAGGCCAGACTCAAACACAAAAAAGGACAAACACTTAGATCAAGCAATAACCCCCCCCCCCCTGCACGAATAAAACTCAAAACTAAATCTGCCACCGCAACGTCATCTGATAAAAGTGCAGGAAGCCTATCAGGCAGCACAAACGTCTGCTTGAGCGGAGTTAAAAGCGGGCAGTCCAACAAGATGTGGACCACAGTCAAAGCTGACCCGCAGCGACATAAAGGTGGGTACTCGCGGCGCAATAAACAGCTGTGCGTTATCCAGGTTATCCAATTTTTTTTAACATGGATTAAGTTTTTATTAGGGGCAAATTAGGAAAACGAACAATTTCTACTGTAGTGCCTTAGAGGTATCACTGTGAAACCACCATCTGCAAAGCGATGTTGCCGCAAACCTGAGAACAGAGCATCCGCTCCCTCGCCGGTGAGAGTTCAGTGAAAAGTGATGTCACAGAGTGCTGAGGGTACTGTGGATTAGTCATCCGCACATCAACAAACTTGCAGGTCATTTAAGAAGAAAGTTCTCAGTTACGAAGAAACAAGTGAGCAAGGATAGGAGGCGGGGGAACTGGCCGTTTGATGCTCTTCACCGCGCGGCCAACCACGCGCAGGCAGATAGGGTGCAAGGCGCGCCGAGGCGAGAGGACAGATCCGTGACTGGCCGGCTGTTCTCGTTACGCAAGAGCAGGCGGGCGGGCGGGCGGGCGGACTGCGCCTTTCTGTTCTGTTCCCTATACCCCGCAGCAGAAGCAGAACCGGTCCTCCCACACGATATCTGCGAGTCGCGGGGCCGATAATCGCAAACCAGCAAGCAGTTCGTGGCCTCGATACGGCCTTTTGTTTTGCCAATAACGACAAAACTCTCGTCTCGTTACTGGCGAAGGAAACTGGGCGGGCGAGGTGAGCGAGGGCGGTGGAGGGACCTCGGGTGGGCCGTACCGCCCGGACTGATCAAGGTCGCCAGAGTTTACAGGAATGTAGAAAAACAACGTCACCGGCCCAAGGACACGTTTCTGAGGTACCAGTAATCTGTCGTGAAGAACTTTCCGAAGGAGCATGGAAAGTTTAGTAAGTCGTCGTCGTGCTTTCATTAGTAAAACAAGACTAGTGACAAAGATTTGGCGTCGAGGACGAAGTCATCGGAATGAGCACAAACTCAGATTTGATACGAATGAGGAAGGCTACAGGCCAAGTGCTTCCGGAAGTAATCATCGCGATCTTTATAAAGGGTGCTAGGTAGGTAGGTAGGTATGAAACAGGGTAATCATGGTAGGAGGTGGTTCGTTGGATCGGTAGTCGTCATTTACTGTCCATCCTACCTCTCAGACATGGTTCGAGCCTTATTTATGTGCCTGTGAGTGTTAGAGCAACTTAGTTGAGTACACGTTTGGAAAATACATCGACATGATCCTTCTGAATGGCTAAGCCCACAGATACGGAAGAGCTACTCGTAGCCTTTATCAAGATCGTTCTCCACAACGTCCGACTTCATCTCGAACCCTTTTCATCACAATTACTCACAGACTTCGAGAAAGGGTACCTTCACCGTCAGCAGGCGTAACTGTGGTACTCCAAGGAGACGCAGCACATCCGAATTGGAAGAGACCATACTCCATCATGCTGATTAGAACCCGTCAACGAGTATACGAGCAATTTCTTTGCTTATTAGTGGGTGGAACTGTAAAACAAGTTACATGTACAGGGCCACGCCCAATTAGTTAATTGTAAAAGTGGTCGCGTTACCAACATGTTTTCGAATGGTTGTACCACGGAAACGGTACATTTCCAATTCAAAATATTGTCTACTCACTCCCCCTCCCCCCCCCCCTCCCCACAAGTCGAAAGTCCTAAAAGTCTGTAACGGGAATTTTCCAACACCCTTCATAAATTTATCCCAGGATAAATAGAAAATTTAGATCTAGATGTCGGACAGGGTTTGGACGGTGTTGTTTCAGGATACGAGTCCAGTATAGGGCATCCTTTTTTCGGTGCAAACACAAGATCAACTACAAGAAGAAGAGGGTGGATTCAACCGTGGAATCATTTTAGCAAGGGCTAAAATTATCCAGTGATTTATGTTCACAGGTTTTGAACCTACTGTCTCCGAGTAAGTCTTGATCATCGACCCATGCCGCGTGGTCTGTTTTATCACTACAGGAGCAAACACTTCAACATCATATTTACGATGTAGTAATTGACGACGGAAATGTTATGCATTGAAGCTCCTCGGATAAACTTCTACTAAGCTTCCCTATACTTTTCTGACTGAAAGGTATGTGAAGTGTGTGAAGCCTTCATTGGGAAAAGCAAACAAAATTGATTAATTATGGAACTGGATCTCCACGCTTCAACGTGTAGACACGCACATTTGCACCAATGAGGTAAGTCATAAAAAAAAAGCAAAATCGGTTGTTGTAGGAAAGGAGAATGGGACAATTACATTCGATGGGAGGATTCTGGCGAGGTGCAGCGCATCTGGTAATGATATAACATGCAAGATAGTAGTGCAACGTATCCTACAACGCGACATTAATGTTTGGCGCTCTCAGCCAGTGGACGCGACAAAAATTCGCTGAAGAAAGTCTCAAATGTGTTGCTAGTGTACTAACATGTCTGTATAGTTTAACAAGATGAGCATCGGTTGTAAAAGATAGTGTTCCGGGCAAATCCATTTCGGTAAATATATGGAACCTGTTTAAAGTATCATGTAGATATTCAGGAAGTAAGGTAAAACAGTTTACGGTGGCAAATCAACTGTCATTTATTCCAATTTTCCTTCTTGTCTTTCGAGCTACGCTCGTTATTGGAGTAGCACAGATAGTGGCATTGCACAACAAGAAAAGAAAGAGAGAAGGAAAGGAACGAAGAAAGGCTTAATCTACATTATTGCAATGAAAAATAAAAAAATTAGAAGAAAGTCGTGCCGTGGTTTATATTGTACGTCTATACACATGCTCCGCAATCCAGAATACGGCTGACTGCGGAGGACACTTCGTACTACAGCTAGTCAGTCTCTTTCCCTCGCACGAGGGAAAAGCACTGTCTATCTGCTGCCGTAGGTCATCTCATTTCTCACCTTGAGTTCACGGGCTATACACGAAATTTATGTTGGTGGCAGTAGGCTCGTTCTCCACTTTATCGCAAATGACGGTTCTCTCAACTTTCTCAATAGGGTTTCGCGAAAAGAAAGTTCTTACCACCAGGCATTACCATTTGAGAACACAAAGCATTTCCGTAATATCCCAGTATTGACCGAATCTGCTGGCAAGAAATCTAGCAGCATGCCTCTGAATTGCTTCAATTTCTTTTTTTAAGCCGACCTGGCAGGGATCCCAAACAACTGAGTAATACTCAAGACTGGATCGCCGAAGTTTTCTGTGCGCGGTCTCCTTTATTTATGAGCTACACTTTCCTGTAATCCTCCAAATAAACTGAAGTCCATAATTCACCTCCTTACAAACGACCTAACGTGTTCGTTCCATTTCAAGTCGCTTTGCAAGTTTACGCCTGAATATTTAATCGGCATGACCGATTTAACCACTACTGTAAACTGTGAATTCTTGGTATCTACTTGTGCAATAGTCTCAATGACGCTCATCATTTCCAAACAGTCGCAACTTCTGAGGACCTAAATTCCGCTATAAAATAAGTGATATAAAGGACGACGTCAATGGCTGGAGATTCGACGAGTGGGTTCACATGTCTTATTTCCTGAGACTTTCTTTTCTCGCAAGGTATGCGTTGAGCCTAGGCGTGCTGGACAGAGGAGTGATGAATGCAGCGTAGTAGTCATGCTCTTGGTATTAATGAAAGGAAAGAAAATTTGCAATGTCACCACACAGCCGTAGACATTCTGACAGCCACGAGAGCGCTGAGGACTTACGGCTTAGTGTGCATATTATACGCATCGTTGGCTACAACGATATTTCCTGCCTCCATTCAAGAAGACACTGCGGAGAGGTTTACGACTTACCAGTGAACAATGGCTTATTTGAAAGTTCCTATAAACCTCACTTGTCTTTCCGTTACTCGGATTCAAATCTGTCACACAGAAGTATTTGTCTAGTAGAATTTCACGGACATGGATTAACGACCTCTGATATACAGAAGTTTTGAATCGCCCCTTAATTTTGAAATTCATGCCACAGAAAACGGCTGCTGTGAGTAACGTGTATATAGTCATTACAATGTGTCCCGACCATCAAACAAAAAAAAAAAAAAAAAAAAAAAAAAGCGTAACTACAAAATCGTCTGTTTCCCCGTAGGGAGGTTTTAACAGTACACCTGAGCAGATGTGGTGGATGGAGGGTTGAATCCGTCGTGGCGTACCATCGATGAAAAAAAAATCAAACCAGTCCTGGTACATGTTCCCACATTCTTCTATGCGATTCTGTGTAAGTCACGCAGAGTACGTGGTTGTTGTCTACTTCCGACATCATTTCGTTTCAATCGACCCCACTCATGTTGGATTGGGTTCGTTTCTGGGGAACAGGCGCAGGCCAATCAATTCCGGTGGTTCTAGCATGCTGACGGAACGTTTTCACAACGGTACGATGGAACAAGCCAGTTGTTGTTCATCCAGATGAAATCGCCACGAAAGTGTTGGGATGTGGTCCCTACTATTGGTTGCAGAATTTCGTACCTATACCGTGCAGCAAAGAGATTGCCCTCAACAACCACAAGAGGCGTACTGTGGCCCCATGCAATACCACTCCAACAAATCACTCCGCCACCACCACCTTGTTGCACGTGTAGGACACAGCGTTAGAGGTGGTCGGTATTACTGGGTTCTCCAAACACGTTGTCTTCGAGTACCAGGATACCAATACATCCGAGTTTTTTCCGTAAGTAACACAAGAAGCCAATTGTGGATCGTCCATTCTGCATGATTTCTTGCCCATATATAACGCAGTCGAGAAGTGACGCTCGTCATTGTCGCTGGGAATGGAAATTTGCGTCATCCAGTCATCTCCGAACAGCTTGATGCTGTATACGATGTCCTCCTGCCTTTTCCAACGCCTAAATCATTTCTGGAGCGCTCTGGCCACCTTTCCTTAACTCAAAAGGTTCAGCTATCGGTCATCCTGTGTACCTATAGAACGATGATGGCCTGTGTAGTGTAAATCGTCAACACTACCTGTCAATTGGAATCTATTTCGTGTCCGCATCAGTTCTTCATTTTGCCTCCGGTGCACACGTCGTGCAACTTTCCTGGTTAACGAGCCTTTTTCACATTACGTGACTATGCCGGCCAGATTACTGACCGCGACAATTCTTCGTGGCATGATGGATGTTAGGTCTACTGCTGCACAGATGTCCTTCATCCATCCCTGCTGGTGCTTTATTCTGGACTGAAAATATTGCAATCCATTCGAATGCGGCGTTCCACCCGTAAGTAGCGACCATAACTGCCTGTACGTTTATCAAAAATATCGATGATGACCTTAAGATTGGCACGGAAATTGTCACTATAGTAACACCTGTACGACGTATCAAGGTGGTGAAACACTTTTGTTTTTATGTGTTAAAAAAAGAGGTATTTTGCTGCGGTGTCTTTGTGTTACCGCAAACTGGTGAAAATACTGTGGCCCCTCTGCTAGACAGTGCGCTTCAATGGAGGTCTAACTGGTCTCTCTCACTGTGAGGGATGTACTGAACAAGTACTTCAACTGTACTTAGCTGTTAAAGGAATTATTAGCCACAATCAATTAGACGAAGCATTTTAATTTCCTTTTTAAAAAACTGGGTTTATCTCTCTGGCTACGTGCGTGTTGTACTACGCATCTGAAGTTCTCGAGTTCGATGCTCAGTCCTTCGTCTGCTCCGAAATTCTGTTTTTCCCTGATCTCGGTTCTTTTACGTATGTCAATGAATTTTGTATGTGAAAAATGACCCTCTCCCTCACCCTCTCCCTCTCTCCCCTCCTTGTTGTCTTCCCCTTCAATTTAATGCAGGATTTATATATTTTCGAGAGGCTGTAGATGCGGGAGCGGCATTCTGAACTTATTGTGTCTTGCTGTGACAGATTAAGCGTCAGACTAAATGATGTAGACACTTCTAAAAATTTTCGTCATCATCATCATTTAAGACTGATTATGCTTTTCAGCGTTCAGTCTGGTGCATAGTGCCCGTTATAAAATTCCTCCGTGATCCCCTATTCAGTGCTAACATTGGTGCCTCTTCTGATGTTAAGCCTATAACTTCAAAATCATTCTTAACCGAATCCAGATACCTTCTCCTTGGTCTGCCCCGACTCCTCCTACCCTCTACTGCTGAACCCATGAGTCACTTGGGTAACCTTGCTTCTCCCATGCGTGTAACATGACCCCACCATCTAAGCCTGTTCACCCTGACTGCTACATATTCACGATTTAATATACGCCTACACATCGACGTCTACTCTGTTTAATTATAAGCTGCAACCTTTCATGGAGGTTCTCCGTCTTTAATTACCACTGAAGCTGAGGCTGCAGGGAAGATATACGTCCTAAAGTGAAATACTAATCGAATCACAAGCGCTAACTTAACAGATTAATTTAGGTCACAGTTTTGTGACCGTGTAAGCCACTTCAAATGTCGGAGAAAGGCACGAGCGTAAGATCTCCAATAGGGCCGTGTCCAGCAGAGTACTGGAGTGTTCGAGTTTCCAGCTCACGACAGATTCATCTTCTAAAAACTACTCTGACGGCAAAAAAATTCTGTCACCACGATGGAGCCGTGCGACACAAATGAAAGTCGGTAGGCGTGTCTATCCATGAGGATTCAAATCAGATTTGCTTTAAATACACGCTGCAACGGTCGTGAGCGTTAGTCACTATTAGTTTGGACTTGGTGAGTAGATGTTACTAAAGAGTGCCTTTAAGATGACGAAGACGCATTTATCAACACCTCAGTTTGAAAGAGATCGTGTTATAGGACTAAGAGAAGATGGAAGTTCCTCCTCCAACGCAGCAGAAAGACTTGGCACGAATGTTGCCACTGCACATGAGTGCTAGCAACGATGATCACGAGAATGATGGTCGTAAGGAGACCGAGCTCCGGACGGTCACGTGGCACTACCGAGAGGGAAGACCATCGTTTTCGGCGTATGGGTCTGGCGCATCGTATTGCATCTGCAGCAGCAATTTGAGCAGCAATTGGCGCCACTTTGACACAACGAACTGTTAAAAATCGGTTACTTCAAGGACACCTCCGAGCCCGAAGCCCTGTAGCGTGCATACCATTGACCCCAAACCATCGCCATTTTTGACATCAGTGGGATCAAGCGAGAGTGCATTGGAGGGCAAGGTTTTCTCATGAAAGCTGGTTCAGTCTATGTGCCAGTGACGGTCGTGTGTTGGTTAGGAAGGGGACAGTTGAGGGCCAGCGACCAACCTGTCTACGTGCTACACACACACACACACACACACACACACACTGGACTTACATCTGGAGCTATGGTATAGGGTGCAACTTCGTGCGAAAGCTGGAGCACTCCTTCGGTCACCCCACGCACGCTGACTGAAATTTGTACGTCAATCTAATGACTTGACCTGTTGTGCCTCCTTTCATAAACAGCTTTCGAGGTGGTGTTTTCCAACAGGGTAACTCTCTACCCACATTCCGCTGTTGTGACCCAACATGCTCTACAGAGTGCCGGCATGTCGCTTTGGTCTGCTACATCACCAGATTTGTCTCAATCGAGTACATATAGGTCATCATCGGACAAGAACTCCATTGTCATCCACAACAAACATTAACAGTCCTTTTATTGACCGGACAAGTGAACAGGTCTAGTACTGCATCCCACTAAGTGACATCCGGCACCTGTACAACATAATGCATGCCCGTTGGAGTGCTTGAAGTCAACATTCTGGCGGTTACACCGGTTATTAATGTATCAGAATTTCACAAATGCGATCGCTTATATCAAGCTTCCATTAACCTGTGATCTTGCAATGTTAATCATTTAAATGTGTTACCTAGAGAACTGTATTCCCGAAATTTCATAACTGTACATTTATTACTTTTTAGTGTTGCGTTTTTTGTACAAGCAATCGCAGTGCTACCCCGCCTTCGGTACTCCAGCCGTTTCCGTGGAATTGCTGCCTGCACAGATTTCGTTACTGTGTTTCATTGATCTCCCTTCCGTCCAATAGGTCTCCGTCTCGTTAATTTGGCACATCTGGGTCGGTTTTACGACCCGGAGGGCTCGCATCTGCCGACAGAGTTCTTGGCACCCCTACCCGTCAGCTGTTCTCCGATATGAGCGCCGGCGGCTGTTCGAGGGGCGTGGGTTATGAGGCGGGACGCCTGCCAGCCGCTTGGAAGTAGAGCGCCCTGCCTGCTGCAGTCTCATCCACTGGTGCGCTGCCACCTGCCAAGTAGCAGCTACGCGATAATTAGGTTTTCTTGCGCGTGGTAACTGGCAAATGGCCGAGAATACATTCCAACAGAATGAGGCTTCTTTTGCAGCCATACATACCTGTCGATAACCACTGCGTAGGACGAAAGAAAAATGTCTTCATTCGAATGCTTACAAAGTAGCTCAGTTTTGAGATGGTCAGGCTACAGTCACTCTGAAACATGTCTTTGTTTCGAGAAAGTCAATATTGAAGGTAAAATCTCCTGCACTTTCCGCTCTAGTGGTCGTATGAAATATGCGTACCTTGCCGTCTACAAACGTTGAAATATCTCATCATTTCTATTGTGTTAGTCATGTAACTTAATCATAACAAACACACACACACCACACACAAGCGCATGCGCGTATTACACGTAATTTATTTTACACATGATGCCTAAGACAAGAAAAACGACGCACCACTAATGAATTATCCAAATAGGACGGAAATCGGTAGATATGGTGTACACGTACAAACAAACGAACTGATACAATTTCAGAAAAACTGTATAATTGGTTCATGCAAGCAGTTATTCGGGTTGGCAATTACCAAAGTTTTTGGATGTCCTCCTGAGGGATACCCAGCCATATTCTGTCCTAATGGCGCGTTAGTTCGTCAAAACCCCGAGCTGATTTGAGGGTCCTGCCCATAATGCTTCAAACGTTCTCAGTTGGGGTGAGATGCGCCGACCTTGCTGGCCAACACAGGGTTTGGCGGGCACGAAGACAAACAGTAGAAACTCTCACCGTGTGCTGAAATGCGACGCAAGGATGACTTGCCACGAAGGTCAACAAAAAGGGTCGAATAATGTCGCAGCACCGCTGTACTGTAGGGGTGCCACCGATAACCAAAGGCTGCTGTGAAAAGAGACTGCACCCCAGACCGCCGCACCCTATAGCGGGCGACAGCTTGCATCTCACCGCTATCCGGTGCGTCTTCATACACGTCTTCGGCCTGTAATCTCAATGACTAAGTAGAACTTTCAGTAATGTGCCCCGCTTCGAAAGGAGCCCCGACGACGAGTGAAGAGGTGTCTAGGGACATCTCAGACAGCGGTATGATACCTACCTATCGCCCGCCATACGGCTCGATAACAAGGAGTGACTGTCTGAGCCGAGGGGTTTATATTTCAGCAAGATAATGCCCGCCCCCACACTGCGCGCCGTTTCCACTGCTTGTCTTCGTGTTGCCAAACCCTGTCTTGGCCAGCAAGGTCAGTTCGGGACTTTTACGAGCTAATGCGTCAAATGGACAGAATTTGGGACGATATCCCTCAGGAGAACATTCATTCAACGACTCTTCACTGAATTGTAAGCCGAGTAGCTGCTGGCCTAAGGAACACAGGTGGACGAAAGCGTTACTGACATGCTCGGTGGTGACGCTCTTCCTCTTGAATAAATCATCCCAGTTTTTCTGAAATTTTAATGATTTGTTTGTTCGTACATGTATGTAAAATCAACCGATATACGTCCCATTCGGATAATTCCTTCGTCGTTCGTCTTCCTTTCGTCTTAACAGTGTATTTAACCTGAATATCTAGCCAATTTCGTCCTACAGTTTTATTTGAGTCCTGAGATAACCTTTAATTCTTACTGACTGACTAAGAATGCGCATGAAGTCAGCCAAATAAAGGAAAGAAATAGTAACGTAGTTCTCTAACATTTTTACGTGTCAGTCCTTCTTAACCCCACCTGCACGGGAAATAACTTATCATGGGGGAAGCCTTCTCAGAGAGGTCCACCGCATGAGCGTCTAAGGAAGTGATTCCAGTGGTGGTTTTCCTTTGCCTTCCACTGATGATGATGAAATGATAATGACGGCAACACAACACCCAGTCCCTGAGCGGAGAAAAACTCCGACCCAGCCGGGAATCGAACCCGGGCCCCTTGGCATGACAGACCACCGCGTTAACCACTCTGATCACTCAGCTATCAGGGCGGACCCAGGGGTAATAGTGATATCTTATTTTCACAATACTTTTATGCAGATAATAACTCATGTATGTACCACAAATTGGTCCAGTTTAGTTGGAATTGTTCCAGACTTTCCTTGGTTACGTTCTTATGTCACCCTTTTTCACCACCAACCTCTGCCATATAGGCACTGCAGGTGTCTTACAGTCACAGTAATTTTTTTTCCAGATAGCAAGTTCTACATGTGTCAAGTCTGTTGGAAATTGCTTCAGGAGTTACAGAGACATGCTGATATGTCACTATTTTGCTGCCTGTACCTTATGGGTCAAACGTCATGGGAACCATCACCAACGAGCATACTGCCCCCGATTCCTCACAGTAATTTTACACAAATAATGAGTCATGTATTCACCACATTCGGCTGAAGCTTCTCCAGACGTTCTCAATTGTTTTAAAACAAACGGCGATGGGAGCTCGAGCTATTGATGCGCATACGACATGCCCACATACGTCACATATGACTATAAAACTTTTGGTTTGTACACAAAAAAATAGTACGAGAAACCGGATTTTTCTATTACATAAAACAAATCTCAGTTTCGATCTCCGCCGCAATTTTTTCTCATCCCGTTCCTTGATAACATAGGTAGAATACAGCCTCTGAAAGATTTTTGAAATTAGTATAATCCATTCAACGTTGTTCCTTTGAAAGATCGGGACTCCTCCATTTTCAGATAGGTTTTTCTCACACACTGACATTTTTTTGCAATAAATGTCTTAAGATTTTGACGTAACATTACCTCGTTTTAAGCAGCAGCTTTACTGATGATTAATACGGCCTACGAGTGCTCTCAGAATGTCTGAATGTATCAGCAGGAGGAAGTAAAGCGTCAGATTCTGACGTGGAAGTGACGTTACTTGTGTAGCAGAGAAGTGTGGTCGAACTCTAGCTGCTCATGTTGTGTATTAACAGTAACAGTAGACTTTTTGCAGATGATGATATTATTAACAATGAAGTACTATATGAAAAAATATGCAGTCCAATTTTAGTAACATTTCAAAGTGGTGCAAGCATTGGCAACTAGCTTTAAGGGAGGCAGACTACCACGAAAAACACACTATTTAAAAGATGCAGCAAATCCACAATTTAGAAGATACGGCAATGAAGTTTTGTGCCATGCGTTACATGAAATTAGCACATTTAGCGTTTCGTTCCTTGAATTATATATATTTAACTTTTTATGAAAATTACATATTTTATTTTTTAAAAAATGTACGTGCCTTTTTCTCAGAAGCTTTTCAAGAGACTTACAGAAAATTTTCCCTGTTTAATTTCTTTGCATATAGCAAGCTTCTCGCATGAGGATTTTTGAATATTTGGAATAGGAGAATTTTAATAATTTTTAAATTATAATTTTATGACTGTAGTATTAAACTCATGCAGAATTCCGAACACTTTGCTCCCTATCTCAGCTTACACTCAGTTTCCGAACGTACTCTTGAGAAAATTTACTGGGCTTATTGAAAAACGTGTACAAAATTTCGTAATTCTAATCCTCATAGCTTCTGAGAGGAAAGTACATGAACTTTTCTTTACTTAACTTTTTTCTTGTGGCACCTCTTCAGAAGCCGGCTGGGTGGCCGATCGGTTCTAGGCGCGTCAGTCTGGAACCGCGAGAACGCTACGGTCGCAGGTTTGAATCCTGCCTCGGGCATGGGTGTGTGTGATGTCCTTAGGTTAGTTCGGCTTAAGTAGTTCTAAGTTCTAGGGGACTGATGACCTCAGATGTTAAGTCCCATAGTGCTCAGAGCCATTTGAACCACCTCTTCAGAAGGCCCCAGAATTGTAATCAGGATTCTCATACTCTTCAAGGTTTCTCTTCTGGTTTCGTGTTTTCAGCCTTCTTTCCTCTACCAGGTCCTCAACTGTCTTTTCCGCCAGAGAGGCGCTGTAAATCCATTTTTCTCAAGATGTGTTAAGTGCAATTTTCTATCTTACAGCCCATTCTCTCTAAAACCTTCATCCTCCCTACGTTCCGATCAATGGAAGAAGTGCATCGTAAGTAGCAAATGTGACAACTGTAGCACATGAAAATGTGGTTTTAGGGCGTTGTTTCCATATGTGTGAATTTAGAGACTCATTTGGATTCTGGATTTAGCCTTAAAAACTCACTTTATTTAGACGTTCAGGATCGGCCACAAACCTTTAAGTGAGTTTGACAAGATCCAGGATACTAACTGGAAGCTTCTCCTTGTGAATGTAGGGGTTATTATGCCTCTAAGCCAGTATGTATTTATACCACCTAACGTGGCACAGATAATGAATGGAATGGTCGTCTGTTAAAACCATGTGAAAATATGTAGCCCACACTCCAGTTTGCATGTCTCTTACTTTGGTTAGGTTCTGACAGACACCCTTGCCATAATACATTTGAAGAGCGTGTGTCATCTGTGAGGCTTTTGTGCCCACCAATGATCTTTCGATCTTCCACCTTTCTTACTGTTTCTAAGATACGGAACAGAGTCAAAGATGATCTACAAACCCAAAGGGTATATATCACAGCCTTCTAGATGCTTCCCGTGCAAGTTTGCTTGAAAGTGTTCCACGGAACCGTCGTCCACCGAGCTAGTTCTGAAGTGTTACTTCAAAACGTGGGCGTGACAGGAAGGTCGCGTCATACATTTAATTTTTTTCTGGCACTTCGAATGAGATTTCAACGCAAACTGTGGGAACTTATTGGCTATGTATTCTACTAACAAATAAAAATTAAACTCAAAATCGACATTTTTCGGACAATTTCGTGAACGCCCCCCCCCCCCCCCCCAAAATGGTTACAAATGTGAATTTGTGCTTTCCGCAAAATGCAAAGCCACGTATCCTTGGCTCGATGCGGCCCGCCACGAATCTCCCTGCTGTGCCAACCTTTTCATCTCAAGAGTAGCAGCTGCAACCGAAGGCCTCAATTATTTGCTGCGTGTATTCCAATCTCTGACTTCCTCTACTCTTAACCCTCTACAGCTCCCTGTAGTACATTGGAAACCACCTCCTGATGTCTTAACAGATACCCCACCATAATGTCCCTTCTTCTTATCAGTGTTTTTCATATATTCCTTTCCTTGGCGATTCTGCGGCGAACTTCCTCATTCATTACCTGATCAGTCTACGCAACACCGAATAAGACTAACAGGAGATACAGAAAGTATACAAAGAAGGGCATCGGAAATGGTGAGGATGGTTTGATATAGCGTGACGGAGATCCATATTAACTTTTAAAGAGCATACGGTTGAAGATCTGTGTTAACTATCCGGCAAATGCGTAATTACAAAATGCCCCCATGAATCACTCCCGGAAGGACTTCATAAACACTATTGGCCAAATTATAACGAGCGCAGAGAAACTGAAGCAGTCATTCTTCCCGCATTCCATTAGCGAGTCAAATGCAACGTATAATAAATGGTGGAACGGCATGTACTCTCTGACATGCACTTCACATTGGTCTGCTGCGTATGCGTAGATATACCTAACAGCTGACTTGCTTTGCCCTGCACACAGACCGCAGAGCAACGGGCGCCTGCAGTGATTTTCGCTCGGGCTAACAAGTTAATGACTATGGACGGAACTGTTGAACGTGCGAACTTCCGGCGATCGGACCACTCGGAGGAGAGAGGTAACTTGTCAGTACGGAAGACAGGGACAAGGAGCGGGCCTCAGGACACCGCCCCGGTGAGGCGGCTAGTGGCCTCGCCAGGGCGTGCGTCACGCGCCTCTCCTGTCACGCCTCTCACGTCCTGAAATGATGGCCCTCCTCCCACTCCCCGCAACGGCTGCCCGTCGTAGGCATCCCAATTGCTCATGCAAGTCGTCTACGACCAATAAATCTTTTTCTGCTCCATGGACGAAACCTCAAACTCAGCTACGTACACGAGTCGTGTTCAGTTTTTGGACAACTAATATGAACCACTGCTTAAAAAGAAAGAGAAAGAGCGAGAGAGAGAGAGAGAGAGAGACTGTTTCCATGAATTACATCTTGCGATATAGGACAGGCAAACGTAAGTCATATATAAGGGGGCGATCAAAAAGTTTCCGTCTGATGGAGTTTAAGAAGCGTATATATGAGACACTGCGACTCCGATGCCGGTATACAGAGTGTTACAAAAAGGTAAGGCAAAACTTTCAGGAAACATTCCTCACACACAAAGAAAGAAAATATGTTATGTGGACATGTGTCCGGAAACGCTTAATTTCCATGTTGGAGCTCATTTTATTACTTCTCTTCAAATCACATTAATCATGGAATTGAAACACAGCAACAGAACGTACCAGCGTGACTTCAAACACTTTGTTACAGGAAATGTTCAAAATGTCCTCCGTTAGCGAGGATACATGCATCCACCCTCCGTCGCATGGAATCCCTGATGCGCTGATGCAGCCCTGGAGAATGGCGTATTGTATCACAGCCGTCCACAATACGAGCACGAAGAGTCTCTACATTTGGTACCGGGGTTGCGTAGAGAAGAGCTTTCAAATGCCCCCATAAATGCAAGTCAAGAGGGTTGAGGTCAGGAGAGCGTGGAGGTCATGGAATTGGTCCGCCTCTACCAATCCACCGGTCACCGAATCTGTTGTTGAGAAGCGTACGAACACTTCGACTGAAATGTGCTGGAGCTCCATCGTGCATGAACCACATGTCGTGTCGTACTTGTAAAGGCACGTGTTCTAGCAGCACAGGTAGAGTATCCCGTATGAAATCATGGCGGTGAATCGAGGATTTACAGTACATACTGACGACACTAATATGAGCTCTAACATGAAAATTTAGCGTTTCCGGACACATGTCCACATAACATCTTTTCTTTATTTGTGTGTGAGGAATGTTTCCTGAAAGTTTGGCCGTACCTTTTTGTAACACCCTGCATAAGCACCGACATGTAGGCAAGGGATTAGTCTAGCTTTACTGTCTTTCCCACGTACTGTAATATCCATGACAATATGTTCTAGCCACGAAATGTTAAAATGATATATGTGTACAAACTTCAACCAATATTATCGATACTACTTATGAAAAGACTGTATCCTGTAAAAATGACAATTATTTCATTATTTCGGTAATAATTTATTTCCTGTGTGAATTAAAATTATCAGAGAACTAAATTCATAGACAACGACAATTATTATCTTTTTTTTGTTATCTGATAATTGTGGTTCAGTTGTTCTTCCTGTACTAACGGATGAACTGTTCGGACGTGAGACGTGTGAGGTATGTAAAGAGGAAACCTGTAACAATATATAGTTAATTATTATTTGAAAAATAGAGTCGCCATTGTCTAGACGTGGATTTGTATTTATTTCAGTTGTAATCCGATCTACTCAATGATTAGGAGCGCAGCCATTAGCGCTAAACTTACCGCGGAGTTTACTAGTAGCTGGTATAAAAAATATGTCGGTATTTATCATTGTAAATGATTTTAAATGCTAAAGAATAGAGATAAAAGGCTTAAAGAGTTTTATCTAAATATATTACCTCGATAACATAAATCGAGAATAACAATAGACAAATTGACTGTCGTCTGTCTGCCGCCGTCTTAGCAAAAATATCTCCGCGGCAGTTTTTGAATCGAGAATTTTAACAAACATAATTGTTGTTAGAAATAAATGAATGGAAATAAATGTGCATCGGTGGTCCCGAACCTACTTTAAAAGACAGAATTCAACTTAGATTGAATTTTTAAAAATAGTGTTCACAGCACGTTACGTAGTATCAATTTCGTATTTGCTGATCTATGAAGCCTAATTATTTCTGACGATTTACATGAAATATTTTAATAGGAGACATACGTCAGTGTTGTGCGCGGGTAGTATTTTGTGACTAAATGTTCCTTTTGCTAGAGAAAAGTGCTTCCATGTTAAGTAACAGTTTTGTAAAATCTGATAAATGATATGCAATTTAGTGCTACTCACCTGACTTTACAGACAACATTTCTACACAACGTCAAGTGGAGATTTCCTTAGCAGAGTGACAAATATTAGCCGGGATAAACATTTTTGAAATCGAACGAATTGATACGCTGACAATAGGTAACTGCTTTTATTTTATTTTATTTTTTTTGATCTACCTGAAATATCATTTATAAGTAATTAAAGTCACGGTTCTAGGCGCTACAGTCTGGAGCCGAGCGACCGCTGCGGTCGCAGGTTCGAGTCCTGCCTCGGGCATGGATGTGTGTGATGTCCCTGGGTTGGTTAGGTTTAATTAGTTCTAAGTTCTAGGCGACTGATGACCTCCGAAGTTAAGTCGCATAGTGCTCAGAGCCATTTGAATTAAAGTCACAAAATACTATAAACCGGTTTCGCCACAGTACATTTGGTAAATAATGAAACGTGAACAATAACGACATTATTACAAAGTGCGTCCAAACAGGACCACAGTTCTGTCATTCTTTTCGTGGCTGCCGAAGGACAAACACCGGTAAACATCAATCGGAGAATGAAGAGTGGAGAAATTACTCCAAACAAGAAAGGCGAAAATTGCGGCAAAGGGTGCTGCTGCTTGATGGTAACGCACGCCACCATATTGCAAATGTCGTTCCGCAGAAGTTATGCCAACACTCGTAGCAGGCACTCGAGCATCCGCCATATAGTCCTGATCTCTTCCCATGCCTTCGGTAACATAACCAAGACCTTGGGGACGACGATTCCTGTTGCATGAGCATGTGTAGCGGGCAGTTACTGACTACTTCAACGCGGCAGGACTTGGTGTATCACCCACCAAGAATTTTCAACCTCGTGCGTCTGTGCGGTGACTGCCTCAATGTTCTGGCTATTTTTCCGGATTGACGTTTCTGGTCTGTACACAACTCGAACGGAAACTTTCTGATCGCCCATTGCACAACAGTAATTATTCTTGCAAAATGATCAGTACTGCAGGAATTATCGTTTAAGGAAGAAATTTATTGTGTGCACAATCAAAACACCCTATGAAGACTGAATTATATTTCGATCATGTGACTGGCAGGTGACGTTCAACATCAAAGAATTCATTAAACCAGTCTCTGACAACTACATATGTTAAGTTGGAGCATTATCGTCTTAGCACACACGTCATTTGCGAGGAGTTCCTGGAATTTTGTGAAGATGGTCGCTCAGAATACTGACATAAACCCACAGTCAGTGGCCCACCGACGTGGGAATGGAAGTCACAATCTGTAGTCGTGCACACATTATGCCGTTCCTGCACAGGAGCGAAAAAAAATCTTAATTCAAAGCTGCTGCCTGGTATCGGCGGATACATACGGTATTACTGTGCCTATGTCGTCAAGAACGATTCACTGTTCCTTCGAACGTGCGTGCATATCCGAAGGAACATAGCACCATTCTTCTTAAAAACACAGGCACTGCAATGTAGTAATGAATTAACGTTAACTTCTCCAAGACACCGAGGTCACTGCAGACAGCTCAAGCTGAGCACAGAGAAGCAAACCGGTCGTGCCCTATTCAAAGGAATCATTCTGGCATTCGGCATTTGAGTAAGGTAATTTAAGTAATCCACGAATGACCTAAATCTGGATGGTAGGATGCAGATTTTAACCGCCGTACTCACGAATGAGCGTCCAAATTATATTACTGCTTGTAAACGAGTCTCATGTAATTACTATGGACATTTCGGAATATTAAACAGACGAAGCGATTTCCTCATATACAGGCTGCCGCATTCGTACACATTTCGGCCTGTTTAAGATCGATGGTACGCTATCCCGAGGACATCATGTATCTCGGGCCGAATCAAATTCTGATGTACAAAACACCACCGTGATAGTAAATACCTTAATGCTTTCAGTCAAAGGTGCTTACTTCCGCAGCACACAGCTGTTTAAAGGAAACCCTATATACAATATGTGTACACACTGCTGAGTCAAAACACTATGACCACCTTCATAGTAGCATGTTGGTGCACCATTAGAAAGCAGTGGAGTAACAATCCTGTGTGGCTCATTTGAGAAGTCCTGCTACGCTTCCGGAGGTACGTGGATCCGATATTAACACAGATATCACTCAATTCCCGTAAATTATGGTTCGGTGGTTTGTGGGTGCCCTGTAGCATCCCAGATTTTATCCATCAGGTTCAGGTCAGGTGCGTACGGTGGCCAAGACATCGCGTGTGTTCACAGTCAAGCTACTGTTGTATTATTAGAGGTCTACTGACAGAGGTATCTGAGGGATTTTAGCTTACAACTTAACTCTGTCGTTTCTGGATAAGGGTTCCTTATCTAAAATTGATAGCTTACCCTTCTCCACAATCCCTGGAAGTTTTTAACATCGTCACGGAACCATTCTGTATATATAAACAGCAGAGGGCCTATAATGCTTCCTCGTGCAACCACAGCTGTAACCTTGGTTACGCTATACGATTTTCCGTCAGTTACTACGAAAAGTGATCTTTCTGACAGAACGTCACGAATCCATTCGGACACGTGAGACGATACTCCACAGGTGCACAGTTTCTGAGGAACGGCCGTCAAAGGCCTTCTGGGAATCTAGAAATTTCAACTTGAGATGCCCTGTCGATATCACTCATCACTAATTGCGAATAAAGAGCCAGATCCGTTCCGCAACAACGTTTTTTCTGAATCCCCGCTTGGTACATGTCAGTACATGGTTTTCTTCGAGGTAATTCACATCGGAACATGGTGTGTGTTCCATCACGCACCGTCAGCCCGAGAAAAGCAATGAGACTGACAACACTACGACCGATCTGGCAACGCTGTGTTGTTGCTCTTCTGTAGATCGGTGTGTTCATCGCTTTGAAACGCTTGGTCCGAGTGTCAGCTCCGTACAGCCATCATGTGATTTTTTGAGAGCGCTGTATGTGACGTTGTGCTTTTGGGATATGTTACGAAAATGGAACTGTGGAATTCAGAGCAACGTTATGCAACCAAGTTTTGTATTAAACTTGTGGAATCCGCGAGTGTGACCTTTGAGAAGTTGAAACAGGCCTATGGCGAACATTCCTTATAAACAGAAACAAGTATCTCGCTGGCACAAATCATTTCTTGAAGGTCGAGAATACGCTGAAGATTAACATTGGTAATAATACCTCTAACTTCAAAAACCGACGAGAACGTCGAACACGTGCGGTGATCTTGTGATATGAAGCCGACGATTAACGAGAAGGATGGGTGACCTGTTAAACACTTTCACGGTACAAAGAATTTTGACCGAAATTTTGGACATGCGATAGGTTTCTACCCAAATGGTGCCTCATTACTGAGCAGGAGGACAATCGAAGGAACGTGTGTCTTGATCTTCGCGAGACTACTGCCACTGGCAACAAATGGTTTAGTCGTGTGATCACAGGTGATGAATCTTGGATTTTTGAGTACGATCCAGAGAAAACGGCAAACTGAGGAGTGGTACACTGAGACACCTGCTCGACTGAAAAAAGCTAGAATGAGCAAATCAGAGATCAAAACAATGATTAGCTTTTTTGATAGTACGGGTACCGTGCATGAAGAATGTGTTCCTCCAGGACAAACTGTCAACCAAATGTTTTACAAAAATGTCCTTGAAAGGCTCAGAAAAAGGGTGAATCGATTGAGAGTGGACGCTGCAGACAAATGATGCTGCTTCACGACAACGCCCCATGTCACACGGCCATTTCGATCTCAGAATATTTGACCTCAAAAGCCGTTCCTGTTGTTCTACTGCCGCCTTATTCTTCGTGACGTTTTCCTTTTCCTGAAATCGAAAAATATCATGAAAGGACGTAATTTTGGGACTCCGGAGAACATTCGAAAGAATTTGACAGACACGTTAAAGGCCCTACCAGCTGCAGCCTTTAAGCGCTGCTATCAAGGCTGGAAACAAAACGACTCCGCCGGTGTGTAACTGCCGAAGGGAATTACCTAGATGGGGACAATACTGCTGTTTGCAAAAAATTGAAAACTTAAATAGATAAAAAAAATCAGTCTCATTAATTTTGTCACACACCTCGTGGACTAGATTAGACGAAGCCAGACCAGCCGCAATGGGAGTGGCAGCCACTACAATGGAAGCAGGGCAGGGCGCGGTGTCTCTCTGCGGTGCCGCAGCTGGCAGGCTGCGGTTTCTTCCGTAAAGCGAGCCAGGCACCCTGCGGGGCCTAAGCTGCAGAAAAAAGGAGGCCGCTCAAAAAGAAGAGGAGGACATGGAAGGGAAGGGAAACCGTGAATCAAGTCTGTACCAGGCGGTAACACGACCCGCCGCGACACTGTTCATGTAACGCCGAGGGGAATGGGCGCCTTCCCAAAAAAAGGGAATACAGGTCTGAATATTAAGGACTTCTTTACCTGAACTTTCGCCAAGGCGCGCAAGAACTGTTCCGCAAACAATGCAAGCTATACTACTGTGCGCTGTAGCAACTTTACGTGCAAATCTTTGGAAACTACTTTATTCACCGATCTATTTGTTTCCCAAACATATGGCCACATTCAAAAAAGATTAGTCACTCACAAGGCATCGACAAATTTGCAATTAACCCACTGGCACGCACATGCCGTGTAGGATACAGATTCCAAGGAGCCTCTGGGATAAGAGCCATTACCAGAAAGCATCAGGAATAACTGGTTTTATATTCAAGCGTTCAGGGTAGTACCGTACAGGAATGGTTATGTTTGTAAACTAGCTTTCTCTGCTGCAGGTGTTTAATGCTAGATGGGTTTATGAAATTATTTCAATTTTCAAGAGCGTTTTTCGTGTATTACGCCATTTACCGGTGTTGTTTTCCATGTGTGAGGTGCTGTATTGCTCTGTTGTTTCTACTGTATATATGAACAATCTCAATTTTGTGATTGATGAGTGAAGAAATTGTGAATTTGCAGAAAATTTCTAATTAGCGTCTTCTTGTAGTCCTCTCCTACAGAAACTCATATATTGAACATCTCTCTCACAACTTTTAGTGCACAGTACATGTTGAAGCAGCAAACGTACAAAAACCAAGTCACAGGGATTTCTTTTAATGTAATAAACGGACATTACGTTATACAGCGCCCACGAAGACGATATGTTTTTCTTTGGTATTTAATTTGAGTCATTATTTGCTTATATATTATTTACAAAGATAATTGTATGTGTTACTATTTTATTTGCTGGTTCAAGGATAGGCCTACAGTAAAATCACCTGAAGAAATTCACTGAGTCACTTCCCAATTTTTCTATTTAATATTTTGCCCTAATATTTTTTTGTAATGTGAATGTATCTCCTGTTCTTTCACCACATCCATTTTAAAACCTTTATTTCATTGAGTACTTTGGATATTTTGATCTATATTTGCAAACTGGAGTCCGCGTGAGCGCGCGCACGCACGCACACACACACATACGGGAAATGAAACATCGCGGTAACACGACCCGCCACGTACGCTCCAATTTGCTATGTATCTGTGGTGAGCAGAGTTGTAGAACTACGGTTGGCTACCGTAATTATCCGTACAATACGGCAGTTTTCCTAGTAGCATTGGTTAGTTATGGTCGTACTCGCGTTACCTGTACGTTAGGTGTGTTGCATAGCTATCGAACGTTAACTTACAGCGATCGCTTTCTTTACTTCTGCTACCAGTGTCTTGAGTCCTCTCTAAAAAAAAAAAAAAAAAAAAAAAAAAAAAGAAAGCGGTGAACAGTTTAGACTACATTTCTGTTCTGCATAGTTATTGTCCAGTCTATTACTTAAACAGTACACAGTATTTATAGCAAAACTGAAATTCTCAGTGCTTATGTCAGGATTTGTTCGAAAATTTATTAGTAACGAGGAAGAAACGGCTGCTGTAGCAAAAATAAAGATAACCATACTTGCATCAAAAGTAATTGCTATGGTTACATACTAGTGAAGTAGTTAAGCAATTTATATTGTGTAAGGATATAAAGTACACAATTGACTAACAATGAATGATGTGTGCTTCTAATTATGTGTAAAACTAACAAAAAACCAAAGCAGCCGTCGACTCTCCGTTTCTTTCTTACATACTCATTTATGTTTCTTTTCCAACCAATGCTTCCAATATTACCGGTAATCCCACCATTTAGTATGTCATTTACGTAGCGTACCGAGGGTACCGAACCGTAGTTTTTGTAGAGCACAACTCCTGGTGTGGAAATTTTTGCCTGTTTGTCGAAGGTAAAACACGGAGCATGGCATCTCCACAGGCGCCGACTCCATGGGGCCTGAGGAGGCCCGAGCCCCCTCAATAGTTTAAGAAAATTATTGGTTATATTATGCTTTGTAAAATCACAAAATTATGTTGGATTTTTTTATTTTCCTTGTCTGACGATGGTTACCTTTTCCAACACATTCATTAATGAGTTAAAACGAATAATTATTACAGCAGTAAGTAGGCTAACTGAAATCGAGTGGTGTGAGCCATGATAAGTGTTACGGTGCTGCATGCACACTTACAGGGTGCTTCAAAAATGACCGGTATATTTGAAACGGCAATAAAAACTAAACGAGCAGCGACAGAAATACACCGTTTGTTGTAATATGCTTGGGACAACAGTACATTTTCAGGCAGACGAACTCTCGAAATTACAGCAGTTACAATTTTCAACAACAGATGGCGCTGCAGTCTGGAAAACTCTATAGTACGATATTTTCCACATATCCACCATGCGTAGCAATAATATGGCGTAGTCTCTGAATGAAATTACCCGAAACCTTTGAAAACGTGTCTGGCGGAATGGCTTCACATGCAGATGAGATGTACTGCTTCAGCTGTTCAATTGTTTCTGGATTCTGGCGGTACACCTGGTCTTTCAAGTGTCCCCACAGAAAGAAGTCACAGGGGTTCATGTCTGGCGAATAGGGAGGCCAATCCACGCCGCCTCCTGTATGTTTCGGATAGCCCAAAGCAATCACACGATCATCGAAATATTCATTCAGGAAATTAAAGACGTCGGCCGTGCGATGTGGCCGGGCACCATCTTGCATAAACCACGAGGTGTTCGCAGTGTCGTCTAAGGCAGTTTGTACCGCCACAAATTCACGAAGAATGTCCAGATAGCGTGATGCAGTAATCGTTTCGGATCTGAAAAATGGGCCAATGATTCCTTTGGAAGAAATGGCGGCCCAGACCAGTACTTTTTGAGGATGCAGGGACGATGGGACTGCAACATGGGGCTTTTCGGTTCCCCATACGCGCCAGTTCTGTTTATTGACGAAGCCGTCCAGGTAAAAATAAGCTTCGTCAGTAAACCAAATGCTGCCCACACGCATATCGCCGTCATCAATCCTGTGCACTATATCGTTAGCGAATGTCTCTCGTGCAGCAATGGTAGCGGCGCTGAGGGGTTGCCGCGTTTGAATTTTGTATGGATAGAGGTGTAAACTCTGGCGCATGAGACGATACGTGGACGTTGGCGTCATTTGGACCGCAGCTGCAACACGGCGAATGGAAACCCGAGGCCGCTGTTGGATCACCTGCTGCACTAGCTGCGCGTTGCCCTCTGTGGTTGCCGTACGCGGTCGCCCTACCTTTCTAGCACGTTCATCCGTCACGTTCCCAGTCCGTTGAAATTTGTCAAACAGATCCTTTATTGTATCGCTTTTCGGTCCTTTGGTTACATTAAACCTCCGTTGAAAACTTCGTCTTGTTGCAACAACACTGTGTTCTAGGCGGTGGAATTCCAACACCAGAAAAATCCTCTGTTCTAAGGAATAAACCATGTTGTCTACAGCACACTTGCACGTTGTGAACAGCACACGCTTACAGCAGAAAGACGACGTACAGAATGGCGCACCCACAGACTGCGTTGTCTTCTATATCTTTCACATCACTTGCAGCGCCATCTGTTGCTGAAAATTGTAACTACTGTAATTTCGAAAGTTTGTCCGCCTGAAAATGTACTGTTGTCCCAAGCATATTGCAACAAACGGTGTATTTCTATCGCTGCTCGTTTAGTTTTTATTGCCGTTTCAAATATAGCGGTCATTTTTGAAACACCCTGTAGAATTTGTCCCGGTGCGCGAACCTTCGGGTGAAGTCTGGCGCCGGAGGGCCAGCGCTACGGCCGCGGCGACATCAGAAGGACTGGGGCAGAAGCGCCTGGAACCCTCCGCCTCGCGTCGCCTTGACGCTTCGCGGCATTACGACGCCGCGGCTGTATAAAGCCCCACCCTGCTGTCGCAGTCATTCAGTGTGGATAGTTTCGTTCAGTGCATGCTGCAGACGTGTTTAGTGTTCCGACTTTAGTGTCTAGTGGACTATTTTATATGACTGTATTTTATTCATTTACTTTAGTCTCTTAGTGTATTGTAAATTAAGTTTGCAATGGATAAATTTGTTACCAAAAAGGCGCGCTTGGAAGTTTCAACCTCCAACAATTATTGTGTCGTCAACTGCTCCGTCGTCTTCAGGCAAGAACCGTTCACAGCCGAAACCTGGACAATCCAATACGGGAAGATCATTTCAGTAGTCTTGGCTGATCAAATATACATGGCTGGAATATGAAACATCTACCGAAAAAGTTTTTTGCAAAACCTGAAAAGAGGCAGATGCTAAAAAAAATCTATTACAATTTTCTTCAAAACAAGAAGATGAATTTAGTTCCGTAGAGTTTTCTAATTGGAAAAAGGCTTTGGAAAAATTCCGTCTTCATGAAAATAAGTTTACGCATAAAGGTGTTCCGAAACTAAATTCTATCTCTAACCTAAGTGAGGCCTCCCAATTCAATGAACAGTTTGATAGTGATACGAAGAGGCCGTTTAGCTCTTGAGACAATTTTTACTACCGTGCCATTTCTGTGCCGACAAGGACTAGCGATTAGAGGGCACGAAGATTTTTTTTTTCAATTGTTGGAACTCCGAAAGAATGACATGCCGGAGTTTAAAGATTGGTTAGGGCGTTCGGCGTATAAGTGGATGTCCCACGATATTCAAAACGAGGTCACTGACCTGTAAGGAAAGTCTGTGTTGAGAAAGGTATTGGCTTCAGTCAAGAAAACTGAACATTTTTCTATTATGATTGACGAAACAAGTGATTCTTCGATTCACGAACAAGTGTCATTTGGTATTCGTACTTTTGATGATTAAGGAATCATCAACGAAGAATTAAGGCTTATATGAGACCCCCAACACTGAATCACAAACTCTATCTAGTATTTTAAAAGACGTTTTTGCTCGTCTTGATTTGTCAATGGATAACTTAAGAGGACAGTGATATGATGGTGCCTACAATATGAGAGGTAAGATGGTCGACATATGAGAGGTAAGTTCAAAGGAATAAAAAAGTTAGTTTTGGATAGACAACCAACAGAACGTTATGTGCACTGCACTGCTCACAGTTCAGACTTGGTAGTTGTAGACAGTCTCCGCCATCTTAC
This sequence comes from Schistocerca americana, assembly GCF_021461395.2. Lineage (NCBI taxonomy): Eukaryota > Metazoa > Arthropoda > Insecta > Orthoptera > Acrididae > Schistocerca > Schistocerca americana. Next base: position 212,669,094 of record NC_060122.1, on the reverse strand, counting down.
GTCTATGAGGGATATTATGGCTTTAGCCAAGGACTTAATAAACACGGTAACGGAATCCAACAAAAGAATAGGACTTTTCAGAAGCATACGCTATGAGAGCGCCAACGACCAAGCTGGTCTACGACCCCTTTGTCCGACTATGGACTATGCAAGCTTCTAGTATCTTGAGAATATTGAGGAACTCTGAAGAACTTCTAGAGTTTTTTGAAACATTTTCTGCAGAGGATAAAATATAGGCACGTTACAAATGTGCAGGGTACCTTTAGTCAACGTTACAATTCATGTAATGAACCCAGTAGAGGATGTCAACGAAAAAACTCCATGCCTTCATCTAAGTGTTGCTGATCTTGAAAAAATATATGAGGTCTTGATTTGTATATTGAACACTTCTGGGAATCGTGTTTAAAAGAAAAACATTCACAAGTTAATGATCCTTCGCTTCCTCGGAATCTAAGTATACCAAAGAAGTATGAAAACAACGAAGCCAGCTCACCGCACACTTTCAAAACCCCAAAGGAATACTACAAAGCTATTTACATTGAAGGTTGTGAAACGGTGCGAACTTGCATTATTGAGCGGTTTGCTTCAGCTGGACTCATACAGTCATTGCAGTTGAACAACAGTGCTTTTAGTAAACAGAGGTAAAACAAATTTGTAAAAATCAACTGTTTTTCAAAAATGATCTAGACATTGAGAGACTGCGCTTACACTTGAGTATGTTAGCCGACATCGCTAATAAAAAACAACTGGTCTTAAAAAACATGAGTGATGTAAGAAACTACATTACACAAGAGCCTGCAGTTGGAGAAATGTTATGTGAAGTAGTGAAGTGCATTAAGCTTCTCCAAGTAGTTCCAATCACGACAGCAACAGCAGAACGGTGATTTAGCGCCCTTAGACGTCAGAAGCCAAATCTCCGATCAACAACGGGACGGAAGCGATTGAACAACTTGGCTGTTCTTCATGCCCACCGAGATGTTTTGGATGAATTGGATATCCGACCAGTCATCAACGACTTCATACTCAGTAATCCAGTCAGATGGTCGACATATGCACTTTTCTAAAGACACTCTAGCCCCAATAATGGCATTTAGAGCAATATTAAAAATCTTTATAGAACAGAGAATTAAATACGTACATAATATTAAATTTTCAGTTTCGAAATATTAGTACTAGTCTAGTACTGTATTACTACAGTACTGTATTATAGTTATTTTCAAATAGTTAAATATTTTTAGGGCGTAAGACCCAATTAAAACCCGCTATTTACATACTTTTTGACTGAAAGTATTAGGCATACTCTATTAACTGTATTAAAGCATTAACTTTGAGATCTTGTTTTTATGTAATGAACCCTGAGCCTTATTCAGAGGAAGCTTAAATTAGCTATTACACTTCTTAATGAAAGTGCTATTACTGTGCGACGGCAATATTTTATGTTTCATTATTTTAATGATAGTTTAGGATTTATTTAAACATAATTTCAGTATTTTCAGCGCTATATAATCACTGCACTGTAAAAGTGTATAAGCATTATTATTACTGTTAATTAAATTAGCTTTTAACGAAAATACCGTCGGTGTTTGTTTTGTTTCTTTTTTCAAAGCCAAAAAATGTGTCAGGCTTGTTGAGTTGCCCGGAGTTTCGAGTTACCTAGAGTCCAGTTTTCGGGATTCTAATGTTGATCATTTGAGTCTAAAGTGCTTAAGAAACTTTAAAACTCACTATTTTTCATCTAAAATTTAAAAAATTTTCCGGGGCAATAGCCCCAATATTTTTTACAAGTCGGCGCCCCTGGGCATTAACAGAAAATGCCGAAACGTAAGAAAACGAATGTTAGGAAATGTTAATACTAGTGTATCTTTACTTCTTGATAGATACTGTGGAATTACTGAATAGTCGACTATCTCTTATTAAAGCAACGTCGATCATGATTTACCAACAGAATCTTTGCTCCTAAACTAAACCAATATTATACGAACACTATTTTTTATACTTATCGCATGTTTACAACAACAGCACTAAATTACTGATAGCTTGCTGGTTCCAGAGATGCTTCCGGCACTGCATTTTAGAATTTATGTAACAAGTACATATTTCGAATCTTTAACTGGTTTCAATTTACAACCCTATTTTTTTTGCTATCGGTAATTGAGGATCTACAACAACTAAAAATCATAACAGGTATCATTGGGGACACATTCCTTTGGCTAATTCTTAAATTTTTTAAGCATCAACGAGATCATTTATGACCGAATATTGAAATTCAGTCAAACGGCCATTTTCAAAAGTAATGTTCATTCGACCAATGCTAGGCCATTGGGCAGCTTAATTCTACTATCAAGAGCATACTTCGTTTTTCCGGCCTCTCGTCCCTTAAACTGAAGGGTTCAAATGGCTCTGAGCACTATGGGACTCAACTGCTGTGGTCATCAGTCCCCTAGAACTTACTACTTAAACCTAACTAACATAAGGACATCACACACATCCATGCCCGAGGCAGGATTCGAACCTGCGACCGTAGCAGCAGCGCGGCTCCGGACTGGAGCGCCTAGAACCGCACGGCCACCGCGGCCGGCAAGCTGAAGGGTAGAGGGATCTATTTATATAGATTTCTGACAGACGTCAACGCGAATTTCAGAGTGAGTTAACATTGAGGTAGAGCGTGTCACCGACAGGTTCTGTTTTTTTTATTTTCTTTATTGACTACCAAATTTAGGTTTCCATCACTGGAAAATCATGACCGATAGCTGTAGACGATGTGACTATCAACTGTGTTTACGTAACAAAAGCAATTAACATATGAAAACATGGCGTGAATTATTGCTTGATACATTAAAAACAGCGCCAGCACCAGTGAACCCTGGGACCAAACTCCTGGAATGGGCTGCACGCAGTGTAATTCATTGTTGTTTACTGATGAAATCCATAGAAAATCTATTTGTGGTTTAGTAGTATGGGGGCACAGAATTTGAATAGTGAACTGAAGTGTAAGGAGGTGCTACAATACGAGTTACAGTTTCAAAAAATGGTTCAAATGGCTCTGAGCACTATGGGACTTAACTTCTGAGGTCATCAGTCCCCTAGAACTTAGAACTACTTAAACCTAATTAACCTAAGGACATCACACACATCCATGCCCGAGGCAGGATTCGAACCTGCGACCGTAGCGGTCGCGGGATTCTAGACTGTAGCGCCCAGAACCGCTCGGCCACTGCGGCCGGCGTTACAGTTTCAATTAAGCTAAATACACAGGGTGAGGCTCTTACTATTGCCGCCAATAATAACTCCGGAAGTATGATAGGAGCTGAAAGTTTGTGGGACAAAAGTTGCATGGGACAACGGGGGCAACAATATGACGTTTTTTTGTTTCTAGGTGGGGTCGCTTCAGAGATATGAAGGTCAACTTTATTTCTTTAAATGGGATTCTATAGTTTGGTGCTTAAAAATGTGCCGGAAACCCATCGTGTTGATAACACATTCTGTTCCTTGTTCCTAAAGCTATTTGTTCCAAAAACCGACCTAATGTTTCTTGCAGGAATGTGGTGTACTTCCTGTCATTAAGATTTCCTTCGATGAAATAAGGGCCTATAATTCTGTCCCCCAGAATCCCACACCATACAGTCACCGACCACTGTTTTTAATGTGCAACTTGCCGCAGCTAATATGAATTTTCAGTTGCCAATAATGCATGTTATGCAAATTAACATTTCCATGATTAGTGAATGTAGCCTCGTCAGTAAATAAAGTCAAATTAATAAATGTGTCATCCCTCTGAAGTTGAGCCCATCGCCAGAATTCAATGCGACGCATACAATCCGTACCAGTTAACTCTTGGTGGAGACTGATACGGTAAGGATGATATTTATGGCGATGCAGAACACGAACAACAATACTCTGGCTCATGCCAGATTCCATTGCGATTTGACGCGAGCTAACGCGAGGATCTCGAACCACATTTGCAAGAGTACCAATTTCCGATTCCTGGTTAGTACCTTTCCTTTGCCGGATGTTTCCGATGCGTTAAAGATCCAATTGTTCTCAATTTACCATGCACATATTTAAATGTACGACGTGTAGGGTGAGTACATTGAGGGTATCTTTCAGGGTATAAGTCCCTATGTCTCACTGAATTTCGTTGGAATTCTCCATAAATTAGAAGCATATTGACTTGTTCTTCGAATTCACTTGATTCGACGATACTAGTCACACCATTCCCGAATTCACTTGATTCGACGGTACTAGTCACACCGTTCCTATTAGTGTTGTACTGCGAAAACGTAGAATGATGTTTACATGTCAATGGCACGTTAGATGGATACGCCGTATTCGGCAAATATTTACACGTACTATTTGCACGATATACGGAAGAGAATTGTCAGAGCATGTGATTCGGCAAGTGCAGATGTGATAAGGAATACCACTCAATCCATGATAAGAAGATTGCAGCACTGCATTAATACCAATGGTCATCACTTCGAACACCTTCTGTAAATGGACGTTCATGCCAACTTTTTGGCCTTCGCTCACCTTCAAAGACCTTAGTGTTACACATCATTGGATTCGTCTCGACAGCCGCTATCAGAACATAAGTAGCAAACCATAGCGTCCCATTTAAAGAAACAAAGCTGACCATATCTCTGACGCCACCCCACGTAGGACCAAAAAGCCAACATCGTATTATGGCCCCCGTTGTCCCATGCAACGTTTGTCCCACAAGCTTTTCAAGCTTTTCAGCTACTACCATACTTTCGGAGTTATTCTAGGTGGCAATAGTTAGTGACTCACCCTGGATGTTAAATTAAAAATAGGTTCGTTAAAACGATGCTTACTCCCGGCGTTTGGAACTGCCATTGTGAATTTTGCTGTTTAATTGCTGCTACATATATTAAAATTCATTCTAGAAATGTGCGTTTAACATTCAACGCTACTTAAAACCTGTGTCAGAGTTCACCAATCATAGTGATTTGGAAGTGGCACACTATCAGCATCAAATGAGCAGACTTCTTTTCGATAGTTAAGAAATATGGAGAGCGTCTTGACCAACCAAACACACTAAAATCGAGGCAGCTCATAACAGCATGGGCTACGCGAACCAGAGGTGATCATGTTGTGAAACCAATGACACCCCTTAACATCATGCTATGGGTTGGACTCTGTAACTATGACAATTCTGATGTCTAGCAACGTTCGTTCTCGGAGCCTCCACACACCGTTACGCCCATTGTGTTGCCGTACATTGAACTGAGAATGTCTGGGAGGACGACGCGATGCTTCACCTGTGTTTTCCTGGGGCGTCACTGTCAATAGGCGTGTCTCTGCTGCCACGTCAAAGGAGGCCCCAACATGGTCGCCATGTTGACAGTCCGTCGTACTCCAGATTTCGTCGCGCAGTTAGTGTGGATACTTGTCTCGATGCACGCAAGTCTGTTACCTGACTCATGTTATGTGACGTGGTTGTACTACCCTGGACGGCCGAGCAAACAATGTGCCTGTCCTCTCGGATACTAGACGTGCAGTGCTGTCGAAATTCTGAATGGCGTTGAGTACGGCCTTTGTGAATGCAACGACCTCATATTCCCACTACCATCATTAGACCCTGACCGACTGCAGTCTCTATTGGCCGCGTGTCTGCCGCTTTCGAATTCTGACACTTGATGGTACATGTTTTCCCTTATTATAAGAGGTGTAGCACTATCTTTCCTGATTAGAATACTCTCTTTGAATTTCAGAAGGTAGCAGGGGTAAAATACAGCGAGCGAAAGAGCTTGTTATAGCACTCAAGGGGCACGAAAGAGATGCAGTAGTTGAGAAGGGAGTGAGACAGGATTGTAACGTATCCTCGATGATATTAAATCTATACAGCGAGCAAGCAGTTGGAAAAAAAAGGAAGAAAGAAAATTTGGAGTACGAATTACAGTTCAGGGAGAAGAAATAAAAACTATGAGGTTTGGCGATCACATCGTGATTTTGTCAGAGCGCAAAGGACTGTGAAGAGCTGTTAAACGGAATGGAGTATCCTCAAAGGAGTATACAAGATGAACATCAACAAAAGCAAGACAGAACAATGGAACGTATTCGAATTAAATCAGGCGATTCTGAGGGAATTAGATGAGGAAATGAGACACAACGTAAAAGACGAATTCTGCTATTTAGGCAGCAAAATAACTGATTATGGCAGAAGTAAAGAGGATACAAAATGAAGACTGGCAATGGCAAGAAAAGCGGTTTTGAAGAAGAGGAATTTGCTAACATGGAATTTAGATTTAAGCGTTAGGAAATATTCTCTGAAGGTATTTGTCTCGAGTATAGCCACGTATGGAAGTATAACTTAAACGTCTCACAGTTTAGACAAGAAAAGAATAGAAGCTCTGCTGCAGCAGGACTACGGAAAGGATTAGGCTTGCGCAGGATAGAACAGCGTGGAGGGCTGCATCAAACCACGTATACTCAACCCTGAATTAATTTTTCACTCTCCACGGGAGTGTGTGCTCCATCGAAAATTTCCACAGTGCGGGGATTCGAGTCTGTCCGGCACAGCCTTAATTTGATCTATTTCGTGCAAATAATCCCTTCCCTATTTCTTTACAAGGTTATAGCTGGTGCAGTAGCTGCCAGTTCAAGGCGTTTAACTTGAGAATCTGAACTGTTATATATTTTAACGGGTCGCTGCCCTTGTAGAACTTTCGGTTTTGCTGCCGCGGAGCAGTGGTTAGTGTACCTAGACGACGTAATCTGAGGCACCGCCGCCTCCTACGAAACCATTCGCAGGTCGTGTCTCCGCGGGGGCGACGACACGACGAGGACAACTGAGACAGAGGAAGCGGGGCAGGTAGTGGTGGCGGCAGCGGCAGTCGTGGTGCGTGCAGTCGCAGCCGTCAATCCCGGCGGAGCAGAGCCGCGGCTCCGCGAGCGGGCGAGGCTGCTCCTGCGGCTTGCGCAGCGGGGTTGCCAGCTCGGCAAACTATTGTGGCATGCGGCAGGGGGCAGCGGCGCGGCGCACCGAGCCACAGGTACGAATACGGGCGTGCCGGTCACCGGGGCTGTCGCGGAACACGCTTGCCCGCTCCTTATCGGCCACTGGATAACGGGGCTGTGCTGCCCAATCGCGATTGCCTATACCACACAGTAATGTCTTTGTGTCTATACTCACGTCCACGTCCTCGCGCTAACCTCAACAAACCACTTTGTTGCGGAAGATCTATCGTCAAGAACGGAATGAGCGGGCCCAGCGGTGTGACACTGGAACGTACTCGGGACAACAGTCGCTAAAATCCCCAACCCGGGCATCCATATTTAGGTTAATTTTTACAACAAAGTAAAAACAGCAACCATTCACTGATGTTTATTAAGAACAAATAGAGCCGTCGCCGGTTTCGAATCTACAGGTTCATCTTCAGGCGGTTTTTCTAATTTAAAATTGCATTATGCTTTACATGTGGTAGTCTTTGATAGTGGCGAGGTTCATTGGGGTGCTGGTGCCCTAGAGCCAAAAACTACTTTAGAAGAATGTTCATATGTGTGCGAATTCCTAAGGGACCAAACTGCTGAGGTCTCGGTCCCTAGACTTACACACTACTTAAACTTATGCTAAGAACAACACAGACACCCATGCGCGAGGCAGAACTCGAACTTCCGGCAGGAGGGGCCGCGCAATCCGTGACATGGCGCAATAGACCGCGCGGCCAGTTTAGAAGAAAGGAGTGCAACAAATATATCTGAAACCGCTGCGCGCAGTTTCGGTTTTGGGGGTCTCGAAGCTCGGTTGCTATTTGAGCTAGGAACGTGGTATAACAAGTTTTTGGTCTAGCCCACACCATTTGTATAACTATTCCAACATACGTCTTGTAGCTATGTTACAATATGTTAAGGAAGGTTTGAGCGAACAACAGGAGCTGGCGGCCACATAAATTGTCGGAGGTTGGAGAGTTTTTATTTTCGTAATGTGATTGTTTATTGGACTTACCATATTGGTGAGGCTGCGAATAAAGACTTTAGTAGGTGCTTTTATTATACAGATAAGGCCTCGACTTGAAAAAATATGTATTTGCAAATACATCAAACAATATACAGAACGCTGCGAACAGGGCCTTTTCGCTTTATTTTTTATGTCTCGTTTGCTTGGTAGGTGCCAAATTTCGATGCCACTTGGCACTTAGGAAGAAAATAAGACATAAAGGATAAATCAAAAAGGTGCTGTTTACTGCTTTCTAGATACTGTTTGACGTGTTTGAAAGATATATTTTCTAAAGCACATAAATGTGTATGTTCCGAAACGTTTGGAAGACACTTTCCCTATTCCTTCAGTTTTCGAGACTGAAGTATTTACCACAGAACCTTTGACAAGAACTTCCACTATGAATTCTGCTTTGACCATTAACGAACTCTGTCATCGCTGCTTGCTCCTGCACTGTTGTTACTATATTTCGCTGTTTTCATAAAAAACATAGTCCCTCATAACCTCACTCTCACCGCCCCGATTTCAAACTGCACAGTTCTCACAACAGACACGATTTCGGTGCTGACGTGTAAACGAAAAAAGGCACTTTAAAACGGACGATACGCAAGACAAGAATAAAGCAGACTCAATTTTCTCGTGTAGTCAACTGAGACAAGAAAATCGATCGTGTAGACGGGGCTTAACGTCCTCGTCGTCTTTGGAACGTTAAATCATAGTCCTCCTCCCTACACTCAGCAAAAGCCTTCCTATGATGTAAACTGAGATGACAGTACTACTTGCGTTAAAGAAGATTTACATTCTGCTTTAGGAAACCTATCACGTCTACGCACGCGTCCCCATCGCACTGTTAGTAGCTGGAAAAAACACTTGTTGAAACGTTATTACAACACAAGCCACGAAAACGATATGATGCACTTCTTTCCTGATGAACAACAGTCAGCGCTGACTGAGAAGGCGACAAATCGTGAAAACTCTGTGTTAAGGGTGGGGGTTACGTGGCGACAACATCTTTTACGGTCGAAGTCTCCAATTACTTGAATTCATTACGCGTCTTAATGCAAGAGGAGAATCATTTGATAACAGATACGGTGGACAAGACTGATGCTGCCAAACAAATCGTAGCCTATTGAAAAATCAGCCTCAAGTTCTCCATGTGGAACATTTCCCGTAAATCAAGGCAGTCATCTGTGAACCACACGAGGAGGAGGAGGAGATTGAGGTTAGTGTTTAACGTCCCGTCGACAACGACGTCATTAGAGACGGAGCACAAGCTCGAATTATAGATGGATGGGGAAGGAAATCGAAGGAACCATCACGGTATCTACCTGAAACGATGTAGGGAAATCACGGAAAACCTGAATCAGGATGACCGAACGCAGGTTTGAACCGTCGTCCTCCAGAAAGCGAATCCAGTGTGCTAACCACTGAGCCACATCGCTCGGTATGGACCAGACATAACTGACCACGTTTCAGTACTAAAACTTTCAGTAACTGAAAACACTGAGTTCTCAAAGAGTTTTCAAGACATTGCACGACTGAAAATGCTTATAGATTTGTCTGTCAAGCCATTCTCACTTTTGGCTGCTAATATACTTACAGCGTGAGCTGATAAAATGTTACTCAACGAGCAATATTCTTGACTGCACAGACAAGTCGCTGAAGTTATTACAATTTTTGCTTCAACACATATATCTGGCCTTTTTTGTTATGAAATTAACGAAGTTCAGTCAACGTTAATGTTTAACAGATTTTAACCTGCATAACTGTATGAGTATCACTGCATCACGAACCAGTGTTCTAGATACGTTACATATTCTAAAATCGAAGTGTGTATGCATCTATAAACATCACAATATTAAATGCCTGTGTGCAAAGGCTTTTTTTCTGCTCACAGCATTAGCAATATTTAATACATATATTTAAACAAGTAATAAATTTACTGCTTTGCTACAAAAATAAGAAAGTTGGAAAAAAAACCACCAGTGATAAATTCCTGCTTGTAGAAGTATGCTGCAATATTTGTCTCTTAGAAGTAGTTGCATTCTGTTGCAAACACGTGTTGCTAAGTTTTCCGCGACTGCAGCCTCAGCATACAACCGTCTCACACATACCTGCTCGGAATCGTGCAGTGGTCGGGAAGTTGGGAGTCCTGAGCAGACTCAGCTGCACTCCTGGAGCGCAATCTTGGCCAGGGCTGCGCTAAATGCACTACTGGAAAACATCACGCAGAATACTGCGGATGACACATGACAGCGTAAGACTGTAGTACTAATCACGAACACCCGTATAGTACACACACTATTGTGGAGTTTATAAAAACACGTGAACATTGGCAGGCGCTTTCTCCAACGATTAAAAAAGAATGTAATAATCGTAAAACAGATATATGAACGCATGTACAATGCACCACACAGCTTGTTACCTCAAAATAATACCCAAAAAGAATAGCCGTCAAGTTTTTACACTTTTCACTGCAGAAGTAAGTTAGTAACTACTACGGAGCAATAATATTCCGCAACTATTTAAAAAAAAAACAGTAACAATCTTACAAAAATTTAAAGTTTCCGATTTCTTCTTGTTAATCGTTCTTGTCGCTGGCATCTTCAGTTACACGACTGGTTTGATGCAGCTTTCCACGTTAGTGTATCGTGTGCAAGGCTCTTCATTTCTGCTTAGCTACTGCAACCGACATCAATTTTAACATGCTAACTGTAACCAATCAACCCTTAGTCTTCCTCTGTAATTTTCAACCCCCGCGCCCCTTCCACTACCAAACTGACGATTTCTTGATGCCTTAAGATGTGTCCGATTAACCGATTTCTTCTTTTAGCAAGCTGTGTGTAATAAATTTCTTTTCTCCTCAATTCGACTGACTACCGGCTCATTAGTTATTCAACCTACCCATCTAACTTCCAACGTTGCTCTGCAGCAGCACATTTTGATAGCTTCTGTTCTCGTCTTGTCCGTACTGCGTATCGTCCACGTTTCAGTTCCCTACAAGGCTACATTCCTTACAAATACATCCAGAAAAGATTTCCAAACTTCCATATTAACAGATTTGTTGTTTTTCTTCCCACTGCCCGTCTACATTTTATATTCCTTGTACTTCGGCCATCGTTAGCTATTTAGCTGTCCAAAAAGCAAACTCCTTCCACTACTTCTAGTGTTTCATTTCCGAATGTTATTCCTTCAGTTAAAACTGATTTAAATCGATTACTCGTCATTATTCTTGTTCAACTTTTGTAGATATCCATCTTATAACCTGTTTTTAAAACACTGTCAATTCCATTAAGCTGCTCTTCCTGGTTATTTGATGTCCGTTATCAGCATACCTCAAACTTGTTGTAATTTATCCTTCCTGGACTTTAGTCTTCACATCAAATACCTCCTTTGTTTCACTCACTGCTTCCTCATTGTACAGGCTGAATAACTTCGGGGATGGGCTACAACCCTGTGTCACAAGCTCTGTGACTACTGGTTCCCTTATATGTCTTGACTATTCTAACTGCAGTCTGGTTTCAGTAGAAGTTGTGGATAACTTCTCACTCCATGTATTTCACCCTTTCTAGTTTCAGGAATTACAAAAGTTATTCCGATCAACAGTGCCGAAAGATCCCTCTAAACCTTAATGTCCTACAAACGCACGTGTAATTTTCTTCAAGGTGTCTTCTAACGTAAGCCATAACAGGGTATGTATGGTCTCCATTGTTCCTACATTTCTCCAGGAGTCGAACTGATCTTCCACGAGGTCGGTTTATAAGACTTTTTTCATTCTCACGTAAATAATTTGTGCTAATTGGAGTTTAAATGTCTTAGTATCTTAAACATATTACGTTTATACATGACAATGACAATGACAATGTTTTGTGAAGCATACTTCCGGGTCTACTGCGATTAAACACGTTTCCTGTTCTATTCGCAAATAGTTCGCGGGAATAGAGGGTGTCGGTTAGCTCTACGCTTCCGTATGAGTCCTAAAGATCCTGATGTTCTCGCCAGAGTCATTTGGGAGGTATAGCTGAAGAGGAGGCGGAGGTGTACAGTGTTTTATGTTGCCTGGTCTTTCTTGGAACGTATGCCCTCCGAATTTTAATGTTAAACCTTACGGTGATGCACAAAACCTCTCTTGTAGCATCTGACACTAGTTTGTTCAGCAACTCACGGACACTCTCGCATTTACTAAACTAATCCGTGACTAAACGCGACGCTTTTTTCTCTGGATCTTCTCAATCTCCACAATCAATAGTAATTGTTACGGGTACCAAAGTGGCAAGTAACTCTCAAGGACCCGTCTAATGTGTTTTTTGAAGTATCTGCTTCAGTCGATAAATTACGCCTCCCGAGAAGTCTCTCAACGAAGTTCAGTCTGGCATCTGCTTATCTCACCACTGGTTTACTGAGGTCGATTCACTCTTAGTTGCTGTGAATAGAAACTACGGTTGTTGCTGCTTCCAGTGATTTATCGCCAATCGTGCCTCGTAAAGTAATGGCTCTTCCGCATATTTATGCGCAATACGTTACACTATCTAGCGTGAGGATCGATTGTCAATTCCTGCACCAAGCACTGATCCTCTGAAAGTGTACCTGCAATTAAGTACAGTTTCCTGAAGCTAAGATTTTCCTGCATCGTCGTCACTTCCGCCATAATCATAATCGTCATCATTACTAGTCACAAACGTCGTCATCGACACCACAATCCTAATCGTCGTTGTCGTCATTGTCATCATATTATCATCTGGAAACAGCCTAACGGTGTTTCCGCTGTTATCCACCAGATTGTTAGTTCAAAGTACAAACATTTGCCTCTCATGACCAGACTCAAAAGCTTTCGAAACTCAAGAAACATGGCATGAACTTTGCCTTCATTATCCATTGATACCTGGGATATCATGGCCGAACTGGACAGCTGAGTTACACAAGATCTCTTGGTTAGCGACCGAAATGGTATCTCCATTCACATTCTCCAAATAGGTTGTAAGGCGCGAGAACAGAACGTGTTACATAATTCTGCAACACACAGAAAAAGCCTACACGGTATTTAAACTGAAGCACAGAAAGATGAAACTTTTTCCATCAAAAACCTTCGGCTCTACCGAAGGAGAAAAAAACTCCTTTTTTACATAATTTGGAAACTGCAGGAAAAGACAGAAACAAATGATAAAGCAAAAGGTCACGATGTACCGCCTTCCAAGCATTGCCTGATGTGTTTGTATGTGTACACTTTCGCGAACAAATAAATGGTGATGGTTGGAAATGTATGGAGGACGACACTCCCAGTCTTTCAGTTCTCGACATGTGGAAAATGCGCCGTATCACTTTTGTAAAGAACACAATAATAATAATAATAATAATAATAATAATAAGCAACTGATAATAGATGCAGAGGTGACATATCAAGCTAAAACTAAACAAAGGTCGCTACACTATGCATACATTGATTACCAAAAAGCTTTTGATAGTGTACCCCACTCATGGTTACTACAGATATTGGAAATATACAAAGTAGATCCTAAATTGATGCAGTTCCTAAACATAGTAATGAAAAATTGGAAAACCACACTTAATATCCAAACAAATTCAAATAATATCACATCACAGCCAATACAGATTAAGCGTGGAATATACCAAGGAGACTCATTAAGTCCTTTCTGGTTCTGCCTTGCTCTGAACCCACTATCCAACATGCTAAATAATACAAATTATGGATACAATATTACTGGAACATACCCACACAAAATCACACATCTGCTATACATGGATGATCTAAAACTACTGGCAGCAACAAATCAACAACTCAACCAATTACTAAAGGTAACAGAAGTATTCAGCAATGATATAAATATGGCTTTTGGAACAGACAAATGTAAGAAAAATAGCATAGTCAAGGGAAAACACACTAAACAAGAAGATTACATATTGGATAACCACAGCGACTGCATAGAAGCGATGGAAAAAAACAGATGCCTATAAATATCTAGGATACAGACAAAAAATAGGAATAGATAATACAAATATTAAAGAAGAACTAAAAGAAAAATATAGACAAAGACTAACAAAAATACTGAAAACAGAATTGACACCAACAAACAAGACAAAAGCTATAAATACTTATGCTATACCAATATTGACCTACTCATTTGGAGTAGTGAAATGGAGTAACACAGACCTAGAAGCACTCAATACACTTACACGATCACAATGCCACAAATATAGAATACATCACATACATTCAGCAACTGAAAGATTCACATTAAGCAGAAAGGAAGGAGGAAGGGGATTTATCGACATAAAAAACCTACATTATGGACAGGTAGACAATTTAAGAAAATTCTTTATAGAACGAGCAGAAACTAGCAAAATACACAAAGCAATCACTCATATAAATACATCGGCTACACCACTGCAATTTCATAACCATTTCTACAACCCTTCAGATCACATAACATCAACAGATACGAAGAAAGTAAATTGGAAAAAGAAAACAGTACATGGCAAGCACCCGTATCATCTAACACAGCCACACATCGATCAACACGCATCCAACACATGGCTAAGAATATATACAGTGAGACAGAAGGATTCATGATTGCAGTACAGGATCAAACAATTAACACCAGATATTACAGCAAGCATATTATTAAAGATCCCAATACCACAACAGTTAAATGCAGACTTTGCAAACAACAAATAGAAACAGTAGATCACTTCACAAGCGGATGTACAATATTAGCAACTACAGAATACACCAGAAGACCTGACAATGTAGCAAAAATAATACATCAACAACTTGCCATGCGACATAAACTAATAAAACAACACCTTCCCACAAACAAGTATGCACCACAAAATGTACTGGAGAATGATGAATACAAATTATACTGGAACAGAACCATTATAACAGATAAAACAACACCACATAACAAACCTGACATCATACTCGCCAATAAAAAGAAGAAATTAACGCAACTAATAGAAATATCCATACCCAATACAACAAATATACAGAAGAAACAGGAGAAAAAATTGAAAAATACATCCAGCTGGCTGAGGAAGTCAAGGACATGTAGCATCAGGATGAAGTTGACATACCAATTATACTATCAACTACAGGAGTCATACCACACAATATCCACCAGTACATCAACGCAATACAGCTACATCCCAACTTATATATACAACTACAGAAATCTGTAATTATTGACACTTGTTCCATTACCCGAAAGTTCCTAAATGCAATGTAACATATACCGTACAGTTAAAAGGAAGTCACGCTTGATCAAGGTCCGCGTCACCTTCCATTTTTAACCAGACATAACGTCTGAGGCAAGAAAGAAATAATAATAACAGTAGTAATAGTAGTAGTAGTAGTACTCAACAGGCAGTTGGAAGTCCCCTGCAGAAATATTAAGCCATGCTGTCTCTATACTCGTCCGTAACTGCGAAAGTGTCGCCGACGAAGTACTTTCTGCACGAACTAACCTCTCAATCAAGTCCCATAAATGTTCGATGGGTGACCAAATCATTTGCTCAAATTGTCCACAACGTTCCTCACGCAATTGTGGTCCGGTGACAGGACATCACTGTCCGATAACATTAACTACAGGGTTATTACAAATGATTGAAGCGATTTCACAGCTCTACAGTAACTTTATTATTTGAGATATTTTCAAAATGCTTTGCACACACATACAAAAACTCAAAAAGCTTTTTAAGCATTCACAAATGTTCGATATGTGCCCCTTTAGTGATTCGGCAGACATCAAGCGGATAATTAAGTTCCTCCCACACTCGGCGCAGCATATCCCCATCAATGAGTTCGAAAGCATCGTTGATGCGAGCTCGCAGTTCTGGCACGTATCTTGGTAGAGGAGGTTTAAACACTGAATCTTTCACATAACCCCACAGAAAGAAATCGCATGGGGTTAAGTCGGGAGAGCGTGGAGGCCATGACACGAATTGCTGATCATGATCTCCACCACGACCGATCCATCGGTTTTCCAATCTCCTGTTTAAGAAATGCCGAACATCATGATGGAAGTGCGGTGGAGTACCATCCTGTTGAAAGATGAAGTCGGCCCTGTCGGTCTCCAGTTGTAGCATGAGCCAATTTTCCGCGGGCTACGCGTGAAACTTGCCCGCACGCGTTCAACCGTTTCTTCGCTCACTGCAGGCCGACCCGTTGATTTCCCCTTACAGAGGCATCCAGAAGCTTTAAGCTGCGCATACCATCGCCGAATGGAGTTAGCAGTTGGTGGATCTTTGTTGAACTTCGTCCTGAAGTGTCGTTGCACTGTTATGACTGACTGATGTGAGTGCATTTCAAGCACGACATACGCTTTCTCGGCTCCTGTCGCCATTTTGTCTCACTGCGCTCTCGAGCGCTCTGGCGGCAGAAACCTGAAGTGCGGCTTCAGCCGAACAAAACTGAGTTTTTCTACGTATCTGTAGTGTGTCGTGACCATATGTCAATGAATGAAGCTACAGTGAATTTATGAAATCGCTTCAATCATTTGTAATAGCCCTGTACATGAATGGCTGCAAATGGTCTCTAAGTAGACGAATTTAACTATTTCCATTCAACAACCAGCGCAGATGGACCAGAGGGCCCAGCCCATTCTAACTAAACACAGCCCACACAACACAGCTCACACAATCAGGGAGCTACCACGAGCCTTGCACAGTGCCTTGTTGACAATTTGGATCCATGGTTTCAAAACGTTCAAATGTGTGTGAATTCCTAAGGGACCAAACTGCTTAGGTCATCGGTCCCTAGACTTACACACTACTTAAATTATGCTAAGAACAACACACACACACACACACACACACACACACACACACACACACACACATGCCCGAGGGAGGACTCGAAGCTCCGGCGGGAGGGGCCGCGCAGTCCGTGACATGACGCCTCAAACCGCACGGTCACTCCGCGCGGCGGTCCGTGGTTTCGTGGGGTCTGCGCCTCTCTCCAGCTCTACATTCAGCTCCCAACTGAA
The DNA here is from genome assembly GCF_021461395.2 of Schistocerca americana. NCBI lineage: Eukaryota > Metazoa > Arthropoda > Insecta > Orthoptera > Acrididae > Schistocerca > Schistocerca americana. Next base: position 212,652,135 of record NC_060122.1, on the reverse strand, counting down.
ATCGGGACTAATTTGACCCAGTCACCGTTTTACTGTCATCTGGGATCCAACCGATAACGCCACAGGCCCAGGAGAGGCGTTGCAGGCATTATTAGCGAAGGCTTTCGAGCCGGGCGTCTGGTTGCCGCAGCCCATTCAATAATGGTCCAAACGGCTCTGAGCACTATGGGACTTAACTTCTGAGGTCATCAGTCCCCTATAACGTAGAACTACTTAAACGTAAGTAACCTAAGGACATCACAGACATCCATGCCCGAGGCAGGATTCGAACCTGCGACCGTAGTGGTCGTGCAGGTCCAGACGGTAGCGCCTAGAACCGCTCGGCCACCCCTGCAGGCGCAGCCCATTAACGCTAAATTTCGCGCCACTGTCCTAACGGGTACGTTCGTCGTGCGCCCCACATTTGTTTCTGCTGTTTCCTTCACGCAGTGTTGATTATCTGTCAGCACTGACAACTCAACGCAAACGCCACTGCTCCTGGTCGTTAAGTGAAGTACATCTGCCACTGTGTTGCCCCTGGTGAGAGGTAATGTCGGAAGATTGGTGTCTCCGGCACACTCTTGACACTGTGGATCTCGATATATTGAATTCCCTAACGATTTCCATAACGGAACGTTCCGTGCGTCTAGCTCCAACTACAATTCCGTGTTCGAAGTTTCAATTCCAGTAATGTGGCCATAATCACATCGGAAACCTTTACACATGAATCATCTGAGTACAAATGACAGCTGCGCCAATGCATTGCCCTTTTCTGTCTTATGTGTGCGATACTGCCGCCATTTGTGTACGTGCATATCGCCATTTCATGACTGTTGTCACCTCAGTGTGCACGGGGCCTCACATACATGACGTGATGTTATTCTTACGATCTGCGGTTTCATCACTGCCCAGTCGCCTCAGATGTCTGCACTCAGATTTGCCTACTTAGTTGCTAGACTGCCTCGAAAGCACCGAGCGGCCAGCGCGGACTGACCAATAGTTTTGCGACCGCTACAGGCAATGTGCCCTCATGCACTTCCAAGGCCGCTCTCCCAACAACCTGGTCAACCGACTCCGGGGCTGCCCGGGCGTTATCCTTCGTATTTGTATCTACGCACGTACTCGCCGTCATGCGATGCACAGAGGATGGTAGCCTGTACCACTGTTAGGGATTCCCTGCTCTGTCCTACTCGCAAATGAAGCGGGAGGCGGGGGGGGGGGGGGGGGGGGGGGCACAACAACACACTATATGCCTCCGCACGAGCCACAGTTTATTTCCGATATTTATGTGCCTCTGTTATTCCGAATTACGATGCCAACACCGGGCAAGCGACTTTCAAGTAAAATGTCTCCTTGCAATATACACAATGGATGTACGATTACAGGTATTACGCACATGATTGACGACATAAGGAAGTTTGGGTCTGACCGTGAGTCGTGTTCGGATTGTGTGGTGTGCGTACTGTAAGACCTTCGGTACACACACTATCAGATTATTTGACTTGTCGCTCTAACGAAGTAGGCGATTGTCAGCAATGTGTCTCGTGGTCTTATCGTGGCGTGTTTATCTTCTGCCGTTAGGTCAGACGATAGAAATGCCACTTGCACGCTTAGAGTAGCTGATTGACGGTGACCAACTTTAAGCAGAACTTGATTAATTTTCACACACATTTATTAAAATAATAAAAATCATTAACCTTACTTAACTTGATTCTGGATGCTATTTACAAATGACAATCTAAAGTTCCTTTGGTCTTGGTACGTTAATCTTATTCCCACATATCTCTGATACTTGACGAAGTGTCTATACATTTCTCTTCATGGCTATGTACAGGAATATGATAATCTTATTAGGTGCAGACTGCAGACTAATGCAGACTGACTAATCGGAGGTCTGTACATTCGTTATAATACCTCGAGCGTTCAGGTATCACTGCGCGAGTATGATCCGCGAGGAGAAAAGGTTCTACGTTAGCAGCAATCTCATTGGCTGCGTTACATATTAATACGCGGATCGGCGGAAGCAGAATTTGGTCCGTCTGTAAGATAGCGCCCTCTTGTAGTCCGGAGACGGACGAGCGCTGCGCCTGCGCTGTTGTGCTTAGCGGCGCGCGCTCTAGTGGAAAAGTTGCGTACGCGCTGACTACGCGGAACTATGTACACACCAGATAGCCAAATGGTAAGGTGACCTTTCGCAATAAGCGGGAATCCCGGGGTCGAGTCCGAATCCCTGCTGTTCCGTTATACAGCTGATGGTTGTCCTTATTCCCGACTACGAATACATTTCATGTATAATTTATCTCCCCTTCGTGGTCCTTATTTGACATGTACGTTGGTGGCAATACGAACGTTTCGTCATCTGTCACAAATGCCGGCTCTCTGAACTTTATCAATGACGCTTCGTAGAAACAACACCTTTTTCTCTTCACGGATTCCGATCTGGGTTCACGGAGCATTTCCGTAGCACTCGCAAGTTGCTCTAATCTATTCAGTGCTTGTACTTACAGTGTCCATGTGCAGTCATGGAATACATAGACGACAGAGTGTGTTTTTCAGGACTCAGAGCACAAATGGCATAACTGAAATCGAATACACTAGTGGAATTCAGGAATAAGTTAGGAATCTGACTATAATCATTACAGTTATTAGCTCGCGTCGTAACTGAGCTCGTCGCCCTTAAGTATTACAGAAAGATTACGGTAGGTGCAATAGTTGGCGAGTGCTTCTCAAAGTATTACATATCATACGGAAAATGTATTCAAGTGCTGAAGGGATCCAAAGAACGAAAGAATTTGTCCTCAAAGGTGAATGCATTTCACGGAATATGCTTGTTTTATGGCCTACCATGATTTAATCGACGAAACGGTATTCCAAAATTACATTTAAATCCGTGTAGTGTTGGCCTATTTCAGTCTTCCAGAACCACTTCTATAGTGAAAATAACTGAGCACCTATTATTTTATGCATCTACCCCAAATTTTTAAGGGGCGTAAGTTTTAGGCACCACCATCGCAGAAGACAGAGCGGTTGATTGCATTTTCTTACTATGTCCAAGGACGTCACTGTAGGCACCGAATTTAGTAACAAAGAACTGAGATTAGACACTTCGAAACGCTATTCTGTTTTCTTCTTAAATGCCGCAATTTCCCGGAAGTTTCAACTCGTGTTCACTCGCAAGCTCACACAATCTACAAAATTAAGTATACTACCTCGGAATAAAAAATATACCTGGAAAAATTTTTCAAAAGATCCACTACGCATGTCTAAACCGGTGCAACAGGCAAATGTGTGTCGCATCTGTGGGTCTGACTCAGTGAATATGCGTCACTGCTAAGACGCGCTCTCTAACAATCCGCAAACAGCTCAGAAAGCGCACACAATTTAAAAATATGTAACACTGTCATCTATAAAACAGTGTAAGCAATTTGGCAACCATTATTTTATATTTTGACTCAAGTTGATAGCGGTGTGGTTCAATAAACGAAAGCCAGAATAAGAAACTTATGCATGGGGATTTTAAATCCGCTTTCTTCTTACTGTGAAGTCCTGCGGGCGTAAAATCTACAGAGCATCAAGAACAAAAATTTTTATTCTACTGCTACCTGAACTCTTCAGGAAAGTAAATGCCACAACATATGATCAAAACACCCAGTGATGAACTAGCAACTGATGTTAATCGTTCTTAACAATTGACTTTTTCGGTCCGTAACAAGCGTTACGAAATATATGAAGCATTGGGAACTAACTGTTGCTAAATAATTCACTAAGATATATGGATCGAGCGAGCGATTAAAAAAATCCGTTACGATATTCCAGTTTGTAATAACAAAGTGGAAATTGTGTGCAAGAGCCTGAAGAGAGCTCATAGCAGCGCATGTTTGTTCGGAAAGTGATACAGTAACCTGTTTCACTTTGAAAACTGCAATTACCGTGCCCACGGAGCAACGCAAGGCCAAGGGAAATCCACTCCGTAATGACGGGTGAAAGTTCCAATTACAGAGACGAAGCGAAGCGAGCAAATTGCACGCGTGACTAAGGTGGTTGTATTTTGTCACTTTCTCAGTCAGTTTCTTCGCCAATTCTGCCTTCGAATTGCACATGTTAAGAACACTACTATTAATCTGTAGCTACATTACTTCTTTGGACGAATTTACTGCAAAAACGTTAACTAGGCGCTATGGCAGCTGAAAGCATTGCTATCGCCGCTGCATTGCTGCCACATGCGTCACTGCACTCCCAAAACAGTATTATAATCTATGACTTAACATCGAAGTAGGTCTTGCTTCTTAAATGCACATTTTCAAAGTACAGTATCAACAGGGCTCCACTGATTACGAAAAACGCTACTGAAAAGATATTAGACGGACTTTCTTATTATATATTCCAATCGCTACATTGTCTCGGGTTCGATAAGAACATCTACTATGAATACGGTGAAATACATAACAATCGCTTCATTCAAGGCTTCCTTTGTCCCTGTTACCCTTCACATAACAAAGGATTCGGTTCCAAGGATGTACTTACCTGAATCGGCAACCGTCACAGAACTTACATCAAAGAAAGAGCTCTGCCCACTGCATTTGTACGGACTACAGATCCGTTTCGAGGGAAGTGAGCGTCTTAGATGTACGTTAGAAATTATTAACATATGTTAACACTTACGCAAAATACTTATATATCATTAGTTATCTCGTCTACATGAAAGACACCAATATTTTGTCTATTACAACAACTATTAACAGAGACAAAGGGTTTCTTAACCTATCCCACTTTCAAGTAAACAACCTCAGCAAGTGCTGACGTGGCTTACACATAGAGCTAATTAAAATACGAATAAAAACGGCATTTCTTTGTTTATATTGGTGAATTTTAACGTCTAATTCACAGGCAGTTAATTGCCTATCGCTAAAGCAAATTGTGTGGACAGGGGTATGTTCATCCCACAACGAGCCAAATGCTACGAAGATCCGCAATGACATGCACTTATCAGCCAGAACATTTTGGCCATCTACCTAATAGTCTGTATGTCCACCTTTGGCACGGTTATCAGCGGCGACGCGTCGATACATAGTAACAATGAGGCCCTGTTAGGTCGCTGGAGGGAGTCACGTAAATCTGGTGAATTCCGGTGAAAGGGACGATGAGGTCTGTTGTCACGTTGAATCACATCCCAGATGTGTTCGACCGGGTTCCTGTCTAGCGAGCTGGTGGGCAACACGTCAATTGCAACTCGCCACTGTATTCCTCGAACCACTCCATCACACTCCTGGTCTTGGGACATGGACGCTTTCTCTTGGTGAAAAATGTCAGTGTCGTCGGGAAACGTGATCGTCATGAAGGGTTGTACGCGGTTTGCAACCAGTGTACGATACTCCTTGGCCGTCATGGTGCCTTGCACGAGCCCTACTGGATGCATGGATGCCCAGGTGAAATTTCCCCAGAGCATAACGGAGCCGCCACCAGTTTGTCTCCGTCCCGCAGGACAAGTGTCATGATGAAGAATTTATTGGGGTTCGTCAGACCATGCAACGCTCTAACACTGTGCCAACGCCCAGTGCCGATGGTCACATGTCCATTTCAGTCGTAGTTGCCGATGTCGTGGTGTTAACATTGGGATGCATGGGTTGTCGACTGCGAAGGCCCATCGTTCGGAGCGTTCGTTGCCCTCTGTATTCAGACACATTTGTACTCGGCCCAGCATTAAAGTCTGATGTTACTTCAGCCACAGTTTGCCGCCTGTCCTATTTTACCAGTCTGCCCAGTCTACGCCGCCCAACCCCACGACTTCTGGAATCGGTTTCACCTTGGTTTCGCCACGTGGTGAAGACACTCACCACAGCACTCCTCTAACACCCGACAAGTCGTACAGTTTCCGAAATGCTCGTGCACAGCCTCCGGGCCGTCACAATCTACTCTCGGTCAAACTCAGATAGATCGCACATCTTTCCCATTCTATACACGCAAAACAAGCTCATTGTTTCCACTCCTATTACTGGTCTTGTCGTGAATGTAGTAATAAATATGACTATGCCTCAGAATACGTCTTCATTAAATTCATATTATTCAGACTGACTATCTATGAGTTTCTTCCTGATCGGTGTGAGTGAATCCATAAGCATATGACAATCTACAGCACTTGATTTATTCTTCCTATCCCCCTTCCCATCCCCATCACCTAGTACGCAATTCTGTTAAAGATAATTCTGATTTATTTTCCACTCACGCATTGTCAATATCAGCGGAACATTCGTAATTACAGCATCAGTATCCAGTAGCAAATGGCGGGTTTAGAATTTTATTTGATTTCACTAGAAATGCCACTACCATGTCTTCTCTGATTCTCATAAAATCTGGAATTACCTGAAATCATGAAATCCGAAATCGCCTGCAGAGCAGGTGTTTTCAAACTCTGCAAGTATTCTTTCTGTGCCTATGGTCTCCAGTTTATATGTCAGATGAGTAGGTATCGATACTTCCGTCGTCCAGGTCTACCGTAATTGTCTTCGGTGTCCAGCGGACGCAAACCCGCGGGTGAACGCGAATAAATACGAAGTAATTTCCGTATTACATAATAAACTAATGTAATGATTCCCGTTAACAACTGCTTCCTATTTCTATAGATGCCATCCCAAAGCAGTATCAGAGAACTATTAACAACTTTAACTTCAGATGAGTAACTGATGGTTCAAATGGCTCTGAGCACTATGGGACTCAACTGCTGAGGTCATCAGTCCCCTAGAACTTAGAACTAGTTAAACCTAACTAACCTAAGGACATCACACACATCCATGCCCGAGGCAGGATTCGAACCTGCGACCGTAGCGGTCTTGCAGTTCCAGACTGCAGCGCCTTTAACCGCACGGCCACTTCGGCCGGCAGTAACTGATGGGAACAGAAAATGGTGTTGTCACACACACGCATGAAGACTTATGCCCTGCCAAAGTTCCAGGGCATACGTCCGTAAGACGTCGAGTTAAGCAATCGCTTATTCCTGCGAAACCCGATTACTGCGATTCCACTGATCATGGCAAGAGTAGTGAAAACTCTAAACGACTACAACCACGGGTCCTTGTTTGCGTTACATCTGAAAATTTCGTCTGCGTGACGAACTGGGGCACTTTTCTTAACTTCGTTACTTTTTCTCGTTAAACAAATGCTGTCACTTTCTACCAATTAAATTTCTCTCCGTTTCTGTTCCTTACTCATGCAATTTTCTCCCCTCCCCACCCTCTTCCTTATTTGTGTTCTGTCATGTTTCTTTGTCACTCCGTTTCCTGCGCCTTTCCTTAAGTCCATTGTTGACAGTGGCGATAGCTTAAATCCACATGCCTCTATAATGTCTTGTTCTAAATTTCGTGGTTAATATAAAGTGTATTTTTGGAATAAAGCCACTACAGTTTCCCACTATTTCTGCTATTACCCCTTCTGTGTGTTGCATTTCACATTAGTTTTAAGATAGCTTAAAAATGTGTGTAGCAATTAATGAAATGTAAAATACTGAGAATGCCTGGTAAGATGTAGGAAAGACTGATGGTCCTGACATTGCCAAGGCAAATAAATCCATAATTACTGCAGGATCCACCTGCGTTGTTCTTTTGAACTATTCTACGTGTTGTGCTAACATTCGTCTGAAATCGTTTGCGGCGAAGGAAGTATCATGATGAAGTATGGCGAATTCGCATTTCATTTCCACGGATCACTAAGTGCAAATGACCTGCCTCGGAGTGGTCGACGTAGCGTGTGAACGAACTATCGACAATATATACGCTGCAACTCACGAAGCATCATGGAAGCAAAATGCACTAAAATTAACAACCCACAGCATTGTTCTTCCTTATCATGGTACAAATAACTGATGTCTTGCAAACCAGATGTAAATTCTTTCAATGAAAAATGGTTAAGTGAAATAATGATACAACCTCGCAAGCTATTTTTCGGTACCACTGCTTTCAGTATGTAGAAACATTAAATGTTCTATAAAGGGCATTTGAAATTGGAAACGCTGTTTTCTTTATGCCTATATCACCAAATTTAATGTCTTTTCTGATTTGCATACAATTATTCATTTTTTCTGAGTACTGTATAATAGGTGGAGTTTATTGTGACACTTGTAAACAGTACATCCTACTCTCAGTGAAGGCGAGGAAGAATTCCAAGACCTGTTAAATGCAATTAAGCGTCTAATGACCACAGAATACTAACTGAGAGTAAACCACAGAAAGATCGAAGTAGTGCGAATCGGGAATGAGATTACCGATAAACTTAACATCAAATAAAAGAGAAGTACATGAAATAAGGCAATTCTGTATCTCGGAAGCAAAATAACGCATGGTGGGTGAAACAAAAAGGATATAAAAAGCGGCGTAAAACAGGCAAACAGGGTACTTCTCGCTAAAAGGATCTACTTTTATCAAACATAGGGAAACAACGAGTACAAGAAAGGAGAGGATGAAGGGCATGTGTTGCGACATCAGGAAGTAACTTCCATGGGTCAAGAATGAGTAGATAGAAAAACATGTTTATAAATGTCAAAACTGTACATAAAAAGAAGATGCGTTCAGCTACTACATGGCACAAACGACATCAAATATTACTGAAGACTTATACAAACACATTAAGTCTGGCGAGCTCCGAATCAGAGAGTGTATGTTGGAGCACTAGAACAAACAGAACCGTTTTGGTTCGCGTCTACCGAGACACGTAATCGCAGAACAGATGTGGGGAGAAAAGCTGGTTAGCAGCGAGCGTCGTTCCCTGACAGTGAATCAACAACGAGTGTTACACGCTATTCTTCCATCGGCTGTCCGTTATAAACAGCGCCTGTCACCTACAGACAGGGGAGAAAGATGTTTCTAGCACCCGCCGGCTGGTATACACAGGCTAAAGTTAGACTGTCTGCGCAAAGCGGAGTTTCAAGTGCGCAGACTAGCTACGGCCGACCGGTCGAGCGCTCTATCGCGAGAAATTGCCACGTCAGAAATAGCATCAGCTCTGTAAACACATGTGATCTCTCTCTCTCTCTCTCTCTCTCTCTCTCTCTCTCTCTCTCTCTCTCTCTCTCTCTCTCTCTCCACACACACACACACACACACACACACACACACACTTCCATTACCATGAAACTAATCAGTATTTTTTCAGTGATGCCTATGAATCTATCCTGTTTGTCATGTTGGGCCATAAACTTCTATTCTCTTCAGTTCGATTCAGTACCTCCTCATTAGGCAGTCTGTGCACCCCTTTCGATTTTTAGTGTTGTTCTGCAGTACAAAATTTTTAAAACCTCCAGTTTTCTTCATGTCTAACTTGTTTATGGTCAACGTTTCGCTATCGTAGTAGGCCACACTCCAGACAAACACACTACTGGCCATTAAAATGCTACACCACGAAGATGACGTGCTACAGACGCGAAATTTAACCGACAGGAAGAAGATGCTGTGATATGCAAACGATTAGCTTTTCAGAGCATTCACACAAGGTTGGCGCCAGTGGCGACATCTAGAACGTGCTGACATGAGGAAAGTTTCCAACCGATTTCTCACACACAAACAGCAGTTGACCGGCGTTGCCTGCTGAAACGTTGTTGTGATGCCTCGTGTAAGGAAGAGAAATGCGTACCATCACGTTTCCGACTTTGATAAAGGTCGGATTGTAGCCTATCGTGATTGCGGTTTATCGTATCGCGACTTTGCTACTCGCGTTGGTCGAGATCCAGTGACTGCAGGCAGAACATGGAATCGGTGCGTTCAGGAGGGTAATACGGAACGCCGCGCTGGATCCCAACGGCCTCGTCTCACTAGCAGTCGAGATGACAGGCATCTTATCCGCATGGTTGTAACGGATCGTGCAGTCACGTCTCGATCCCTGAGTCAACAGATGGGGACGTTTGCAAGACAACAACCATCTGCACGAACAGTTCGACGACGTTTGCAGCAGCGTGGACTACCAGCTCGGAGACCATGGCTGTGGTTACCCTTGACGCTGCATCACAGACAGGAGCGCCTGCGATGGTGTACTCAACGACGAACCTGGGTGCACGAATGGCAAAACGTCATTTTTTCGGATGAATCCAGGTTCTGTTTACAGCATCATGATGGTCGCATCCGTGTTTGGCGACATCGCAGCGAACATTGGAAGCGTGTATTCGTCATCCCCATATTGACGTATCACCAGAGGTGTACAAATTCCCCTTGCAGCCTGCTTGCCCCTAGCACCTCTGCAACCATTCATGCAGGTCAGCCTGCCGCGATGTAAACACAGGAGTGCGCGTGTACTGAGGCATAGTGGGCAATGCGGGCGATACGGGCTCCCGCAAGCCCGGGCTACCTGGGTTCCCGCAAGCCTGCCAAGCTTCACGGGACCCGCTCAGCTTGCTGCGCCTGACAACAGGTTGCGCTGTCAAGCTACCGTGACTAGAGTAGCCAGGTAGTTAGCCTGCAGTTCATTTATCGCAATGTGGAGGCAGCACAATGAATAGGTCGAACTTTAGTGAGATTGAGAAAAAATTGACAACTGGCGAATACATGCTGGTAACGAAATAGAGCAGAAGTGCCGCATGGGAAACGTTTTCGTGTGTTTATGAGGCCGCTTCAAATAAATCGGTAGGTGTGTCTCAATGCAAACTATGTAAAAAGCTCTTAAGTACTTATTCGGGAACCTCGAGTATGTTACGACATGTGTGCAAATTTGACAAGCAGTTCCCTCACTCCGTAAATATCTTGAAAGAGGACAAAGATTTAGTGGCCGAAAAGTGCGTCGAAATGTGTGCTAAGGACCTGAGACCATTTAGCAGTATAGAGGGAGAAGGATTTCTTAATTTAGGGCAGACACTGATCGACATAGGTAAAAAATATGGCTCAGTTGATATTAAAAATGTTATGCCTTCCCGAGTGACAGTAGCTAGGAAAGTTCAAACCTTAGCTGATAAAGTGCGCAGCAAAATGCTCCCAGATATAGTGCATGCGATTCGTTCTGGTATATGTGCCAGTACAATTGATCTATGGACAGACAATTACAAAGGGGTGCATTACATGTCCATGACAATGCATTACATAAATTTAGACTGGCGTTTGAATAAATATGTACTAATGTGCTCTGCGTTTCCTGACTGCCCAAAAACTGGCTCGAATATTCGAAACGAGTTGGAATATGGCTGAGAAACTATGGGTGTTTCTCGTGAAGACATTGCCAAAATTACGTTTGTCACAGACCAGGGCACTAACATTGTCAAAGCTCTCGAAGTATATCAGCGTCTTCCATGCATGGCTCATAGTATAAACACAGTCTTGAAACATGTTCTGAGCGAACAGTTTTTGAAAGAAAATGTTCCAAATATATTAGCCATTCTTAATACAGTGCGGGCTACGGTTTCGTACTTCAAGAGAAGAGGTCTCTGTGTGAGACTGAACTCATCTTTAAAGCAGTGGGTTCCAACTCGTTGGAATAGTTATTTTGACATGCTTGTATCAGTCCATTCTCAGATTGATTCAGTGAAGGCTGTTTTACATAATGAAGGTGCCTCTGATAAGATGCTGGGTTATGACCACCATGTAACTGGCCACCTTATAGAATTTCTTAAGCCGATTAAAGAAGACACAGTTGATCTAGAGAGTGACAAGGATCCAACCCTACATTTAGTTCTACCGTGGTTTTATGCCTTAAAAACTCACTGTACCGTACGGGATAACGATGAAGAGGTTTGTAATTTTATTCCATCTGAATATTATAGAACAGCCCGCATCTCGTGGTCGTGCGGTAGCGTTCTCGCTTCCCACGCCCGGGTTCCCGGGTTCGATTCCCGGCGGGGTCAGGGATTTTCTCTGCCTCGTGATGGCTGGGTGTTGTGTGCTGTCCTTATGTTAGTTAGGTTTAAGTAGTTCTAAGTTCTAGGGGACTTATGACCACAGCAGTTGAGTCCCATAGTGCTCAGAGCCATTTGAATATTATAGAACCACTTGTGAAATATGTATGTTGAGAAAATGTATTTTCAGGACATGAAACCTTTGAAACAAGCCGCTGATGTCCTCCTAGAACAGAAAATGTGCGTTAATATGTTGCATAAAATTGCAACGTTTATGGTGGCTAACTACCGCACATTAAGAAAGTTAACCGAGGATGAAAAAATTGAAGTTTACCAAGCAGCACGACAGATGTGTGCTGAAGGTAAGCTCCTAAGATAATGCATATATTCTTCATCTACATGTACATGGTTACTCTGCAAGACAGACGCAAGTGCTTAGTTGAGGGTTCATCGAACCACTTTCAACTTATTTGTCTCCTTTTCTCGAATTTCGCGCGGGATAGAACACCTACAGCTCTCCGTCTGAGCGCTGCTTTTTTGTATTTTATTCTGATGATCATTTCTTCCAATGTATATGGGACTCAACAATATCTCTTCGAATTCGGAGGTGTAAGTTGGTGATCGAAATTTCATATATACACTCCTGGAAATTGAAATAAGAACACCGTGAATTCATTGTCCCAGGAAGGGGAAACTTTATTGACACATTCCTGGGGTCAGATACATCACATGATCACACTGACAGAACCACAGGCACATAGACACAGGCAACAGAGCATGCACAATGTCGGCACTAGTACAGTGTATATCCACCTTTCGCAGCAATGCAGGCTGCTATTCTCCCATGGAGACGATCGTAGAGATGCTGGATGTAGTCCTGTGGACCGGCTTGCCATGCCATTTCCACCTGGCGCCTCAGTTGGACCAGCGTTCGTGCTGGACGTGCAGACCGCGTGAGACGACGCTTCATCCAGTCCCAAACATGCTCAATGGGGGACAGATCCGGAGATCTTGCTGGCCAGGGTAGTTGACTTACACCTTCTAGAGCACGTTGGGTGGCACGGGATACATGCGGACGTGCATTGTCCTGTTGGAACAGCAAGTTCCCTTGCCGGTCTAGGAATGGTAGAACGATGGGTTCGATGACGGTTTGGATGTACCGTGCACTATTCAGTGTCCCCTCAACGATCACCAGTGGTGTATGGCAAGTGTAGGAGATCGCTCCCCACACCATGATGCCGGGTGTTGGCCCTGTGTGCCTCGGTCGTATGCAGTCCTGATTGTGGCGCTCACCTGCACGGCGCCAAACACGCATACGACCATCATTGGCACCAAGGCAGAAGAGACTCTCATCGCTGAAGACGACACGTCTCCATTCGTCCCTCCATTCACGCCTGTCGCGACACCACTGGAGGCGGGCTGCACGATGTTGGGGCGTGAGCGGAAGACGGCCTAACGGTGTGCGGGACCGTAGCCCAGCTTCATGGAGACGGTTGCGAATGGTCCTCGCCGATACCCCAGGAGCAACAGTGTCCCTAATTTGCTGGGAAGTGGCGGTGCGGTCCCCTACGGCACTGCGTAGGATCCTACGGTCTTGGCGTGCATCCGTGCGTCGCTGCGGTCCGGTCCCAGGTCGACGGGCACGTGCACCTTCCGCCGACCACTGGCGACAACATCGATGTACTGTGGAGACCTCACGCCCCACGTGTTGAGCAATTCGGCGGTACGTCCACCCGGCCTCCCGCATGCCCACTATACGCCCTCGCTCAAAGTCCGTCAACTGCACATACGGTTCACGTCCACGCTGTCGCGGCATGCTACCAGTGTTAAAGACTGCGATGGAGCTCCGTATGCCACGGCAAACTGGCTGACACTGACGGCGGCGGTGCACAAATGCTGCGCAGCTAGCGCCATTAGACGGCCAACACCGCGGTTCCTGGTGTGTCCGCTGTGCCGTGCGTGTGATCATTGCTTGTACAGCCCTCTCGCAGTGTCCGGAGCAAGTATGGTGGGTCTGACACACCGGTGTCAATGTGTTCTTTTTTCCATTTCCAGGAGTGTAGATCGCGCCACGTCAAAAAACGCCATTGTTGAAATGATTACCACCCCAACTCTTGTGTAATTTCCGCGACACTCTTTCCCCTGTTTTACGATCATACCAAACCAGCTGCCCTTATTTAGACTCTTTCGACCTCTTCCGTCAATAGTAAGGCTGTCCAACTTCGTAGCAACGCTCCAAAAGAGTGTTTTGTCATTAAAACGCCTACAGCGTTTTCTGTGTGTCCATTCCTATTTAAGTAGGTCGTAATTGTAATCAGAGGTATTAAGTAGAATCTACAGCCTTTAGATTTGACTGGTTGATCTTGTAAACGAAGTTTAACGGACTTAGTTTAGTACACACAGGGATAACCTCGCTCTTGTCATTATTTATTGCCAACTGCTAATTTTCACACCAAAAATATATACCTTATTTAAATCGTCCTGCAGTTAGTTTCGATCTTCTGGTGACTTTACAGGGCGATAAATGATAGCATCATCTAAAACCTATTATAATTTCAACTATGTGTAGTACGATCTTCACATTATTCTGCAAATATTAATTGGAACCTGTACAGTTTCAGTACAAGTGCCCAATCACAGCAACCAAGAAACAAATCCAGGGCCGTACAAAATGGCGAAATTTGAGGACTGGGCAGAAGAGCCTCCTCTCCTACATGATGAAGTCAGCAGATACTTGCAAGAACACTGTGTGAACGAAGGAGATATTCTACAGTGGTGGAAAAATAACTCCCAACGACTTCCTCGACTTGCGTGTGTGGCAAGAAAAATATTAAATATACCAGCCACTAGTGCGTCTAGTGAGAGAATTTTTAGTTGCGCTGGAGACCTAATTAGCGAAAAACGATCACGTCTTAATGCAGACAGACTTAACGATCTCATCATAATTAATTCAAACACTAATCAGCAGACACATTGAAAATACAGTAGAACATTGAACGGGAAACTATGAGTTTGAGCGCAAATTTACTAACTAAGAGTGCAGATTTCTTTCTTGTGCTTTCTGGGCGTCAATTTCTGAGATAGAAATTTTGTAATGCATACAGTTCATTTTTATTTTAGACTAAACTTTTTGATTTCAATCCTTCCAAGTGACATTAATTATTGTTTGTAAACCATTTTCTGTTGCTTGGGTTTGCAAAAGTAGCCAAATATTTTTAGGAGTATCTGGTTTGGCCTAAATAATACTTTCAGGGGAACTGAAGGAAAATTTGTAAAGATTTTATGTTGAAAAGTGTTCTGCAAAATAAAATATTCATTTGTGGAGTAAGGCAATACACATTATGAGTTTAAATTACAATTTATTTTGTTGAGTTGCACACACATTACAAAATGTAATTTTATTCTTGTATTTCTATATTAAGGGGAATCCCACATGCAGAGTCAAGATGCTGAAGACCTAGACACTACAAATACTCCTAAAATGAAGAGCGTCTTTTTCCATGAATGTATTGTAGTAGGAATATAATGGAAACTCTGAGCCACTCTCCACAGCGTCTATATCTGCGTCATGAGGATTCAGAGTCGTCGTTTAGGTCTGTGTTATGAGGGTCTAGAGTCATCGTTTAGATTTGCATCATGCAAGTAAACACTCGTCGTCTTAGTCTGCATCATGATGGTCCGAAATATGGTCCCTCATGATGCAGACCTCTGACTACAAGTGTGGACTCTCATGACGCAAACGTAGGAGCCGCGAAAAATGGCTCAGGGTCGCCATTGTATTCCCAGTACTAGAGTTTTTAGACGAACTGGATACGAAACAAGTCCTTCGATTTTGTTAAAATACATTTTGGCAATTTAGAATGATTTTTCCAACTTCGAATGAATCACAGAACCAGTAAAATACATCCTGGAAACGTAGTTAAATATTTATATAATTGATGTCATACTTGGCTGAAACATACTAAAGTTAAAGAATCTAGACTTCCAAAATCTTAATTTGGTTCTCATTGCAGTACAGAGGTTAATAGGGGCGTAGATAATTTATTCTTCTGGGGAGGTGACCAATCTTCTTTTTGGGGGGTGGAAGTTCACTTCTTTAGTACAAATATCCATCCGTTTCGGTGTTGAAAAGTGCAGCACAGACTGCATTGCGTTGCCTGGGCATTGTCCTCTCCACTATCTCTTTGATCACCTCCAACCCCCCCCCCCCACTCCCCATCCCTTGGCCGGCCGAAGTCGCCAAGCAGTTCTAGGCGCTACAGTCTGGAACCGCGCGACCTCTACGGTTGCAGGTTCGAATCCTGCCTCGGGCATGGATGTGTGTGATGTCCTTAGGTTAGTTAGGTTTAAGTAGTTCGAAGTTCTAGGGGACTGATGACCTCAGAAGTTAAGTCCCATATTGCTCAGGGCCATTTGAACCATTTTTGAACCCATCCCTTGGCCCATCTCCCCCCCACCCTCTATCCTTCTCCTCGTCCTCTCTCTGTTGGATTCCGCCACCTCAGTTCATCTCCTCTTCACCTATCTATGAAAACTCATATATATCTGTCAACTTTTGTGGTGTTCAGTGAATCAGTGTCAAAGTTTATTGCTAGGTAGCATTTATTGTAATACTTTTTGATACGCAGCATTTATAGTTTTGTTTTCTGGTGCGTAAACAAATGAAGTTGAAGGTGTCCCGACAGGGCAATATGCGACATACAAATAGCCATGTGAAAAACATGATTTTCCACAAACATATAACAATTGCCCCTGCGATTTATCTATCGACATGGCAAATGTAAGCTGCACTGGAAATTATAACCGTTTAAAGTCGAATGGCATGTCGGTCGGAATCTTAGTGATATTGGAATCAAACTGTCCTCACCTTTGTACTTTCCTTTTAAAATTGTGGCTTCGATTACGTTGTTCTTTAACTTCTTCCCCGCAAGCCGGGTGCCATTACAAAGACGTGGTTGGTTTACCTTTCGCAACATGATTGCCGATCCGACTTAATTACAGATTGGGAGGCGGTAATCCGGGGAAATCCAGCGAATTTAAAAATTCCGTAGGATAGTTGACTACATCATCTTAGTTAGTAACGGAATAAACCGACTTGTATGTCAGCAATTCGCCAGGTGTCATATTTTGAATCTGAAAATTCATTTCGTTAACATCAAGGTTTTTTGCAGCCAATATAACACGTTCACTCAACCAAAAATGGTTTGCAACTGTTAAACGACATTTGCTGTGCGCGAATTGCCCAACACGATGACTGTGAATGTGTCAGACAACTCTCAAATTTCAAAAAGATCATAGACATTTCGTTTAAAAGAAATATATATATATATACTCTCGTAGTCCATCTTCCCTCCCATATTTCCTCTCTATCCATTTAGTCCTCTCCACTATCTCTTTGATCACCTCCACCCCCCCCCCCCCCCACTCCCCATCCCTTGGCCGGCCGAAGTATATATATATACTCATAGACAAATACATATATATTAAACGAAATGTCTATGATCTTGAAGAGAGTACCTTACAAAAGATTTTGACATCGTTTGCGGGTTACCATGAAAGTTCACTATGTACGCATGTTTCCATGGAGAAGGTTTTTGAATATTTACATGTGCATGTATATATATATATATATATATATATATATATATATATATATATATATATATACATGCACATGTAAATATTCAAAAACCTTCTCCATGGAAACATGCGTACATAGTGAACTTTCATGGTAACCCGCAAACGATGTCAGAATCTTTTGTAAGGTACTCTCTTCAATGTACTGTCCGAAATATTATGTAGACAGTGATGTTCCTCTTGATGGTCAAGTGTGCAAAATTTCTTCAAGATCGGAATAAAATTGTAGGTTGGTGTAGAAGTGTGTACGTTAAGTACCCTCCGCCATGCACCATTCAGAATTTTAAGCAGGCAGCGCCCTTCATCCTGCTTTGAATATCAAGTGTGCCAAATTTCATCAAGATCGGAATAAATACGTACAATTTGTCGAGTTCCGTTATGTAAAGGAACCTCTGCCATGCACCATATGAAATTTTATGTAGACTGTGACCTTCCTCTTGGTTTCAAGGTATAGTGTGCAAAATTTCATCAAGATTGTATGCAATACAAACACACGGACACAATGAAAACGCACTTTCAGTTTTTGTCAAATTTTCCAATTCTTCGGTCGATTTTCGAAAAATTTTATTTCATAAAAACCTTGTCCTGAGAATTACGAACACAGCAAAAAAAAAATTTAGCCGAACTGGTCCAGGCGTTCTCGAGTTTTACGCTTATCAACACATTTGGCAATTAATTTTTATTTATATAGATAAGAAGCCCGAAATACACGCGTAAAGGAAGAATATACAAATAAAACCAATATTTTTTTACCTGAAATTAATACATATATATATATAATGTTGGGGTTTGTCTTTTGGTGCTCAGGTAAAATAAAAACTTTTGATTAACGTTCATAATACGACAATGACGGGCGCAGACTAAACGGCTGCGTAGCGCAGCTCAGCAGTAATATGGGCAGGCAAGCACGTTTCCCGCAGCCTGCCCGGGTTGGGTTCTGCTTGGCTTGGCTTGGCTGGGAGTGAAGCAGCCTGCCCGTTCTGTTGACAATGAGCGGCGGCCTGCCCGCCTGGCCACCGGGCAAGCATGGGCGGGTTAAAAGCGAGACATGTACACCTCTACGTATCACCCGGCGTGATGGTATGGGGTGCCATTGGTTACACGTCTCGGTCACCTCTTGTTCGCATTGACGGCACATTGAACAGTGGACGTTACATTTCAGATGTGTCACGACCCGTCGCTCTACCCTTCATTCGATCCCTGCGATACCCTACATTTCAGCAGGGTATGTATGACCGCATGTTGTAGGTCCTGTACGGGCCTTTCTGGATACAGAAAATGTTCGTTTGCTGCCCTGGCCAGCGCATTCTCCAAATCTCTCACCAATTGAAAACATCTGGTCAATGGTGGCCGAGCAATTCGCTCGTCACAAAACGCCAGTCACTACTCTTGATGAACTGTGGTATCGTGTTGAAGCTGCATGGGCAACTGTACCTGTACACACCATCCAAGCTCTGTTAACTCAATGCCCAGGTGTATCAAGGCCGTTATTACGGCAAGATCTGGTTGTTCTGGGTACTAATTTCTCAGGATCTATGCACCCAAATTAGGTGAAAATGTAATCATGTCAGTTCTAGCATAATATATTCGTCCCATGAATGCCCGTTTATCATCTGCATTTCTTCTTGGTGTAGCAATTTTAATGACCAGTAGTGTACCTTCAGAAAGTACTTCCTTACGGTTACGCTGAGATTTAAATTAGACATTATTTTAATGTCTAAAAAGAAAAAAAAACGTAACACAAAGAAACTAGGCGAATCGGACGAGATGTACATGTACAGACACACAGATCAGTCCATTTTTCGCAATAACTGGATGATTTATTCTAGACAGAGAGCGTCATACATTAAACATGTAAATAACGCTTTGCTTCACATGTGGCCCTTAGGCCAGCAGTTACTTAGAACTGAGGGAAGGAGTTGTTGGATGCCCCCTGAGTAATATCGTGCCAAATTCTATCCAATTGGTGCGTTAGGTCGTCAAAATATTGAGATGGTTGGAGGGCCCCTCCCATAACGCTCCGAAGGTTTTCAATTCAGACACATGTAAGTTGGTCATCGAGGTTATTGACGATCTAACGCACCAGATGGATAGAATTTGTCATGATCTCCTTCAGAAGAACATCAAACACCTCTATCGATAATGCCAAGATGAATAATTGCTTGTATAAGGGGCAAAGGTGGACTAACAGGTTATTAACTTGCTCAAATTGTGTAGGTTTTTCTCTCGAATCAATCTTCCAATTTTTCTGAAACTGTATCAATTGCTTGTCTGTAAAGCCGATTTCCTTCCCATTCGGATAATCCTTTCGTTGTGCGGCTCTTTTTGGTTTAGAGCGTATCTATTTTGCAGTAACGCTTTTACTGCTGTTTCAAGATTGTATGCCAGCCTCAGATATTTTGCTTTCCGAACAGTCAAACTTGTCTAGAACCTTGTATTTCATTCCCTTGTCTAATTCCCTCGGTATCATGTGACTGAAATGGACTTCATTTTAGTACTCTTTCATTTAGTGTCACTGCGTACTGCTGCCACCCAGTCGCTTCAGTTTTGCTAGGTTTCGAATGGCCATGGAAATGGCGCAGCAACACAGGTACATAATATCCTTCGACAATCACCGAACAGTTACTTCTACAATAACAATTCGGATAACATACTACGTGGATCCCTGGTCTCTAAGCTTTGAATCTAGACACTTTTCATGCGTCTAACCAAGCCATTTACTTTACGGTAACGAAGTTTTTCTCACGTGGATCTATTGTTATAATGGGCGTTCAATAACTATTCCATCACTTTTTTCTGAAAGCAGGTTGGTTTTACTGAGGATTGCAACGTATCATATTATTCCCCAGTCTCTTGGTTACAAAATCCTATTTTTCAATATCATCTCTGTTTAATGCGACGGCCTTACTGCACCTTATTAGGAGGCCCTATATGCACGCATGGCAGCACACGGCTGGTCGACGTCGAATCCAACGTCTTACAGCATCCAGAACCTCCCTATCATTCAGGTACTGCTTCCTGTGGAGTGTGTCCTTCAGCGGGCCAAACAGATTGAAGTCGGAAGGTCCGATACCCGGGCTGTAGGATGGATGAAGAACAACTGTCACAATGAAGCTTTGTGAGCTCCTCTTGGATACACATACTTGTGTAAGGCATTCCTTTGTCATGGAGAAGGAGAAGTTTCTTTGCAGTTTTGTGACGACGAACACGCTGAAATAGTTTCTTCAGCTTCCTGAGCATACAACAATATACTTAATGTAAGTGGGGTTGAACAAGCGATCCGCAAGATGCCTAGTGAGAGTGCAGACAAAATTCGTCGCGAAACGTGTCGTATCATTTCAAAATCTGAACCACCGAGGTCTAACTTGACTAGGGCTGAACGCAATGGTCTTCACGCACTCCGCAACGACCCCCTCATCGTGGTTCTGACAGCTGACAAGGGCAATGCATCCATCATTCTGAATAAAGCTGACTACGACGCCAAAACTCAGTTTATTCTTGAAGAGGATACATACCGGAAACTGCCACGGGACCCGACGTCAATAATAGTGAGGAAGACATCAGAGCTTCTAAAACAGTGAACACTGGAAGAGGGCGTTATTAAGAATCTCCTCCCTCAGGTGCCGAGACCACCTACGCTTTATGGACTACCAAAAATCCACAAACCGAATTCTCCTCTTCGTCCCACTGTGAACACCACTGGGTCAGCCACTTACAGATTGGCAAAACACCTGGCGAGCCTCCTTGCACCGCATGTTGGTCGTTGTGTGCATCACATGAAAAACACCGACGACTTTATCAACAGAATTAAACAACTGCGTCTTAGTCAAGGAGATATAACGGTTAGTTTTGATGTGGTCTCCCTGTTTACACGTGTTCCGGTCAAAGACTGTATGGATCTCCTCTCCCATTTATTTGATAGCACAATTGTGAGACTGTTTAAGCACACGTTGACATCGTTGCAATTCCTACATGGCGGCCAGTATTTCGACCAGTTGTACGGCGTGGCTATGGGAAGCCCATTAGCTCCATCCACAGCCAACATTTTTATGGAAAAAGTTGAACACATGGCCTTGGACACGGCTCCAGCTAAGCTCAGTTGCTTTTATCGTTACGTCCATGACACTTTTACCATCTGGCCCCATGGTCGTGAAAAACTGCGAGAATTCTTAGAACACCTGGACAGCATTCACGGCCACATCACGTTTACGATGGAAGTCGAGACAGATGGTGCATTGCCCTTCCTTTACGTCCTTGTTCGACGGAAAACCAATGGGCACCTCAGCCACTGTGTCTACAGGAAACCGACACACACAGATCGGTATCTGCACGGTTTCAGCCACCACCATCCGGCACAGGCATGGCGTTCTGAATACCCTCCTCCATCGTGCTAAAGTCGTCTCAGACGCTGGAAGTCTGCCACAAGAACTGAGCCACCTCCGAGAAGCCTTCCGGGAAAACGGGTACAGCCACGGACAGGTGTCACAGGCTATATCTGGTGTGACACGCAAGAAATACACCAACACAGAAGAGAACACCACCGAAGAAGAAAGCAAGGAACTTGTGTTTTTGCCTTTCTGTGGTACAGTGTCGGTCAAGATTAGCCGGCTCCTGGAGAGATATAACATTTCATCGGTGTTCAGGCCCCCAGCGAAAATTCGACAGCTCATGGGGCCTGTGAAGGACGATCTAGGGCTTAGAGCGCCTGGAGTGTACAAGATACCATGTCAGTGTGGCTGTTACTAGGTCGGCCAAACAGTACGCACTGTGGAGCAACGCCGGACGGAACACAAGAGGTGGTTACGCCTACGCTGTCCAGAAAAATCAGCCGTGGCAGAACACGCCTTGGAAAATGGACACCGAATTGTATTCGACGACACATCTGTCGTTATGAGGACGAAGGGATTTTGGGATGGAGTCATAAAAGAAGGTATTGAAATAAAAACCTCTGAAAACACCATCAACAAGGACGGCGGTTTGCAGCTCAGCACAGCCTGGGACCCGGCCATCGCGAGGTTAAAACGGGCGCGACGGACGCGGGATGAAAACATTACCTTATATGGCTAGGAAGAGAGTACCAGTGACGTCACAGCTAGCAGTGCGGCTATATAACGACGCGGCCACGGCGACACAGCAGTCATTCTTACCACTTGACAATGACTGAGGAGAGCTCGGTCGAAAGCTCGTGGGATTTTTAACCACCTGACGCGGCTGGAAGGCCGAGAGTTGATCACTGCACCATCAGGGAGGACATCGAACAGGATAGTCCCTTTAGACTCCCAGGAGATCGTCATCATGACTTTATCGGCTGAGGGTGCGCCTTTGAACGTTTTCTTCGGGGGAGAGGTGGTGTGGCGCACGCTTTGGATTCCCATTTTCTTTCCGGCTCGAAGTGATAAACCCGTGTTTCATTGTCTTGATTATGTTCGACAAAAAATTGTCACGGTCAGCCTCGAAACACACAAGCAATTCCGTACAGATGGTCCTTCGTTGCTCTTTATGGTCTTCCGTTAGGTTGCGAGGAACCCAGCTGGCACAGTCCAGTGTTGTGGACGAATATGTCAGCACTACCGACAGAGACGTCCAGTTCAACAGCGCAGCATGTTTGTAATCCGCCTATCACCTCGAATGGGATTGTCCACACCCTCCAACACTGGGGGATTGTCCACACGCTCCAACACTGGGGGAATCACAGCAGTACGCGGCCGGCTGGAACGCGGGAAATCGGACAGGTTTGCGCGACCTTGCTGCGATGACGACGACAGACGTCACCGTGCTTTTGTTCACTGCCAGGTCTCCGTCGACATTCTGCAAGGTCCTATGAATATCTGCGATGCTCTAGTTTTAAGTCACAGGACACTCAATGACAGCTCTCTGCTTGGAACGCACTTCCGTTACAGACGCCGTTCTCACGACTACGAAAACACCACCACCTATCGGGACTTCATGAAACTACAGGGATTGAAGCGAGAATGTTACTCCAAGTCCCACAAGTCAGTATTTATTCAACCAAAATTGGCAAAAAAAAGTGTTGCATTACTTATTTAACGCCCCTCGTAGTTATAAACCCTCAAGTAGCTCTCCACAGTAAGTACAACGCTACAAGCATTGGAACATTTATGCAATTTCTGCAATGAATGGATGCTAGCTTTTTTTACCGTTGTAACTCGCGTGCGGTTTTACGAGCTACACAGCCACACTTAACTACGGCGGCAGTAGGACATCCGCTCGTCTGACGGAGATGTGCTCCAAGGAGCTCGAGAAGGCACAATGGCGTAGCTGTATCACGCCGGAGGGCGTAGATTTCTCTTCCATCTAACCCGTAATAACGAGCGTTTCTCTCGACCTCAGAGCTTGGCGCACCCTGCAGCACATTTGTGTGTGAAGTGATGGCTAGGGGAGGGGAGGGGGGTGCGTGGCATTGTAGCTGTTGCACTGTAGCTCACCCAAAGCTGTTCTGTTCTTTCCTGACACTATCAAACCTCTGGATGAGGTGTCTTAGAAACAAGCCATATCTAGTAGATGAAGTACCGACAATCATGAAAAAGACAAGCCTTTTTTATCTTCTTCGCGCTATAGACTTACTTTCCCAATGCCACCCACCAAAAAAAGCATTCAAGCCCGACTAGGGTGAGACCAGTTTATATTTGTCATCCCTAAAACAAGTTGCTACCGGTGACCATAGCAATCGCTCGCTTAACATCGTCACACACTTCGACAAGCAGACCACCAAGAAACGAGATCAGATCAAGAAGAAAAAGTCAGTTGACGCCAAGGCTATTTGTCGTAAGGACGACGGAATTATTCTGACTAAAATTTATTGTGTAGTATGTTTCGGGCTTTAAAAACATTAAATTTCGTGAACATTCCGTTATTTACCAAATTCTCTCCTTAATCCTCACAAGGTTCACGACAGCTTTGTGCCTGCTTGAAGGTACTGAACTCTGACGAAGACGCCATGTAACTCACTCGGTAGAAACCTCTGATGTACATAGATTCACTTACGAGCGTGGTGTTTGAGTGGTGAAGACACTGGACTCTCATCATCGAGAACCGGGGTCAGTTTCCCGTTGAGTCAATCACACTTTGATTTCTGTAGTTTCTCTAAATTGCTTAAGGCAAATTCCAGCATTGTGTTCCATGGTATAGGCATGTCCAACCTCTTTCCTCAATTCCAACACGTGCCGTAATAACCCTGCCATCTACAGTACGTTAAACTTTGACCTCCATTTTTATGCATGAGTCGCTCTGTTGCGCTAGTATTGTGTGTGTGTGGCGGTCGTGGAGGAACGGGATAAGCAAAGTGACTGGGAACATGTAACAACAGCAATTAATAAAAACACAGGCTCGTAAATACGATCGGGTACACTACAAAACTTAAAAAGTAACTGTGGCTATCTCCTCTTTCGCTATAACAAAACTATTAGCAACATCTGAGTTGTAACTGGTCCCACTCAAGCGAAATGCCCTTAAGCTTACCTCTTACAAGCTTTAAGGCATATTCATATGGATGAACACTATTACGATGCCTACGAAACACGTTTACTAAATCCACGTTACTTTTGGGCGATATCTGCCTGTATTAGCAATATCATGACATTCAGAAACTGCAGGTTGGTTACGGACAAACCGTACGTCGCACCATATTCACGTGACAATTGGAATGGACGTATGTTGGTGTCAAAAATTCTGTTCTGCGCATCTGAATGCTCACTCCACATATACCATATTACTACTCTACGTATGGCACACCTAAGGAGGAAAAAATGCAAACTGTACAGGCAATCCGACTGTGTCACCTAATACTCAGAACTCGCAGCTGGTAAGTCTTCGAACAACCTGCGTTCTTAAGCAGTCAGTTATTTGTGATGCACAATCCATCTTCAACTGCATAATATAATGGTTTAAGGCTTCAACAGTGCTTCATTGATTCCAAGACAGATGGAACTGAATAATGTTGTTAACGGCCAGAACGGAACATCTACAGCCTACAAGGAATATCATACTCTACACATTGCTGACCATTGCCTATGCGCCGTCGCTTAAGTACATGCCGTGGCCACCTATCGGTATGAAGCGCTCAGACGGAAAAGGAAACCGTCATGGGCAACTGCTGTTCATAGTAAGAGTGTCACTCAAAAACCACAACTTTTCCTTTCCAAAAATAAACAACGTGCTGTTACAGAGTTATTGTATTGGGAGGACAGGACACCTGATGAAAATATCCGGGACTTCTCGTGATACCACGGAAAGATACAGCAAAGGCTCAATTTGCAATGATCCCCTCCCTACCCTCCTCATCTCACTACAATAATCTGTACTACTATATAAAGACAAGTTGTAATTTAAGGTTATTATCAAAAATTTCGGAAAGTGTTAAATCGATTTACTTCACACTTTTAAACGATATTCTAATAAACGTGCAGACGGACATAGGCTACACATTCTTTAAGCATATATGGCATTAAAGTATACGGAGGAGGATATTAGTGTTCAACGTCCCGTCGACAGTAGAAACGTAGCACAAGCCCTGATTAGGGAAGCACGGGCTAGGAAATCGGCGGTTCCCTTTCGAAAGAACCATCTCCGCATTTGTCTGAAGCAATTTAGGGAAATCACGGAAAAGCCAAATCACGAGGGCCGGACGCAGTTTTGAACCATCGTCCTCCCGAATGAGAGTCCACTGTGCTGACAATTGCGGCAACTCGCTCGGTATAAATATACAATGAGATGACAAAGTCATGCGATACCTCCTCATATCGTGTCGCACCTCCTTATGCCCTGGACAATGCAGCAACTTGATGGGGCATTGATTCAACAAGTCGTTTAAAGTCCCCGACAGAAATACTGGGCCATGCTGCCTCTAGAAAGTGTTGCCGGTGCAGGATTTTATGCACGAACTGATTATGTACCACAAATGATCGATGGGATTTATGTCAGGCGATTTGGGCGGCCAAATCTTCGTTCGAATAGTCCAGAATGTTCTTCAAACCACTAGTGAACAATTGCGGCCTGGTGACGTGGCGCACTGTCATCCACAAAAATTCCACCGTTGCCTAGGAACAAGACGTCCATGAATGGATACAAAAGGTCCCCACGTAGCCGAAAAAAACCATTTCCGGTCAATGATCGGTTCAGTTGTACAAGATAACCCAGTCCATTCCATGCAAACACAGCTCACACCATTATGGAGCCACCACCAGCTTGCACAGCGCCTTGTCGAGAACCTGAGTCCTTGGCTTCGTGGGGTCTGCGCCACACTCTAACCCTACCATCAGCTCCTACCACCAGAAATCTGGACTCATCTGACCAGGCCACGGTCTCTCAGTGTCCTAGGGTCCAACCGACGCGATCTCAGGAGAGGCGCTGCAGGCGACGTCGTCCTGTTAACAAAGGCGGTCGCGTCGATCGTCTGCTGCCATAGGTCATTATCGCCAAATTTCGCCGTCCTAGCGGATACGTTCGTCGTAGGTCTCACATTGATTTCTGCGGTTACTTCACACTGCGTTGCTTGTCTGTTAGGACTGACAACTCTACGCAAACGTCGCTGTTCTCGGTCGTTATGCGGTGGCCGTCTGCCACTGTGTTGTCCATGGTGAGAGGCAATGCCTGAAATCTGGTATTCTGGAAACACTGTTGACACTGTGGATCTCGGGATACTGAATTCCCTAATGACTTCCGAAATCGAATGTCTCATCCGCCTAACTCCAAATAACATTCCGCGTTCGACGTCCATCAATTCCTGTCGTGCGCCCGTAATCACGTTCTAAACATTTTCACATGTATCACTTGAGCGCAAATGACAGCTGCGTCAATGCACTGCCCTTTTATATTTTGTGTACGCGACACTGCCGCCGTCTACGTATGTGCATATCGCTATTCCATGACTTCTGTCATTTCAGTGGGTATTACCGTAATCAAAATAAAAAATGTATTATTTGTGGTCGAAAAGTGGAAAAAGTATTACATAAAGGGGCGCAACAAAAATAAAATATCTTTTTTAGAAAATCGAGAAAAGGGACACAACTCACAGAATTAATTAATAGTTACCTCAAATCGCTCTGAGCACTATGGGACTTAACTTCTGAGGTCATCAGTTCCCTAGAACTTAGAACTGCTTAAACCTAACTAACCTAAGGACATCACACACATCCATGCCCGAGGCAGGATTCGAACCTACGACCGTAGAGGTCACGCTGTTCCAGACTGTAGCGCCTAGAACCGCTCGGCCACTCTGGCCGGCAATAGTTACCTCATAGCACCTTAGATTCGGCGAGAACGAACTACTTGTCCATATTATTGTTGTGTGGAGAATAATGGAATTTAATGGCGAAATTACTTACTTGAAATTTAAAGGAGGCTTATACCTTTTAAATGTAAGTTTTAAAGAATTATTGAAGTCGACTTTCCTCAAGCACTGCAGTTTTGAAACGTGTCATTGTTCTTCCTGGCGTGCGATATCAAAATTACATCTCGTTTCGGATGTGGATAAATACCAGGTATAAGTAAACTTTTCGAAATAGTATCTGAAAGTATGGGATTTTAACTTTTCATGAGCTTCAGCCGACTATTCTAACAGCAATGAGTACGTATCAACCTGCAGAATGGAAAGTCACGCTTTCAATACCATTCCGTCCTTGCGATGTGCTCTACGAAATTGCTGCACACCACACAACCTTTTACCATCGCCGTCTTTGAATAATTCATCACAATATTTACACGGAGATCGGTAAACATCTTTTGGTTTTGTGCCACACTATTCTTTCGAAACCACATCGGTAGTAACACACCACATTGTCTGTTAGGCACACTGTAGCCTCTTCCCACGCGCCAAAACAATCTCACAATCATTACTGACACATTTACCTGAATATATTCCTGCATAAAAACTAACTAACTAACTCTCTCTCTCTCTCTCTCTCTCTCTCTCACACACACACACACACACACACACACACACACACAGAGAGAGAGAGAGAGAGAGAGAGAGAGAGAGAGAGAGAGAGAGAGAGAGAGATATTTTACACATAGTGTACAACTAATAATGTTTTTTTCCCTACTATTAATAATGTTTTTTTGAACACTTGCATCACGACTTCACAAAACACATTACACATTAACAAAAATACTTCTTGCCTGCATGTCTTTGAAAAGGATTACTGTTCCTTGGATCGATTTTTAATGCGCACTCCCATCTACTGTTAGCTAGCGGTCAATAAACTCGTAGTTGTACTATTACACTACCAGATGACCCAAGCGTGCGCCTCCAGTCGTTAGTGTAGTAGTTACTATTTCTCGCGCACATCTGCATGTTGGATAGTCTCACAGGTGACGTGGTATCGTGTTTGCAGTACCTGGTGAGAAATGACTACCTGAGACGTCGCAAGTTTAAAAACGTTTGTGCCAATTGGATTCTGAGAATACTGACTGATACCCACAAACAAATTCTGAAAACAGTGCGCAGATAACTTTTGGAACAGTACGAGAAATCCGGAGACGAGTTCTCTGCAAGTATTGAGATGGGAAATGAAAACTTGTTGTAGCATTTGGAAATGCAGACGCAAAGGCCATCAACAGAATGCCATCATGCAAATTTACCGAAGAAGAACAAATTCGAACTGCACCTTAACCAGCGAAACTGAAAGCTACTGCGTTTTTTGAGTCAGAGGGACTGTTGCTTGTGGACATAATGCCACAAGGTACTAGTATCAATTTCGATGCGTATATGGCAACTCTTAAAACTTGATGCTGGAATTGTCGCCTTCGACGGTGTCTGTAGAATTATGATGTTTTGCTGTTTTATGATCATGTCCCCCCACATGTCAGTGAAAAAACCACCATCGAGATCACAAGCTTGAGGGCACGACCAACACCCACTGTACAGCAGAGATCTGGCACCGACTTATTACTGTCCACCTCTTTGGTAAACTCAAAGAACCCCTTCGCGGAAGGAGTTTCGAAGGTGAAGAAACCCTTGTGAATGCTACTAAGCAGTTAGTGTCATACATTAAAAAATCATAGATGCACCGTTAGTATCTGATCGAAATTGCCCGCATCTCGTGGTCGTGCGGTAGCGTTCTCGCTTCCCACGCCCGGGTTCCCGGGTTCGATTCCCGGCGGGGTCAGGGATTTTCTCTGCCTCGTGATGGCTGGGTGTTGTGTGCTGTCCTTAGGTTAGTTAGGTTTAAGTAGTTCTAAGTTCTAGGGGACTGATGACCATAGATGTTAAGTCCCATAGTGCTCAGAGCCATTTGATCGAAATTGTCCTGGCACCGCTACGTAATGCGGAATTTACCATGTTACGAGAAGTGCACACACTAATACAAACGGAGCCGGGGAGTATTTGGTTGTCAGTTGAATAGTAGTAAGAGCACGATGTATCGTACTAGAGCTGACATACAAAAAGAAGCGAGCAGGGGACTTCAGTTAATACATGTAGATATAGAAGATTTATTGAAATGTTTTGTATTTGCTTATTAAAACGTGACTACAACTTAGATGTTACGTTTGCATGCAGTAATATTCGTCTACTACGCTTTTCATGGACGATGAACGCAATTATGTTCTAATGGTAAAGAGAGATTCTTTATATGACGTAACTACCATCCAACAATTTTCGGATTTTTTCACTTGTACTGTGAAACCTTCCTTCTTGTCAAATTTTATTATTCGACGTCAACGACAAGTACCTTACAGGTTTTGACGAGTGAGTTTTCGAGTATCAAAATATGTGAAATAAATGGCCGTATCTTTCGACTGCATTGACTTAGAACGTTAAAAGTTTTACGCCGCCAAAATATCATAAACCTTAGTATATGACATACAATTAAACTCGATACGTCTGCCCGTTCCTGAGAGAGATTCTTAACAGCCAGCCAGAGAGGCACACAGGCAGATAAAAAAGGGATACTATGAGCGATCCGTTTTTACAGATTGAGGTACAGAACTCTGAAAATGGGGTGTATGGTCGACCATCTGTTCAGAAGTCATCCATTCCTATACTGAAAGCTAAGCCGCGCTTGCCGTAGACCTTGGAGTGACGTCAGTGGACAGTGGATGACCGGAAAATGCGATGAATCACGCTATATCCTGTGGTAATCCGATGGAAGGGCGTGGGTTTGGCGAACGCCTGGAGAGCGTTACATGCCTTCACGTGTAGTGCAAACAGTGCAGTGCAAAGGAGGTGGTGAAACAGTATGGGATTTTTTCGTGTTTATGGAGTGGTCCCTTTACTGCCCTTAAGGAAACACGTTTTACGGCATGATGGGCTGCGCACAGTATATGCACAGGTCGAAGATGACGACTGACTGTATCAGCATAACGAAGGATCATGTCATAAAGAAGCATCTGTGAGGGAATGGTCTGTGAACAAAATTCCTGAAATGGACTGTCCTACCCAGAATCCCGACATGAACGCCTTTGGAATGAGTTAAGAGCGTCGTCGGCTCTTGAGGAAAAATGGTCTACCACTCCTCCACAGACTTTCCGACAACTGACTAAAAATGAGAATTCAAGCCGAGTGGACACACTCCGTATTAATGCCCACCAACAGATGTCAGGACATTTCATCAAATAGTGTAAGTGCTTCGACGGAAAAGGAAAGCGCCAGCTATTGTTCTTAGTATATTAAGAACGACCCACTTCAGAGGACGCTCCACAGATGACAGAAAATAGATTCTTTACTTGTAGTTAAAAATCATGGTCGTAAGTTTCGCATCGGCCAGGTAAGCCGGCCGGAGTAGCCGAGCGGTTCTAGGCGCTGCAGTCTGGAACCGCGCGACCGCTACGGTCGCAGGTTCGAATCCTGCCTCGGGCATGGATGTGGATGATGTCCTTAGGTTAGTTAGGTTGAAGTAATTCTAAGTTCTAGGGGACTGATGACCTCAGAAGTTAAATCCCACAGTGCTCAGAGCCATTTGAACCATCGGCTAGGTAAGCTGACTGCATCGGAGCGCAGTCTAGACGGATTATGGCGAGCTTTTCTGAACAAGTGTTCAAGGACCCTAATAGAACAGCTTAATTGCTTTGCGAAACTGAAAAAAAAGGTTGCAGGAAAGAAACTGACAGAAGTGGGACATAAGCGCTTTCGCCTGGGGCTGGAAAGCGTTGAAGCGCTTCGCTCGTTGTTCAGCGTCCGCAGACGGCGTGAAAATTTGCAGATGACTGAACAGAGAACAGTTAGAAACGCAGGAGTCCCGCAGACCGCAGCCGAGAGGAAATCCGGTGCCGCTGTTTGTACAGCCAACGTTACGCGATACAGGCGAAAACGCGCCGCATCGGCGTGGTGTGCTGGCTGGGAGCGATGCCGCAACGCGAGGGGGATTGGGCAGTACGAGCGTTGCCGCATCCTAAACAACACCTATGCGGTCCTTTTCACAACTGGACATATAAACCTGCACAAAATATCTAAGCAAGAAACTGGAAACGAAATACTGCTGCTGCCTGTCGGCAGTCGGCACACGAGTACTACGTTATTCTTTTCATTTCCCCCATTCTCCCCCCTCAGGCCCTGCTTGTTTCTCTTGCTTTCTACAGTTGGAAAGCAAAGTAAGGCCACAGGCCCTTCCACGGTTTATGTGGATGGAACAGTCTGTAACGGAAGTGATCTGCTGCAATATGTATGCAACTGCCTATTGTTCCCTCTGTGTCGGAGTACAATACTTCATCATCATGATCAGTCGCAGGATTCTACATTAATACATGTTTATTGTATAGTTAATTAACGAAACGATGAAATGGGAACATAATACTCGCCTGTGTATCTAAAAATAGTATTTTAAGGTGAATGCTTCAGAAATAAGTAAAATATAATACAGGAAAGCACGCTAATAACGCAGACCCTACTAGAAGTAACGTAATTTGGGAACCCACATGAAGCCAACTTGTTATAAACTAGCGAACTATTACGGCTTAGGCGTACTGCTCGACTTAATATTTAAAGGCAAGTGATATCATGTAAAACTGCCAGTTCAGCACTTTACCAGTATTACGAGGGCCTGCTAAGAAGTAATGCCTCCTAATTTTTATGTGGAAACTCAAAGCTTTCTAAACAAAACTTGCTTACATTATTCATCTTTGTTCTTCTTGTCTGCATAGTAACACAGTCGTCCCAACGACGGAACAAATTTCTCCCGACTGGAGACCTATTTGTTGATACCGGCAATGTAGAATGTTTTGACGGGCCACAACCTCAAGTTTGCTTGCACCGCTTCAACACTATTAAAGTGAAGTCCCCGAAGGTATTCTTTAAGGCCGGCTGGAGTGGCCGAGCGGTTCTAGACGCTACAGTCTGGAACCGCGTGACCGCTACGGTCGCAGGTTCGAATCCTGCCTCGGGCATGGATGTGTGTGATGTTCTTAGGTTGGTAAGGTTTAAGTAGTTCTAAGTTCTAGGGGACTGATGATCTCAGAAGTTAAGTCCCATAGTGCTCAGAGCCATTTGAACCATATTCTTTAAGTTCTGAAAACAGTTGAAAATCGGATGGGCCCACGTCGGGACTTAGGGAGAATGATCGATGACAGTGAACCCAAGGCGTCGGATGTCTTAACGCCCATGTATGGTCTGAATTTTCACACTGTAGGCGAGGTTGCTCCATGCGGGGACGAACTCTTAAGAGTTCATGTCTACAGTTTTCCGAGGGTTCCTCTCACGTACCGGCATAGTCACGTTGCAATTCTGAGGCATTACTTTTCTGCACGGCCTCGTACTTTCGTTGTCACCAAAATACGTCTCTTACAACTCCATATAAATTAAGAGAAACCGAATACCGATGTTTAGTGTGTCATGTAAGTTGCGATGGCAGTTATGAAAGAAAAAAAAATCCTGAATGACAGACTTAACTAAGACTTTTTTTCCGCCACTGTAGTTCGCGAAATCTTCAATATACTGAAGCCATCATCGCACTATCAAAAATATTGTCAACACTGTTAGCTAAGATATCCAAAAGCAAAAACGGACAGTGTGTCCCAATTATCTTTGCTTTAGCTGACAAACAACAAAACTAATTAGATGAAATGGGAGTGAGAACGGCTGGAAACATGAAGATAAAAAACTTGTCGCATGCTACTTTACTGACTGTCGTCAGAAAATAGGATTCGGGAAATTACAAGTACGGCAAATTAATCTTCGCCAAGACGTAAAAAACATGCGGGAAGCCAAACACGTTAGTGACAGAGACAACCATATCAGCCAACACAATTAGCAAAACTATTACGGAAACCTGTTAAGTAATTGTACGTGTCCTGAAGGGATATATTTAGGTATATGACGTAAGTCATTTTTCACCGTGTTGCGATTACAACTGATTGACACGTATTTTGTAGACATCTTATTACTCATTGCACAGATATGGCGTCGTTTACTAAGTACAAGCGTTTTTCCACATTGCTTTGCAATTTAAAAACCTAATACTACGTTTTCAAATTAACGAAGAAAAGAACGTGATAGCGAATTTTGCAGTGACCATCGTGAAGTTGTAAATACACTGACTAGCCCAACCTACATCCATGCAACTGTTATGTATGTTCAGCAATTCTTTATTTGGGGCATTTTTTTTTTCCACCACATATTCCTTTTAAGAGTGAATCCACTGAAATTTTTTCTGGAGCACTCCATAAATTGAACCATCACTCGTTTGTTCATTGTAGAAAGTGGAACAGTGAACCGTTAATATCTAGTAAGAGGAACAAAGATGAACTGAAATTACAAACAGTGTACACTGATGTCGTAAGGTGGTTCACGAAGCTCAGTCAACAACCGAATGGCGAATGTTGTTAAACCGCCAATCCTCGACTTCATACACTCTGCACTTATTGACGATACTGGGACTATTTTGGGAGCCATCAGTGTTGCTTACCAGTATTTCCAATATTGACAAATCTATACGCATTCTCATACGGCCAATACATTGGCGGCTTGACAATATTGGTGAACGTGTGCCGTTACTGGGGCGGTGCAGGAGGTGCCTCCTCGGGGAAATACCAGAGCCTTTCTTTGGACCCTGGGAAGCTCTTGTCGGGACGTGACGATGGAGGACCCTCGAGCGCCGGCCCCGCGCTAGACCCACCACGTGACAGCGCTGTGGTGGGGGGAGTGGGCGGGGGGGGGGGGGGGGGGGGCGGGGACAGCCGTGAAGCGACGGCGTCTCGCCGCCCCATTGTGCCCTCGCGAGTTCCAAAGAGGCCACAGTGTGGCGAACTGGATTAACTGTCTGGCACAATACCGCAGTCGGTTGCCTCCGATGACAGAACAGATGGAAGTGGAGGCAGTGAAACGCGGAAGGTCTGCTCCGTGCTCACAGTCGGCTGGATCGGACAGATGGCGTAAGTGGAAATTCTAGCGGAAGCGTGGCTGCTGGCTGCACTGGACCGTATAAGAAGTGCTTCCCGGCTCCCGCCACATCGGTTGCTCGACCGATACTTAGTCTGAGTTTTTGCCGCTCTAATTCCGTGGCTGCCACTGAACGCCACCGGCGGGTAGCTAAGGATGATACGGGTAGTCTTGTGTCTGCTACACCTTACAAATCCAATGAATTATAAAGATGCAACTGGAACAGTAGCTGCTGTTATACCAACAACAAGCGCACCACTACACCACCACTACCAGCAGCAGCAGCAGCAGCAGCAGTAGTAGTAGTTCAAATGGCTCTGAGCACTATGGGACTCAACTGCTGAGGTCATTAGTCCCCTAGAACTCAGAACTAGTTAAACCTAACTAACCTAAGGACATCACAAACATCCATGCCCGAGGCAGGATTCGAACCTGCGACCGTAGCGGTCTTGCGGTTCCAGACTGCAGCGCCTTTAACCGCACGGCCACTTCGGCCGGCCAGCAGTAGTAGTAGTAGTAGTAGTAGTAGAGTAAGGCAGTAGTATTAGTTTTGGAGTATTCGGCTGTTTCCATTTAGCAAGAAATACGTAACACGTAACTGTGGTACGGTCTCTATTATTCAACGAGGGACTAAGAAATAAACTGTCAGGTGGCGGAGACACAACAACGATTTGCATTATTCATCATTAATTTTAAAGGTTCTGATCGCAATGTAATGTAACCAACAACTAGATAACATAGCCCGCATCTCGTGGTCGTGCGGTAGCGTTCTCGCTTCCCACGCCCGGGTTCCCGGGTTCGATTCCCGGCGGGGTCAGGGATTTTCTCTGCCTCGTGATGGCTGGGTGTTGTGTGCTGTCCTTAGGTTAGTTAGGTTTAAGTAGTTCTAAGTTCTAGGGGACTGATGACCATAGATGTTAAGTCCCATAGTGCTCAGAGCCATTTGAACTAGATAACAACAGCTTTAGGCTTATTAACAACTATCCTCAGATCTACAGACAAAAAACGAAAAATTTTCTTTCATTTTATGTAAACACTTGCAAACTATTTTTAAAAACTAATTTTTACGGAAATACTAAAACACTAAAAATAGTAAAAACCTACCACTCTCGCTCTATAACTGGTACGTCAATACAATGTTAACCACAAAAACTACGTTTATGAACGGAACTTGTTAATATTAAAAGGCTGGTCCGAGTGTATCTTGGCGTACAAAACTAGAGGGAATCTGATCGCAACACGTGCTTGCCGGTGACCACCATGGTTTGCTACCACTGGCGCACATGTTCACACTGTTGTTTGAGAAACAAACACAAAGAAACTACTCACCTTATGACGGCACTTACAGGAGACGAGTACAAAACCGTACACGGATTTGTCTCTGTACCTGTGAGTCGTCATAATGCTAGTTCTTTCTTCCTGTTTGTTTCTAAAGCACACACAGTCGTCAGTCTTCCTGTGGTTTATACACTAACAGACATTCTCTGACGAGTCTTTGGGCAATGACAAGTTAAGCTTGGTAACGATCCTGTGCTGGTTAATACTGTATTTAGATACAAATTCCAGTGTAAGCACGGTAGGTTTATACTAATTTCAGTGTTTAAAACGTCTATAAAAATGCATGCTTTTCAAAAATTTTAACAGCTTTTTAAATAAAACGAAAGGCAATTTTTCTTTTTGTTTCCGTTGATGTGAGGACAGTTGTTACTCAGTTGAAACCGGGAAATATCTAATCGTTACACTATATTGGGATCAAGGCCATCAAAATTTATAATAAGAAATTACGAGGGCGCACTTAGAAGTAATGGGCATGAATTTTTTATGTGAAATCTCTCAAAGCTTCTTAAATAAAACACACGTTATTAACATTCTACATCTTTACTCATATTTCTGAACGTTGTCATCCTGGAGACGAACACGTTTCTCCCAACGATAGAGCACTTCGTTGATACCGTCACCGTAGACTGTTTGTTGACGGAGCCACAACGTCACCTCTGAAACTTACTAGCAGATTAAAACTGTGTGCCGGAACGAGACTCGAACTCGGGACCTTTGCCTTACGCGGGCAAGTGCTCTACAACTGAGATACCCAAGCACGACTCACGCCCAGTCCTCACAGCTTTACTTCTGCCAGTACCTCGTCTCCTACCATCCAAACTTTACAGAAGCTCTTCTGCGAACTTGGCAGAACTAACTCATCCCCCAGGCAGTGGCTAAGCCATATCTCCGCAATATCCTTTCTTTCACGAGTGCTAGTTCTGCAAGGTTCGCAGGAGAGCTTCTGTAAAGTTTGGAAGGTAGGAGACGAGGTACTGGCAGAAGTAAAGCTGTGAGGACGGGGCGTGATTCGTGCTTGGGTAGCTCAGTTGGTAGAGCACTTGCCCGCGTAAGGCAAAGGTCCGAGTTAGAGTCTCGGTGCGGCACACAGTTTTAATCTGCCAGGAAGTTGAATATCAGCGCACACTCCACTGCAGAGTGAAAATCACATTCTGGAAACGTCACCTCTGCTTCCGCCACTTCATCACTATCGAAGTGAATTTCTCGAGGTGTTTATCAAGTTTTGGGAACAGATGAAAATCGGGTGGGGCGAAGTCGGGGCTCTTTGGAAGATGATAGATGACAATGAACCCAAGACGTCGTATTGTAGCCGATGTCGCAGCGCCCATGTGTGATCTGGCATTACAGTGTTGAAGGAGAGGGCACTTCATGAGTGGACGAACTCTTCGAGTTCGAAACACTATTACAGCACACTGTTTGTCAAGCACCGACATAGTTAACATTACACACCGCCATGTTACACGCTACAATTCCGAGTCCTGTAGCGGCAGAGGGCTGCATATATGTAGACATGAAGAATAAAGATGCAGAACTTTCATAGCTTTCTTTTATTTAAAAAGCTTTAAGCGATTTAACGTAAGAACTTCGGAGACTTTACTTTTCAGCAAGCCCTCGTAAAATCGATACGAACTAGTTAGCGTTTCGATAACAAGCTGCAGCTCTTACGCGTATTTAGTAATACACTACTGGCCATTAAAATTGACCCACCACGAAGATGGCGTGCTACAGACGCGAAATTTAACCGACAGGAAGAAGATGGTGTGATATGCAAATGATTAGCTTTTCAGAGCATTCACACAAGATGGCGCCGGTGGCGACACCAAGAACATGGTGACATGAGGAAAGTTTCCAACCGATTTCTCATATACAAACAGCAATTGACCAGTGTTGCCTGCTGAAACGTTGTTGTGATGCCTCGTGTAAGGAGGAGAAATGCGTACCATCACGTTTCCGACTTTGATAAAGGTCGGATTGTAGGTTATTGCGATTGCGGTTTATCATATCGCGACACTGATGTTCGAGTTGGTCGAGATTCAATGACTGTTAGCAGAATATGGAATCGGTGGTTTCAGGAGGGTAATAAGTAACGCCGTGCTGGATCCAAACGGCCTCGTATCACTAGCAGTCGAGATGACAGGCATCTTATTCGCATGGCTGTAACGGATCGTGCAGCCACGTCTCGATCGCTGAGTCAACAGATAGAGGCGTTTGCAAGACGACAACCATCTGCACGAACAGTTCGACGACGTTTGCAGCAGCATGGACTATCAGCCTGCGATGGTGTACTCAACGACTAACCTGGGTGCACGAATGGCAAAACGTCATTTTTTAGGATGAATCCCGGTTCTGTTTACAGCATCATGATGGTCGCATCCGTGTTTGGCGACATCGCGGCGAACGCACATTGGAAGTGTGTGTGGGTGTTGGAGAAAACAATTCCTTTATTCCCACATATATTTAGCAATAACTTAACACTACACACATGAATGAGTTGTGTAGACATGAACAGCACGGAATAACTAACGAAAGCTAAGTCAAAGAGTAACTATATCACTGCACGTAAATTAACACTTCACGAAATGTTTATGAAGCACTGTACACTTGTTCGGATCGATTGTCAGAAATAGGTCACTACACGTGTATTCGTCATCGCCATACTGACGTATCACCCGGCGTGATGGCATGGGGTGCCATTGGTTACACGTCTCGGTCACCTCTTGTTCGCATTGACGGCGCTTTGAACAGTGGACGTTACATTTCAGATGCGTTGTGACCCGTACCCCTACCCTTCAGTCGATCCCCGCGAAATCCTACATTTCAGCAGGATATTGCATGACCGCATGTTGCAGGTTCTGTACGGGCCTTTCTGGATACAGAAAATGTTCGAATGCTGCCCTGCCCAGCACATTCTCCAGATCTCTCACCAATTGGAAACGTCTGTTCAATGGTGGCCGAGCCATTGGCTCGTCACAATACGCCAGTCACTACTCTTGATGAACTGTGGTATCGTGTTGAAGCTGCATGGGCAGCTGTATCTGTACACGCCATCCAAGCTCTGTTTGACTCAATAATGCCCAGGCGTATGAAAGCCGTTATTACGGCCAGAGGTGGTTGTTCTGGGTACTGATTTCTCAGGATTTATGCACCCAAATTGGGTGACAATGTAATCACATGTCAGTTCTAGTTTAATATGACATTTTATCATCATTTCTTCTTGGTGTAGCAATTTTAATGGCCAATAGTTTACATTTGTCCATTTAATTCTCTACATCCTAGTTCCAAATGCCTTCAGTTCCTTCTCTTTCGGTTTTTCCACTGTTCACTTTACACTTCTATACAATGTTTTACTAAAAACGTTAAATTTGAGAATATCATTCTTCAATTAGAGATACATGTCTGAACACGTCTTTAATAATTTTCTTGTTCAAAGAAGTGGGTCTTCTTGCATCAGGTTGTCCTTTATGAATTCTTTATGTCAATTATGTTGTGAAAAGTCAGATCCCAGATAGTGGAACCAACAACTTCTTCTGCACTATCTCCTTCATTTCTGCGCGCATGAAATCTAAGTGCACCACAGGGATGATGTACCACTGACACTGTGGGAGCATGAAGCACTGGTTGGTACGAAGGTTAGCGCTTAAAGTGTCGCCGATGATGAGTTCATGACGGAAGTAGTACGAGTTCGCATTGGGGAAGAAAATCGGTCGTGCCCTTTCAAAGGAACGTCCCAGTGTTTCCCTTAAGCATTCAGGGAAATCACGGGAAACTTAAATCTCCATGGCCGGACGGAGTTTTCAACCACCTTCCTCCAGCCTCATACCACTGCACCACCTCTTTCGGTTACAAGGCAATAATATTAGGTGAATTTGGAGGAAGAACATGTAATTATCCACTAATGCACCAAGTTTTATCGACGTTGGAGAATGATTACTTGCACTCTCACCACACCTCTATTTTGCAGGATGCGCAATTCTCCGTCGTCATTTCCAATGGTAAAGACGTAGCAAGGTGCACCCGTCGAAGAAAGCGTCAACTCAGTTTCATATTCAATCACCGTTGGTCAGAAACAGCCTCCGTAGGCCCATGAAGGCACTAATTTTGAACCTGAGATTGATATGAGTAAAGGATAAGCATCTAGAAAATATTTTCCAATGTCTATCCACTCACAGAATGGATCAAATCCAAATGAAAGAGAAGCTCCTTCACTTGGTGAAAACATGATAATGCATTATATTAAATAGAGCTGCTTCATCACACAAGATACAATGTAAAATTTTTAGATGATAAAGACCTCACTAATGAAAAACTAAATGTAGTCCCACAGTTACAACAAAATTACTGAGAACAAGGTTTGGCCAATCTCTGAACTATCATTTAAACATGTATGCATGCACAATCTGATCGAAAGTATATGGACACCCCTATGTAATGCAGAACTGGACATTAGACGTCGCGAGAGGCGGACCCAGGGACGCAGAGAGTGTTGTCACAGGCGTCTAGTCCTAGCAGAAATGGGGACGCACAACGACCGAGCAATCCAACAGATGTCCCTGCGGCCACGCTAACGTGATCCTTTTCGAGTCTTGGGTGCCCGTTCATGCTGTTTAGCTCGGGAGCAGCTAATTTCACTGACAATGAGAGAAGCTACCGTCACTCGACTATTGCTGGGAAGTGACGTCAAAATGACGTGTCTTCCACGAAACTCCTCAAATGAGAAACTTTAGGACTCCATACTGGAGTTACGTGTTTCATTGCTTTTGTATTAGAACTTGTCAGTGTGTCGATTCAAGTCAAAGACGCATTGAAGATTGATCATAAGCAGGTCGTTCTTGGTACAATTTGTTTCATATAATCTCGGATAATGACATGTCGGTGGTAAAAAGCCTTCAGAACATCGTTAACACGAAAGTAAATGCCAAGTTCCGTATGACTTTTAGCGTAGTGTAATGTAGCATATAGATGTATGGAGTTAGGAAGCAGGAGACATAAGCTAAACCAAGACCAGACAGACCTCAAATACAGACGGGCATGCACCGTCGAACATCGCATGAAATCAACAAAAGTTCTCACTCCTCAGTTCTGAAGTATTCCCAGCAGAGTTCCGGCCGTCATGAATGCGAAGTGTGGGCATAACTCATATTAATGTTCATTAGTACGTATCCAGTAACCTTTCGAACAGCTAGTATATTCTCGTCGTGGAAGACTCTCTCACAGATCGCATGATATGACGTTTGTTCGATTAAAGCAGCGCTGAGGAACTTTATTCTCAGCACACTAATAATTACAGGCATTAAAAGATGTGTGTTAAAGACGCGGCAGTCGTCAAAGGCAGACTCATTAACACAGTTTTTAGTGCGTACGGCAATACGAGTGCGTGTATTACTTCTCTCGCCCCCGCCCTGACTTTACTTTTCACAGCATGAGCTGAAGAACTCAAATTTCTACTATGATACTTCCCTACTTTGCCCACCTTCCCTGTATACACGACGTCTATTTTACACACTACAAGTAACAGCATATGAGTTGGCGACACTATCGGCCGTCGTACGTAACTACCCGAACGGCGATCAGTGAACCCGGAACAGGAATTGTTCTGTATTTACTGCTTGGTGCTTTCTTCACTGCAGAGGTTTGCGTTGGAATTTATCATTTTAGTGCTTTGTGCTGAACAGCTGAGCAGTCAATCCAACACATTCTACCACACGGCGATAGAAAATACGAGTAGTCGAAATGTTCACGTGCTTGACATACAGTACTTTGCTGCTACTGTATGAACACTACGACTGTGGACCACTCCTGAACAGGACGGTGGCGTTGACAAAGCGGGAGGAAGAACCATTACACTATGAACCCCAAGCAGTAGGAAGGCTGTTAATGACATCAGTCATCCTCAAAACCTAAAACAGCAGTGGTAGACATGAAGCAGTTTGATGATAAATTTAACACAGTATCTAAAAGAGTGAGTGAGTGAGTGAGAGAGAGAGAGAGAGAGAGAGAGAGAGAGAGAGAGAGATGGCTCTCATTTCTAAGAAACTACAGGGTTATTACAAATGATTGAAGCGATTTCACAGCTCTACAATAAATTTATTATTTGAGATATTTTCACAATGCTTTGCACACACATACAAAAACTCAAAAAGTTTTTTTAGGCATTCTCAAATGTTCGATATGTGCCCCTTTAGTGATTCGGCAGACATCAAGCCGATAATCAAGTTCCTCCCACACTCGGCGCAGCATGTCCCCATCAATGAGTTCGAAAGCATCGTTGATGCGAGCTCGCAGTTCTGGCACGTTTCTTGGTAGAGGAGGTTTAAACACTAAATCTTTCACAGAACCCCACAGAAAGAAATCGTATGGGGTTAAGTCGGGAGAGCGTGGAGTCCATGACATGAATTGCTGATCATGATCTCCACCACTACCGATCCATCGGTTTTCCAATCTACTGTTTAAGAAATGCCGAACATCATGATGGAAGTGCGGTGGAGCACCATACTGTTGAAAGATGAAGTCGGCGCTGTCGGTCTCCAGTTGTGGCATGAGCCAATTTTCGATCATGTCCAGATACACGTGTCCTGTAACGTTTTTTTCGCAGAAGAAAAAGGGGCCGTAAACTTTAAACCGTGAGATTGCACAAAACACGTTAACTTTTGGTGAACTGCGAATTTGCTGCACGAATGCGTGAGGATTCTCTACCGCCCAGATTCGCACATTGTGTCTGTTCACTTCACCATTAAGAAAAAATGTTGCTTCATCACTGAAAACAAGTTTCGCACTGAACGCATCCTCTTCCATGAGCTGTTGCAACCGCGCCGAAAATTCAAAGCGTTTGACTTTGTCTTCAGGTGTCAGGGCTTGTAGCAATTGTAAACGGTAAGGCTTCCGCTTTAGCCTTTTCCGTAAGATTTTCCAAACCGTCGGCTGTGGTACGCTTAGCTCCCTGCTTGCTTTATTCGTCGACTTCCGCGGGCTACGCGTTCAACCGTTTCTTCGCTCACTGCAGGCCGACCCGTTGATTTCCCCTTACAGAGGCATTCAGAAGCTTTTAAACTGCCCATACCATCGGCGAATGGAGTTAGCAGTTGGTGGATCTTTGTTGAACTTCGTCCTGGAGTGTCGTTGCGCTGTAATGACTGACTGATGTGAGTGCATTTCAACCACGACATACGCTTTCTCGGCTCCTGTCGCCATTTTGTCTCACTGCGCTCTCGAGCGCTCTGGCGGCAGAAACCTGAAGTGCGGCTTCTGCCGAACAAAACTTTATGAGTTTTTCTACGTATCTGTAGTGTGTCGTGACCATATGTCAATGAATGGAGCTGCAGTGAATTTATGAAATCGCTTCAATCATTTGTAATAGCCCTGTACTTGCAGGGGCGTATTACTTGAGCAGTTGTTTTTCGAACGGAACTATGTACTTCTTCTACATCTGAAAGAAGTAAAGACCGTCCCATGCAGCGCCAAGGGAAACTACATCACGAAAGTTACGGGAAGTGGAAGACGCGAGTGAGGAGAAGTGTGGGCTCAGGTTGGACAAACTGATAAGGCAGCCTCCACTATAGAGGCGGTATCACCGTGGTTTTTCTTGTGTCAGTCTTAGTGCACCACCTGCGACTGAGTCCAAGAACCCGCCTCTTGTATGCAGCTCCACTTTCACTGAGTTCATCGAACAAGCTGAAACGTTTCATGCAGTAAGGACACAGTTCCAGAGCTAAAACCGTCACGCACAAATAAGCCGCGACAAATACCTCTTTAAAATTGCGTCCCGTAATGTGTGAATACCACACTGTGGATCACGCAGTGCATTCAGAATGTTAGCAGTACTCCCAAACGGCACGGAAAGTCAATCAACACACGAACGACACACTGCTGAATATCAACAGGTGAAACTGCAGTAAAATTACTATGGAGACAACTTTTGTGAGGTTTGACAAATGGAAAAGTGCAGGAACACAAAGAAAACAGCAACAGCGAGTTCCTTAA
Source organism: Schistocerca americana (assembly GCF_021461395.2). NCBI lineage: Eukaryota > Metazoa > Arthropoda > Insecta > Orthoptera > Acrididae > Schistocerca > Schistocerca americana. Next base: position 212,608,075 of record NC_060122.1, on the reverse strand, counting down.
AAATTAAAAATCGCGAAAGGCTAACGTCCATCCAAGTTTTCTGTTCGATTTCAACCTCTACCAATGGCGAGGAGAAAACCTATCGACTGCAGAACTCGTAAATAACGGCAATAACAATTGTGAGAAAGTTCTACACCGAACTCAAAGGAAACTGTTTTTAGTCTCTAAATTGCAAAATCTAGGTATTATGTGTGTATTTAGTAATAGAATAACCAGTGATGTTGTTTTGTAAATCTGGTGTGAAACTGCAATGCGCTGAGGAAGAGGAAAGATAACAATTAAACATTCTAAACCCTTAAAAATTCATAAATGAAATCTACATCCCTGGCCTACTTGTACAGTCGGTTAAGGTAGTGGGTCTTCTTTATGTGAACAGAATGAATGACGAATTAGAGAGTGAAGGCCCAACTCACGCCGATGACGACTGGAAGAAATATTAAATTAGCACTCAGAAATATTACTATGCATAGCAGCGATCCTACCGGTACTTCGGGAAGTCGTAGGGCATCAGTTTCAGAGAACCGCGAGCGTCCTACCTGAAAAATAAGAAATTTACCATGAAAAAACAGACCATAGTACAAGTCAAGTAAGCTAGGTATAAAATAAGCTGCAGAAGAAATTTGTAGAATATAATTTCTAGATAAATCACAGCAAGCAGAACAAGTTACGACTACTTAGGCCGGTATTACATTACCAAATTTATTTGACACAGCTGATTTGTCAAATGTATAAGAGACACTAGTTCTTCGCCTGAAATGCCACGTGGCCTAAGGCGTCTTGTCACGGCGGTCTCCCCCCCCTCTCCCCCCCCCCCCCCCCCCCCCGCGAAAAATGGTGGTATCCTCATCGTCAGTAGGCGTCACTGTGGTTTGTAGAAGCCGAACACACCAGAATTTTAAGAGGCGATACTGAATCACGCTAACGAGAACACATCAGAGAGTACACGAGCAATTTCTTTGGCTATTAACGAGTGGAACTGTGAATAAGTGATGTTTTGGTTTATGCCTAATCAATTACTTGTGGAAGTGGTTGCGTGACCAATATGTTTTCAATTGATTGTAGCACCGACACGGTACGTTTCCAGACGTGGGTTCCAATTCAAGATGTTATCTACTTGCTCCCCTGTACAAGTTTAGAAGTCTGTGACGCGAATTTCCGAACAGCCTGCATGCCGTGAGATGTAATGGCCCTGTAACACTCCCTTGGAGCACGCCTGAATTTAAGTTTTATGGCTGATGACTGCTCTCGATTGAGAATGACATGCCGTATTCCGCTCGCTAGCAGCTCTTCAATCCGGTCTCATAGTTGGTCTGATATTCCACACGCATGCGTTTGAATTTGGCGGCAGTGCGAAACTGTATCGAATGCCTTTCGGAAGTCGAGGGACATAGTATCTTCCTGGGCGCCTGTAACTAGTGCTTTCTCTGTCTCGCGACGAAAAAAAGCGAGCTGGGTTTCACATTGCTGTTTTCGGAATCTACGCTGGTTCCTACAGAGGAGCAGAGGAGATTTTTGTCTCCCGAAATGTCATAATATGCTATCATAAAAAATATTCCGAAATTGTACAACAGACCGACGTCAGAGATACCGGACTATCGTTTTGTGCGTCTGTTCAATTTCATTGAAGTCTTCAGAAAAAGAATTAGACATCCAACAGCTGTAGCCTCTAATCAAGCGATCTGGTACTGATGTGAGTACCACTAGGCACAAATAATCAACCAATTTCAAGGCCTCTACGTACCCTTATGTGCTGCTCTACATTCTGTTTTGCAACGTTTCTTTGGTTACCCGACAGTAAGAAAAATGATAAAGTTGTGTTATATTCACTATTGAAGTGGTTTTGTGAATGTGCCGATGTGTCGCAATATACACCGGAGTCCAAAATTAAGGCAACAAAGGGAAATTTTGCAAGGTTGCATTTATTTTGCCACACAACAGTATAAACATATACTTATATGGATATGGTGTCTGTTCTTTCGGACATGTCTGAAAGGACTTCATTGATCATCTGCAGCCGCCGAGAACGAAATTAGAATTATATACTAATACCTTCAGCCCTCTACAACTCTATACGACTAAGAAATTTCTCGACACAAGGAAGACGAGAATACTTCGGAACGGCAAAACATGTACGGTATCCATTTGTGACACCTAGTGTATACAAAATTCTGTGTAGTTGTAGGCAATTATACACTGGAACCACGTAATGAACCAGTGACACCCGTTTTGCCGACCACGAAAGGAACCGCTGCTTGAGACAAACGGACAAATCGAGATTGAAACCATCGAACAAAATTCACTGAGACCAGCGTTTTAGCAAAGATAGCGCATGTATAGAGAGCCCATACAGATTCGGAAACACCCTAATAATTGTAATAGGGAGGAAGAGAGTTAAGTTAAATGAAATATTTATACCAACTTTACGCCAACAGATCGCTTGCTTTTAAAAGGAAAGTATGACGCCGGCTGGAGATGGCCAAGCAATCGATATCGCATAACGAATGGCGGTGCCCTTTATAGAGCTCTATAAATTCGGTGGGCCCTCCAGCACTAATAAATGGTTTACTTCCTTCCAACCAAGGGAGCTGTGCACTACCTTTCAGGCCATGCCCATACCCGATCTACATTTTAAAAATATGACAACGCACAACAGACACTTGTGAATGTAGAGCAATCGGCACCCTGGATCACGTCGTCTAGGAATGTGCAATTAGAGAAGGTGTTACAGACCAGGAACGCCATTGGTAACACGATAGTCTATAATATGAATTGGTAACTATAGACTTATATGGCTGAGACACAGTCAAGGCCATACGTTTTGAGAAAGAGACGCGCCACGGTGGAACATCAACCTATAACAACCTTCTGGGAGCGGTAAGGAGATGAGCCTCGGGGACGACCAGGAAGGATTTCCTGAGACCCTGACAGCCGTCTCCCCATCTCTTCACCTTGGGTGTCGCAGCAGCGCAGCCCTGTGAATCCTGAGTTGTACCTCACCGCCCCAGGGGCTCACTATCCAGACAAACGAGGTATCCCGCTTCCTTCTGATACGAAGTAGAATAGTGCAGTGCAGTGTAATGTAATGTAATTTAGTGTAGTGTTGTATAGTAGTGTACTCCAGGACTACAAATCACAAAATTCGTGACCTACCAATGCTGCAAATGGTAGCAGATCAGTAGCGTGTGCCTTCTGCATTACGGGTGAACACACAGATGGCCAAAAAAATAGTTCATACATTTTTTTTAAATCTTTTTCTTTTTAAGTAGATGTTCTATGTAGACTTTTTCCTCGTAAACATCATAATGCTTAGATACACTAACAAATTTAAAATTATATTAAAATACTCGTATTACCTGCTATATACATGTGAACTCATGTGCAACATTCGTTCTGTTCTTGTATATAGATAACAGACTAAAAGATAACAGCAATTAATTACATAAATAAATGAAGGATTTCTAGCCGATTTTACCATATATGACTAGTCCTTTGCGACGTATTAACACCGGAAGCTAGAGGAAGCAGGGCAGTTACCTATCGGCGGACCGGGATCAACCACGGCACAACCGCATTTGAAAAACAGTCTTCATAGAGCAATGAAGCTTTTTTTCATCCCAGAGGCAAGCTAAAAATAGTTGCTACTCCAGCACCAAAGGTAAGTGCCTGTAGTAATCTAACTGTTCTCAGATTTACTTATATTACAGAATCGTATCACAGGCCAGGGAAACTTTCACAGGTATCAGAGAAGTACAATCTCCAAGTAGTTCCTTGCTATATCCGCAGAAATCGTCACGAAAACGAAACAGAGTTCTAAGTTTTGTCTACTTTCTACGGAAACAATACAGTTTATTGACTTCAGTTGTACCTTGCTACGTCCGTCTCTCCCAGCAACACTGCCTCCAGAAATCGGAAATATGCACAATTTAAAACAAGCAAATCAAAAACGGGAAAAAATACTGAAAGCACTTGACGTCTGGGCACGGAAGTTCACTTCAGCTTTCTCTTTAAGCTAGCCTCTTTGGGAAGAATAAATTTGCCGGCCACTGTGGATAGTGAGCTTTCGACTTTAGCAACACTTATCTATCATCGTTCCGCCCCAAGAGGTCCCACAACCGCCTCGCACATCCATGAGGGCTACTGAACAACTTCCACATTTTGGCAACACAAATCAGTTTTGTAGCTTGCTTTGTTTTCGTGACTTATTCCAAATGTTGGAAGAATGCACTGTATTTTTGCTGCTAGCGTTCTCCCAAAACTGATACGAAGTATCTTAATGCAAAAAGTTACTTACGATTTACAAGAAATACATAGATAAAGAAAAACGGTACACTGTGCACAAATAAGAACGTAAATAGATCAATATTTTAATAAAAACTGCTAAAGCAGTGAGAATAGACAAGCCTATTTTAAAAAAATTAAAAACTTACAAAGGATAAAACAAAGTAGTGTTGTTTACTGCATTCTAAATATTGTTGGATGCGTTTGGCTTCTAGCCTGAAGAGATATAGATGTTTTGAAAGCTCTGTAAGACGTTTTTGCTATTCGATCAGTCCACACAATTATGCAGAATTCAACTTTCGGCATTTGTCAAGAACAGCCAACGCGAATTTTACTTTGGCCATTAATAAAGTCTATTGTCATTGCTTGTTCCTGTGTTCTGTTAGCATATATCTAATGTTTCGTAAAAAGTATGGCCCCTCATAACCGCACCTTCACCGTTCAGGTGTCAAACTGCACAGAAGACAGCTCTCGTAACATACGCGATTTTGTTGCTGACGTATAAATGACAACGACCGCCACTGAAAAGCTCTACTCAGTACAGGAATAAAACGCCAGGGGCGCTGCAATACACTTAGTTCACGTATGTCATGAGATAGGGATTTGCACATATATAATGGCGGCAGCACCACGTATACAAGATGTAAAAGGGCAGCGCATTGACGGAGCTGTAGTTTGTATTCATGTGTTTCATGTGAAAAGGTTTCCGATGTGATTATAGCCTCACGAAGGGAATTGACAGACTCTGAAAGCGGGAAGGTAGTTGGAGGTAGGCGCATGAGACATTCAATTTCGGAAATCGTTAGGGAATTTAATATTCCGAGATCCTTAATGCCAACGTGGACAACGCAGTCGCCCACGGCCTTCATTAACAACCCAGAGCAACGGCGTTCGCTTAGAGCTGTCAGTGCTAATAGACAAGCAATACTGCGTGAAAAAAAACTGCTGAAATCAATGTGTGACGTATGACGAATGTGTCTAATAGGACAGTGCGGCGAAATCTGACATTAATAGAGAGGCCATGGCAGCCGACGATCGACGGGAGTGCGTTCTCTAACAGCACGACACCGCCTGCAGCGCCTCTCCTGGGCTCGTCACCGTATTGGTTGGACCCTAGACGACTGGAAAACCGTGGTCTGGTGAGATAAGTCCCGATTTAAGTTGATAAGAGCTGATGATAGGGTTCGGGTGTTGCACACTGCCTTGTTGACATGGTTTCTTGAGGTCTGCGCAAGCTGGTGGTGGTTCCATAATTGTGTGGGCTGTGTTTACATGGAATGAACAGGGTCTTCTGGTTCAACTGAGCCGACCACTGACTGGAAATATTTTTGTTCTGCTACTTTGAGACCATTTGCAGCCATTCTTGTATCCAGAACAATGATGCATCCCGTCGCCGCGCCACAACTGTCTACGATTTGTTTGAAGAACATTCTGGCCAATTCGAGCGAATGATTTTGTCGTCCAGAACGTCCGACATGAATCTCATCGAACATTAAAGGGACATAATCGAAAGGTCAGTTTGTGCACAAATTCTCTCACCGACAATACGACTTGTTGATTCCATGCCACGTCTAGTTGCTGCACTACGCCGGGCAAAAGGAGAACCGATAGGATTTTATGAGATATTGCATTACTTTTGTCACTTCAGTGTAGACTCACGACTTGTAATCTACTGAGGGAAAAAAACTCGCTTGTTTAGAAGGACGGAAATCATTAATCACTGGAATAATAGTAAAGGGTTATTAATAAGTAGTTCATGACTACGTGGCAACTAGGAGCCATACAGGGAAATGACATACATCAGTGGATAGACCATCTCTCCATGTTTCGATTCGTAGTAACCACTGTGGCGTAATTGCAGTGCACACCACAAGGGGACACGCGTGTCAGAACATGCAGACATGTCTATCGGAGAAGTTACGTCACGATCCCATCAAATTTGCGATGGTAGCAGTTTTGGTTCTTTATATAACTGTAGCAGATAGTGTTTGTTTATGGTTAGAGCAGATTTCTGGTGTCGAAAACTTTGAAATGGGACGCTGTGCTGCACCCAAATGTAGAGAAACTCAGCAGAAGGGATAAGGTTATTCAGATTTCCTACGGGAAACAATCGGAGAGAAAAATGTAGAGCAGATACATGGAAATCGACTATATATTCGAACTGGTCAGACATGAGTGATTAGTTTCGTAATTACAGCTATGACGACGTATTTTTCTGGAGAGCTTACGTAAATAGGTTTGTGCAGGATTCACTTTGAAAATGATAGAAGAAAGCTGTTAAAATGGAATGCACTGCAATAAACACTAATATTTGGAAATTTCAGGGTAAACCTTTTGCTGTACCACACGATTTTAATCACAGATCTGAACTGAAACAGTTTGAAGGAAAATCTGGACTTCATGGAGTGCACTAATTATTGGGAAACTCCTGCCTGTTTCTAGCTTAAAATATAGTCAGTTACCTGTATTCGTCACGCAACGCAAGATGTTTTTGTTACTGCAGTAACAATATTGCTTGTTCCGTTATCCCTAGAAGTGAGTGTGCTGAACTTTGATTTTGTAGCACATTTTTCTCTGTCATCCCATCATTCAACGGCGGTGATTTGAGTGGAGGTGTGACAACCTTATCTACGGACCTATTGCGGCCAGTATGTTTGTACTGCTTACACTAAATGTGAGGATGAAAGAAGAAGTCCTGCGTTATTACTCATTCTCAAAATTTTTACATGACAAGGTTCCCTGAAATGCATCCTGTTCTCCCTGAGGATTGTAAAAAAAAGGTCCAAATGGCTCTGAGCACTACGGGACTTAACTGCTGAGGTCATCAGTCCCCTAGAACTTAGAACTACTTAAACCTAACTAACCTAAGGAAATCACATACACCCATGCCCGAGGCAGGATTCGAACCTGCTACCGTAGCGGTCACGCGCTTCCAGACTGAAGCGCCTAGAACCGCACGGCCACACCGGCCGGCGAGGATTGTGAAAATACAAATTTCATAAGTGTGTTCAGTTACACACACACACGCGGCACATTTTCAAGAAGATCGTGGAATTTATTTCCTGTACATGTTCTCCTTTCATGAACGAGCACATACAATTCTCGATATACTGTGCTAGCAATGTGTACCAAACAACGATTAACCGGGTGTTGTACGAACAAACAGGACAGCTAGAACTCTACGATGTGGATATTGTTAGCGAATTTTCACGTGTGGAGCTTTTCCCTTTGCTCCAGCTGAACTACCAGTATCGGCTTGGAACGATGTCCATGACTTATTTGCGAACACAGCAATCTAATTTCAGATTCAAAAGTACCCAAAAAGCGATATACACTTCCGAAATTAAATACATTGTCACGTACGTCACACCATATCGTTCTTTAGTTCCAATATGGCGGCTCCGTTAGGAATTTTGGTGTCCAAACATCTCTGTATAGACCTTGCATGCAAACAACGTACCGAATTGGAGCGCATTTCGCGCCTGCGGGTAGGCAACCCAACCACCTGAATTCCAAAGCGGGCTGCTGTCGTTGTGCAAATAGCCATATCCCACTCACGTATTGACGTTTGCCAATATACAAACCGTGTCCGCATCGAGCACCAAGTCTTTTAAAAACTTGGATAAATGCTCCATCATAGAATAAATGTCTATTTCCTATGTCTCTCTTAGTTTTCGCACAGTCGTCTTCTGGAACCCCCACAGATACTTATGTACAGTATGTGCGCCCCCCCCCCCCCCAAAAAAAATAAATAAATAAATAAATAAAATAAATAACATCGACCAACTTCGGAGACAGGTCCCTTATACAGAAGTAAGTAAAGTATCTGTGGTAAACATGGCACCTAAAATGTATACCTACAGGTATGAACACTTGCACATCTTCGATTCTATGAAACATATCTCTTCTGCTGGTAGGTCTCTGCTTTCCATATTCTGGGAGGAGGAAGAACTGACCAAAACTGAATATGGAAGTTAATAGGAATATAAAAAAAGGGAGGAAGGTTTATCTGTTTAGCAAGAGTAATAGAAGGCAGATTTCAGACTACCTAACAGATCAAAACGAAAATTTCTGTTCCGACACTGACGATGTTGAGTGTTTATGGAAAAAGTTCAAGGCAATCGTAAAATGCGTTTTAGACAGGTACGTGCCGAATAAAACTGTGAGGGACGGGAAAAACCCACCGTGGTACAACAACAAAGTTAGGAAACTACTGCGAAAGCAAAGAGAGCTCCACTCCAAGTTTAAAGGCAGCCAAAACCTCTCAGACAAACAGAAGCTAAACGATGTCAAAGTTAGCGTAAGGAGGGCTATGCGTGAAGCATTCAGTGAATTCGAGAGTAAAATTCTATGTACCGACTCGACAGAAAATCCTAGGAAGTTCTGGTCTTACGTTAAATCAGTAAGTGGCTTGAAACAGCATATCCAGACACTACGGGATGATGATGGCATTGAAACAGAGGATGACACGCGTAAAGCTGAAATACTAAACACCTTTTTCCAAAGCTGTTTCACAGAGGAAGACCGCACTGCAGTTCCTTCTCTAAATCCTCGCGCAAACGAAAAAATGGCTGACATCGAAATAAGTGTCCTAGGAATAGAAAAGCAACTGGAATCACTCAATAGAGGAAAGTCCACTGGACCTGACGGGATACCAATTCGATTCTACACCGAGTACGCGAAAGAACTTGCCCCCCTTCTAACAGCCGTGTACCGCAAGTCTCTAGAGGAACGGAGGGTTCCAAATGATTGGAAAAGAGCACAGATAGTCCCAGTCTTCAAGAAGGGTCGTCGAGCAGATGCGCAAAACTATAGACCTATATCTCTTGACGTCGATCTGTTGTAGAATTTTAGAACATGTTTTTTGCTCGAGTATCATGTCGTTTTTGGAAACCCAGAATCTACTATGTAGGAATCATCATGGATTCCGGAAACAGCGATCGTGTGAGACCCAACTCGCTTTATTTGTTCACGAGACCCAGAAAATATTAGATACAGGCTCCCAGGTGGATGCTATTTTTCTTGACTTCCGGAAGGCGTTCGATACAGTTCCGCACTGTCGCCTGATAAACAAAGTAAGAGCCTACGGAATATCAGACCAGCTGTGTGGCTGGATTGAAGAGTTTTCAGCAAACAGAACACAGCATGTTGTTATCAATGGAGAGACGTCTACAGACGTTAAAGTAACCTCTGGCGTGCCACAGGGGAGTGTTATGGGACCATTGCTTTTCACAATATATATAAATGACCTAGTAGATAGTGTCGGAAGTTCCATGCGGCTTTTCACGGATGATGCTGTAGTATACAGAGAAGTTGCAGCATTAGAAAATTATAGCGAAATGCAGGAAGATCTGCAGCGGATAGGCACTTGGTGCAGGGAGTGGCAACTGACCCTTCACATAGACAAATGTAATGTATTGCGAATACATAGAAAGAAGGATCCTTTATTGTATGATTATATGATAGCGGAACAAACACTGGTAGCAGTTACTTCTGTAAAACATCTGGGAGTATGCGTGCGGAACGATTTTAAGTGGAATGATCATACAAAATTAATTGTTGGTAAGGCGGGTACCAGGTTGAGATTCATTGGGAGAGTGCTTAGAAAATGTAGTCCATCAACAAAGGAGGTGGCTTACAAAACACTTGTTCGACCTATACTTGAGTATTGCTCATCAGTGTGGGATCCGTACCAGATCGGTCTGACAGAGGAGATAGAGAAGATCCAAAGAAGAGCGGCGCGTTTCGTCACAGGGTTATTTGGTAAGCGTGATAGCGTTACGGAGATGTTTAATAAACTCAAGTGGCAGACTCTGTAAGAGAGGCGCTCTGCATCGCGGTGTAGCTTGCTCGCCAGGTTTCGAGAGGGTGCGTTTCTGGATGAGGTATCGAATATATTGCTTCCCCCTACTTATACCTCCCGAGGAGATCACGAATGTAAAATTAGAGAGATTCGAGCGCGCACGTAGGCTTTCAGACAGTCGTTCTTCCCGCGAACCATACGCGACTGGAACAGGAAAGGGAGGTAATGACAGTGGCACGTAAAGTGCCCTCCGCCACACACCGTTGTGTGGCTTGCGGAGTATAAATGTAGATGTAGATGAAGCATGTCTAGTAAACATGAGGTCTAGAAAGCATACTCTAAGACCTATGAGCACTTTTTCATCTGCGCCAGTGCGAAAAACGTTCCTTATACTGAAAAGGTGCCCACAGCACGAGGTCTGTTTTAATAGTAACGAAGAAGCAGGTATGCGCTTTCGATCCCTTGTTTACAAGACACTTTTTCTTGTGTCAGTGAAAGGAACCTGTAACTGATGTTTTCTGTGTTTTCTGTGTTCTGTTTTCTATATATACTGAACGAAAATATTCGTTTTATAACAGAAAACTACAAAGTTATGCGAAGTTTTTCAAAAAATGGTAAAATAATGCACGGATAATCTGCAAATCGGATAATAGTGCCTACAGCGAAATAGCCTGGCCCAAGTCTTTCAGCTGGGCGCCAATTCAGTGACTTGTGTATTACGGACCCAACTGGTGTTCCCAGCGGTCATTCACAATAGTACAGATCGGACCCGACGTAGTTTAAATTCTGTGATCGGCCGAGAACCTGTGTATCCAGCGTGGCAAGATCACCGTATAATCCACACTTTGATAATCGGGAGCTTGCTGTATACACTGGTCGGCGACAATATTATGACCACCGGCTACTATCTATACAAAAGCGTCCCCGCGATAGCCGCGTCACCTGACGAGGAATGACTGCTAGTGAGAGACAAGCACGGTGCATGTTGTATCGATGAGCGTGCTGTCTGTGTGTAGAAAAGGGAAACCACGATCTATCCGAGTTTGACCGAGGGCAGATTGTGATGGCCCGGAGGCACGGCACCAGCATTTACGAAGCTGCAAAACTCGTCTTGTGTTCGATAAGTGCTGTGGTTCGTGTGTTCAACACGTAGCGAAACCAAGGTGAAACCGCTTCCAGACATTGCGGGTTGGGTGGCCACCCGTCATTACGTATGTCTGACGTCGCAAGCCAGGCAAACTGTAAAACAGACCAGGCTCGAACTGTGGCGGAACTAGCACCCGACTTTAATGCTGGGCAGAGTAAAAGTTTGTCTAAAAGTACAATGCACCGAATACTCTTAACGAAGGGCCTCCGCTGCTAACGACCCATGCATGTGCCAATGTTAACAACACGACATCGGCAACTACTACTGAAATGGGGACGTGACCATCGGTACTGGACTCTGGCGCAGTGGCAGAACGTTGCATGGTCTGACGAATCCTTATACCTTCATCATTATGCAGATGTGAGAGTGCGGATCCGTCCTATTCCTTGGGAACCGTTCCTCGACAGCTGTAGTGCGGTACGGAGACCATTGCGTTCTGGGGAAATTTGACGTGGGCACTCATACTAGACCAAGGTGTATCGTCAAATGGTTGGACACCACGTAGACCATTTCACGACAATGTCTCCCGACGGCAGTGACATTTCTCAACAAGATAACGCGCGTGGCCGAGCGGTACTAGACGCTTCAGTCTGGAAACGCGCGACCGCTACGGTCGCAGGTTCGAATCCTGCCTCGGGCATGGATGTGTGTGATGTTCTTAGATTAGTTAGGTTTACGTAGTTCTAAGTCTAGAGGACTGACGACCTCAGATGTTAAGTCCCATAGTGCTGAGAGCCATTTGAACCAAGATAATGCGTCTTGTCACAAGACCAAGATTGTGCTGGAGTGGTTCGAGGAACACAGTAGCGAGTTCCAATTGACGTGTAAGCCTCCCCAAATCGTCAGATCTGAATCCGATCGAATATATCTGGGATGTGACTAAATGGCTCAATTGGGCCTGAGCACTATGGGACTTAACATCTGAGGTCATCAGTCCCCTAGAACTTAGAATTACTTATACCTAACTAACCTAAGGACACCACACACATCCATGCCCGAGGCAGGATTCGAACCTGAGACCGTAGCGGTCGCGCGTTTCCAAATTGCAGAGCCTAGAACCGCACGGCCAGTCTGAACGTGGCCCCAGAGCTCTTCGCCCCCCCCCCCCCCCCCCCCCGCCTCCCCGGAATTTACGGTAATTAGGTGACACGCGTGTGTGTGTGTGTGTGTGTGTGTGTGTGGTGCCATCTCCCTCCAGCTATCTACCAAGTCCTCATTGCTTCCATGGCAATACGAGCCAAAGGTGGACATGCCGGCTATTAGGTAGGTGGTCATGATGTTCTAGCTGATCAGTGTACACGTAAGAGGGAAACAGCTTCCACCCACCCACAGCGTCTCGAAGCAGGTACTGAGCAACAGCTGTAGCCTGTACGCCTCTCTGGAGTCCTCCCGCGAGCGTGCGCTCCAGAGATATTTCGGTGCGTGTTCAGAACAAGGTTGTGCGATAATTGCGGCCGCGGTACGGCGCGCTCGACTGCGTGGCCAGGCGCTGGCCGCGGGCACAAAGCGGCGTGAGAAGCGAAGCGGACCCGACTTTCACTGCGCTTCCCACGGCGGCCGCCGTGTCCGTCGTGCCGCGCTGTGCTGCGATATGCCGTGCGGCGCCGGAAATCCCGTTGTAAAGCGCGCACGCAGCCCTCGTTCTGCGGCACACGCCACGGCACGCCAAGCCGTGTCCTCGGCACGACAAAGTTGCCACCGCACTGCGACACTTGCCGCGCCGCGCCATGCTAATTAGCGACACGCCCCGCGCGCTACTCTCGTTTCGCTTGTTCCGATTTTAAATCCCTTTGCACGTCTCGCCATATCTTACTGTTACATGCCAAACATCAGCGTTGCAACTTCTTCACTTACCGTCATCTAGTGCTTGATTTGTAAAAAAAAAAAAAGTTCCGGTACTGTGACCTATGGCGGTGTTGTATTGAAATTTAGAAGCCTTAAAATGTTATTTTAATGCTTTCTTTGTCAGAGCTACAGGTACAGCGGACCGGGGCGTACCGACGCAAATCAAGCACCGTCATTCACTACAACGCAGATAAGCTCTGCACTGTGTTGGAGCAGTATCAAGTTAGTGCAACACACCAACTCTTATTTTTCTTTGGCAAACATCTTGGCGGCAAAAGAGGTACCGGGTGATCAAAAAGTCAGCATAAATTTGAAAACTTAATGAACCACCGAATAATGTAGATAGAGGTAAACTGACACACATACTTGGAATGACATGGGGTTTATTTAGAACCAAATTAAAACAAAGTTCACAAACTGTCCGACAGATGGCGCTTGAAAGCAAAACGTCAGTGACTGCGCATGACAATTGTGTATAAAAGGAGCTGTAATGAGAGAGAGAGAGAGAGAGAGAGAGAGAGAGAGAGAGAGAGAGAGAGAGAGAGAGAGATAATCAGATGCGCCAGCAGTCGCAGCATTTTGACGTTACCTGAAAAGGCGCTTTTAGTGAAGCTGTATTATCAGAATGGGGCATGTGCTAGTTCAGCGTTACGATCTTATCGCCACAGGAAGGAGAGTCGAACGGGTAAAGGTCCGTTGACAAATGCAGCTGTGGTGAGAATGATTTCGAAGTTCGAAGCCACGGGTTGTTTAGGCGATAGACCCCGTAGTGGCCGACCGAGCACAAGGCGTAATGCTGTTGAGACAGTTTACAGGAAGAAATGGAGATTGTAGCGGGTTCGTCTACGCACGGGGAAGTCGGCGCTCGTGCAGTCGCACGTCGCACCGGCATTCCATACACTATTGCTTGGTTGGCACTTAGGCGTACCCTCCGATGCTATCCGCACAAAACCCATCGGCATCATGAACTGTTACTTGGCGATTTAGTGAAGTGGAGGGCATTTGCGGTGTGAGCGTTTCAAAAGATGGCGGAAGACGACGATTGGTTGAGTAACGTGGTGTGGACCGACGAAGCTCATTTCACGCTCCGAGGGTCTGTCAACGCCCACAACTGCAGAATTTGGGCTACCGAAAATCAAAGAACTGTCGTGGAAACTCCATTGCACGACGAGAAAGTCACGATATGGGCTGGATTTACCACATCTACCGTTATCGGGCCTTTTTTCTTCGAGGAAATGCGTGATTCTGGTTTTGTAACTGCCACCGTGACGGGTGAGAGGTACGCCGATATGTTACTGAATCGCATCATCCCCAGACTGGTTGATAAACACCTGCTGGACCGTACGATGTTTATGCAGGATGGCGCTCCACCCCCATATTGCTAGACGCGTGAAGATCTCTTGCGCGCGTCGTTTGGTGATGATCGTGTGCTCAGCCGCCACTTTCGTCATGCTTGGCCTCCCAGGTCCCCAGACCTCAGTCCGTGCGATTATTGGCTTTGGGGTTACCTGAAGTCGCAAGTGTATCGTGATCGACCGAGATCTCTAGGGATGCTGAAAGACAACATCCGACGCCAATGCCTCACCATAACTCCGGACATGCTTTACAGTGTTGTGCACAACATTATTTCTGGACTACAGCTATTGTTGAGGAATGATGGTGGACATATTGAGCATTTCCTGTAAAGATGATCATCTTTGATTTGTTTCACTTTGTTATGCTAATTATTGCTATTCTGATGGGATGAAGCGCCATCTGTCGGACATTTTTTGAACTTTTGTATTTTTTTGGGTCTAATAAAATCCCATATCATTCCAAGCATGTGTGTCAATTTGTACCTCTCTATCTATATTATTCCGCGAGTTATTCAGTTTTCAAATTTATACTGACTTTTTGATCACCCGGTATTTCACTTTGCAGGGGGTGTGCACTGCTGTGAAACCACCTGCCGAAGCGGGGCTCAGACCCGGTCCCTCCCTCACTTTTACCGCCAGCACTATTCGAGTGCTAATCACGATCCTCCTTCGAAGATTCAATTCTGCCAGTCTGATGTCTGATGGAGTCTATGGACAACCGCATCATCCTTTCTCGCAACCTTTCGACCCGGTCAATTTCTGGAATGGCCTTCATGTGTAATATTTTAATCCATGTCCCTCTCTCCCATCTACACCTCAATCAAGGGAGGAATATTAGGACTGAACGCTCGATTGATGAAGAGCTCACTGGAAGCGAAACATTCTCTTAAATTGTTTAAGGGAATGCGCTACTGACAAAATACTTCAATGTCTGTCAACTAACTCTTAGTCACACATCTCAATTATTCCACTTAAAAAAGTTAAAATTTACTATCTCTGTCTAGAAGTGTCACAAATTGAGTTAATCATGTTGCAAAAGTTCGTGGGAGTAACAATGTGTAGGTATGAAGAGGAGAGATCACATCCACTCACTTGCAGGGTAAGTAAATTGTATGACCTGTAGATTAATACTGCTCAAGTGTGCGACATCTGGCTAAGGCTGGAGCAACAATCATCAGTTTCTAAAAATGAGAGGAGTGAACTGTCACAGCCCTTCTGAACTGGCATAACTCTGAAATTTCATACTAGGAGAACACAAAGAAAGATACCATATATTTCGCGAAAAACCATTTGAATTCCGGAAGCCACCTCTCAACGCAGATACTGGGATATTCTTCAGCCCTGGAAATATCCATCCCGCAAAGATAGATGGTTAAATGATTAAAGGCGCCAAACTATGAAATCATCTGTCCCTCCTATCTGGTAAGTCAAGTCAACAGAAATACACACCACAGAATGGTCTAGTGCGCGAAACCCAAGGGAAGAAAACCCCACGTCTGCAGAAGATCAACAAAGCCTAGAAAAAGAAAGAAAGAAGAGGGAAAGGGGGAAAACGAAGAGATGCTCCCGAACGGCAGAAAGTGCGATGGGAAACATACACCCCGCCACTTACCAGAGGCACCCCACCCAACAACATTAGCGACACGTATACGTTGACAGAAGCACCGGAAAACGGAGGAAGAACGCCAAGTCAAACACAACACGCGGGAAGGGAGAAGAACAGGTAGGGGTGGGGGCTCCGGCATACCACCATACCCAGACGCCGCTGCCCGTTCGAGGCAGAGGCGGCAATATTACGTCCGCCGAGCAGACGAGTAGACGAAGCTCCCATAATCCAGCTTCGATCGGACTATGGACCGATACAAGCGAAGCAGGACAGTGCGATCCGCTCCCCAAGATGAACCACTAAGAACTCTGAGGACATTAAGGGAACGTGTACAACGGGCAGCCAAATAAGAGACGTGCGGAGACCAACAAAGTTTCCTATCCAGTGTGAGCCCTAGAAACTTAGTTGTTTCCACGAATGGGAGAACAACGGGACCGAGATGTAAGGATGGCGGAAGGAACGCTTTATATCGCCAAAAGTTGATACAAACCGTCTTCTCTTCAGAGAACCGGAAGCCATTTGCCACGCTCCATGAGTATAGGCTGTCTAGACAACGCTGAAGGCAGCGCTCCAGGAGGCATGTTTTCTGGGCACTGCAGTAGATCGCGAAGTCATCGACAAAGAGAGAGCCTGAGACATTAGGTGGAATGCAATCCATAATTGGATTGATCGCGATGGCAAAAAGGGCTACGCTCAAGACGGAGCCCTGAGGCACTCCGTTCTCCTGGAGGAAGACGTCGGACAATACGGAACCCACACGTACCCTAAACTTTCGATTCGTTAAAAAGGAATCAATAAAAAGGGGCAGGCGACCGCGTAGGCCCCACCTGTGCATAGTGCGGAGGATACCTCCTCTCCAACAGGTATCATAAGCCTTCTCCAAATCGAAGAACACGGCTACCGTTTGGCGCCTTCGCAAAAAGTTGTTCATGATGAATGTCGACAAGGTCACAAGGTGGTCAACAGCGGAACGGCGGCGACGAAAGCCGCATTGGACATTGGTAAGCAGCCGTCGAGATTCAAGAATCCAACTAACCGAGCATGAACCATGCGCTCCATCACCTTACAGACACAGCTTGTAAGAGAAATGGGGCGGTAACTAGAAGGAAGGTGTCTATCCTTCCCAGGTTTGGGTATAGGAACAACGACGGCGTCAAGCCAACGCATGGGGACCTGACCTTCGGTCCAGACGCGATTGTGGCCCCGGAGCAGAGGACCGGGACAGTGCAAGCGCACGTTCGAGTTCCCGCATAGTAAAGGGGGCATTATAAGTTTCCAGATTCAGCGAGTTGAAGGAAGGTCGCCGAGCCTCTTCTGCCTCTTTCCTGGGAAGGAAGGCAGGGTGGTAATGGGCGGAGCTTGAAACCTCCGCGAAAAACCGGCCGAAGGCGTTGGAGACAGCCACAGGATCAACGAGGACCTCATTACCTGAGGTCAGGCCAGGTACCGAGGAGTGGGCCTTAATGCCCGACAGCCGGCGCAGGCCACCCCATACGACAGAAGAGGGAGTAAAACTGTTAAAGGAGCTGGTGAAAGAGGCCCAACAAGCTTTTTTGCTGTCTTTGATGACTCTACGGCATTGCGCTCGGAGTCGTTTGTATCCAATACAATTCGCCAACGTAAGATGGCGGCGAAAGGCGCGTAAAGCACGTCGTCGAGCACGGATAGCGTCTCTACAAGCCTCATTCCACCAGGGGATGGAAACGCAACGTGAAGAAGAGGTAGTACGAGGAATGGAACGTTCGGCAGCATTGATGATAACAGCCGTGAGGTATTCGACCTGACTGTCACAACTGAGAAAATCGTGGTCCGGAAAGGTCGCCAGGGAGGAGTAAAGTCCCCAGTCAACTTTCGGTATGTTCCAGCTCGAAGGACGTGGGGATGGGGTGTGGTGCAGGAGACGAACGACACAGGGGAAGTGGTCGCTCGAATAGGTGTCAGAAAGGACATACCACTGGAACCGACGGGCAAGAGTGGTAGAACAGATCGAGAGGTCCAAGTGGGAGTAGGTATGAGTAGAGTCCGAGAGGAAAGTCGGGGCGCCAGTATTGAGGCAGACAAGATTGAGATGGTTGAAGACATCCGCAAGGAGTGAGCCTCTTTGACAGGATGCAGGAGAGCCCCAAAGGGGATGATGGGCATTAAAGTCGCCAAACAATAAAAACGGCGGGGGAAGCTGAACGATCAGGCGAATCATGTCAGCCCGACTAACAGCAGATGACGATGGAGTGTAGGCAGTACAAACAAAAAAAGTAAAGGCAGAAAGAGTAATACGGACAGCTATTGCTTGGAGTGGGGTGCCAATGGGATGGGATGGTAATAGACATCGTCCCCAACGAGCAACATGACCCCACCATGAGCTGGGATACCGTCCACAGGGGTGAGGTCATACCGCTCCGAGGTATAGTGGGTAAAGGCAATACGGTCAGTCGGGCGCAACTTGGTTTCCTGGAGACCAAGGACGAGCGGACAGTGCAGGTGGAGGAGCAGTTGTAATTCCTCCCGATTAGATCGAATACCTCTTATGTTCCAATGTAACAAGGCCATCGCTAGTCAAGAGAGGGGGAACGAGACGGGGGAAGAGCTGGTCACCTCGACGGCCGCGGAGGGCCAGGTTTCGAGGGAACAACGCTACAACCGGCGGGAGGCGGATCCTGTTCCATCGAGTCGTCGCCAGCTGCGGTCGCTGTCCCTGGTTGTGTAGGAGGGGCAGCATCATTTGCCGACGAGAGGCCAGCTGAGCGCCTGGCAGCAGAGCGTCCCGGCGAAACAGGACGGGCGGGAGCAGCGACTCACGGATGCAGTGTCAGACGAAACGCGCCGGGGTGGAGAGGGGGATAGAGACTTCTTCTTGGAGGCCTTCTTGGAAGTCCGAGGAGGCACAGGGGTGGTGGGCTGGACCCGAAAAAGGTCCTCACGCGCGGGGTCCGTTTTGGAACGCCGGACCTCGGAAGCTGGGGTCCGGAACGTTTCCCCGATGGACGCCTGAGAAGAGGATCGCTTCTCAGGCGGCGGGGGGGGGGGGGGGGGAGGAGGAAGGGTGGCCCCTGGGGCAGAGGGGGCGGGGGCCACGGGGGAGGATGATTTGGAAGGGAGGGATTAGGGAGGCGGAGGCAGAGACCCCGGATGGGGGGAGGAGGCGGAGGGGGGACAGGATAGGGGTGAGGATACCGCGGAAGGAGTGGACACAACTGAGGCAAACGAAGTGGTCAACGGCACGGGATGGAGGCGGTCATACTTCTTCCTGGCCTCCGAATAAGAGAGCCGATCCAAAGTTTTGAGTTCTTGTATCTTCTTCTCCTTATGATATGCGGGGCAGTCTGAGGATCTAGGCGAGTGGATGCCAGGACAATTAACGCACCGAGGTGGTGGGGTGCATGTATGTTCCTCACGAAGAGGATGTCCACAATCGCCACAAAGGGGCTCAGCCTCACACCGTGATGACATGTGCCCAAAGTGCAAACACCGAAAACAGCGCATAGGAGGCGGGACGTAAGGTCGCACGTCGCACCGGTAGCACATCACCTTTACCTTCTCCGGGAGAACGTCCCCCTCGAAGGCGAGGATAAAGGCCCCGGTGTCGATGCGACGGTCTTTGGGGCCGCGCTGGACTCGCCGGACGAAATGCACGCCTCGGCGCTCCAGGTTGGCCCTGAGCTCCTCATCAGATTGCAGCAGGAGGTCACGATGAAAAATAACCCACTGCGTCCTATTCAGTGCCAGATGCGGGACAATGGACACTGGGATGTCCCCTAGGCGGTCGCACGCCTGGAGCGCCGCCGACTGTGTGGCGGAGGTGGTCTTGAGAAGAACGGACCCCGAACGCATCTTACTGAGAGCCTCGATTTCCCCGAAGATGTCCTCAATGTGCTGAACAAAGAACATGGGCTTGGAGGTGGCGAACGTCCCCCCATCGGTTCGAGAACAGACCAAATAGCGGGGGAAGTACTTCGCCCCAAGCCGGCGGGCCTGTCTCTCCTCCCAGGGAGTGGCCAAGGGGGAAAGGGCAGGAGAACCAGAACTAGAAACAGTACCTTTCCTTTTGAAAGACTCGGCCGCAGAGCGACCTGATACGTGTTGACGTTTCATCTGCGAAACGTTCGCCCCGATACCACCCACTCTGACCAGGGGCTCTCCCCACGGGCGCCACCCAGCCTCAGCAAGGGCCACCTGGCAGGATGACCATTGCCGGGAGTCCTGATGCCCCAAGGAGACGGGCATCTACTCCTTGGCCGAGTGGGGAGGGTGCAGCTCAGGTATCGGCAGTACGATCCCTGTGTTGTCAGGGGGCTACAACCTAGAGGGTACATGACGACCCCACCACAACGAGCTGGCTACCGTGCTGGATTTCTGGTGCCATGGAAAGTCCATCATGATCGTAGGTGCAGATGGGGACGCACTATGGGCGTAACCTGTACAACCCATCAGGCGTTTAGGCCCAATTTGAGGAATAGTGGGTATGCGACAACGCCGGTACAATGCTGAGTGCCAAGGTCTTAGTGCACTGAGGACCAGTGGTACACCACGTAAGGCGTCCTTCCCCAAAAGGCTCGTACTTCTGTAGAATTTTGAAAAATGGAGGTCAAACCCCAAGGAGGACCATCACATGGAAGGCCGAAACGGTTGAAACTCCTTTTAGTCGCCTCTTACAACCGGCAGGAATACCTCGGGCCTATTCTTACCCCGGACCCGCAGGGGGAATATTACGTCGTGCCAACTACTCAATGTGCCAGAAAGGCTGCGGCGTCCTCTTTCAAAAGAAAGTGGTAAGCCGTCGCCGCCGCAGCCCCCCCCCCCCCCCCCAACAAAGAAACCATAAAACTATGTCACCTGCTCAGGCATTGTCAGGTAACACCATGGGTAGCAACTAAGAAAGATTATAAGAATCCGATGCAAGGCGGCTAGGTTAGAACAGTCTAGCAAAATATGAACCACCGTCATATGGGCACCAAACAACAGTGGGGCGGATCCTCGCGACAGAGGGGATAACAGTGAACATGCCAAGTATGGTCGATGCGGAACTAGCAAAGAATGATGGACCCTTGCGTGAGGATCACTTGGAAGACCTCCACAAATTCATGGTCTCCTTTACTGCCCGTAGTTTGTTCGGCAAAGTCAGAATATACCATTCTGCATACCAAATCCTTCAAGTCTGAAGGCATAATACCAATCGAAGGTCCGATTCCGGAATACCGATGAAAACAGGCGGCTTACCTGCAGCCAATTTGGCGGCCAGCCTCTCAGCATGTTCATTCCCCGGGATCCCAATGTGACCCGCAGTCCACACACAGACCACCAAGCATGAACACTGAGGACAAGAACGGAATCCTGATAGTCAAGGACAGTGAATGGCGAGGATAACACTGGCTAAGAGGTTGTAAACTGCTCGAAGAGTCGCTACAGATGAGGTGCACTCACTGGTGCAGGAACGAATATGTTACAGAGCACGAGAGATGACTATCAAATCCGCAGTGAAAACACTGCAGCCATCCGGCAAGGAGCGGAGTTCATTACACCCCACATAAACCTAAGCAAAGTCAGTGTGAACAGCAACCATCTAGCCATCAGTATACAGTATTTCTGAAACCGAAAATGCGACGATAATGGAGAGGAATTGGCGGCGGAGGACCTCAGGACGAGAAGAGTCTTTCGGACCTTATGATATGTCAAGACAGAGCTGTGGATGGGGGATGCATGACGGAGGTGTACGTGAGCAGGCCCGGAGAAGGGGTGGTAGAGGGGAAAGCTGGCCTTCAGAAAGATGGAATCTGATGCGGATGGCGATCGCGACACCAGACGTGGCCAGCCGTTGCGGCAGGTAGTTCTTCGTATCGGAAAGAGGAGACAGTAGGTCGGGTGCTCCAGGGAGCAGTATAAGCGATCAACTGTTGTTGGTGCAGAACTCGCAATGGCTCCAAACCGCGTCCTACTCAGCATTTGAAGAAAAATTACCAAAGGCGAAAAAAATTGACATGTTTAGTATCTGTTTTTAACATTCTTAGGAACGCTAGAGCTTTTTACTACAAGTGAATTTTAGATTTTGTAGGTAATTTTTGTAGATGACAGAAGCTTTAAGAAGGATTCCTTTCATTGCAGAGAGCTGGTGGCTGTGGTGATCGTCAGCGAAGCAATTGTGGCGTTACCTTGTGTCTCCTACTACGAGACGGTATATGAAACTGAAACACTGATATCGGTGTTTAATTATCGAGTATTTATGTATTATAACAGAGTAGAGAGCGCTTAGGTATGGAAGAACTACAGGACAGAGTTACTGGCCACTGAGCTTTGCAAGAAAGCTGAAAATTAATAGAAAAGGAAAGAATTTATTTGTAAAATGAAACGGCTTTCCTGTATCACAATAAAGTTAGTTTTCCCTGTAGTTACATTCAAGACACAAACGCGACGGTGGGGAGCGAGTAAAAAGAAGTGTGTTTCGCGGGTACCCCGAAAGTGCTACTCTGTGACGTAGTGACAATGTTACGAAATCAAATGTTACGAAATCTAGCATTACAAAATGTATTTCTGCGCTGTAATTATAGACAAAAATTTTCTTTCACGTTCGATAAGACATTAATAGTATTTGGCCGTTCAAATTCCGAAGTCCTGCCCTATCGTGAAATTCGGAAGGTCGTGTTGATGGTTGTCGGATATTCGGTGATGCCAAGACCATTCATGCCACTGCTTTCAGTAGACGTTTGTTTCTGCTTCTACAAAGTAGAAGAGACAAGTCTTATCATATGAGGAACTGTTAATCTTAAGACTGATCGACATGATGGGTGTCTAGTGATGGATTGCCTTCTAGGCTGAATTAAACGATATTATTATTGGGGGGGGGGGAGTCTTGTGCATAGTTTGAATCGGCTTGCCACAAAAGCCTCTCATGTGTCAGTCTTTTGATCACAGAGTAGAACTTTTACACTGCATCCTGAATTCTTTGTTAGATATGTCCAGTGTCCTTGACAGTTTTTACCCTCTGTAGCCTGCTGCTACCAAGGAATTTATTCCTTCATATATTAATAATCGACCTATCATCGTGACGTTTACTCCGTGTCGTCCTCCCTATCGATTCTGCGGAGAGCTTCCTCATTGTTTACCTCATTCGTCCACCTCATTTTCAACATCCATCTATGACAACACATGTCAAACGCTTCGTTGCTCTTCTTTTTTTTCCCCCGGTCACTTCCACAGAATGCTGTGCGCCAAACGCCGTTCTCATAGGTTTCTTCTTCAGGTTAAGGCCGATACTTCACACGAGATTTCTTTTTGGTCAGAAATGTCCTTTTTGCCTATTCGATTCTGCTTTCTATATCGGCCTTACTTAGTCCGTCGTGTATTATTTTACTTCCAAGGTAGCAGAATTCCTTTACTTCGTGGTCCCCAAACTCTGATAAGTTTATCGCTGATCTCATTTCTGCCACTCATCGTTACTGTAGTCTTCCTTCGACTGCGTACACTCATCAGACAGTCTACTCCATTTAACAATTCCTGCAGCTCTTCCTAACTCTCACTGAGGATAGCAGTGTCATCAGAGAATCATTTATACTGTTCCACCTGTATGATCAGGACAGCCGCTTGTTGTACTTTGAATCCTCTTTTGGGATAACTTGACGACAGAGAAACAATACATGTCTTACGGAATACAGATACTATACTTTTCAGTAACAGAAAGCGTTGCAGACATCTGGGATTTCGGTGGACCACTTCGGGCAATAATAAGATTGTTTTTGTGAGCGCAACGTCAAGTACACAGTACTTTCACATACAGGCACATATTCACTTATTTTCGTACGTCGTAAAATCAGTCACCTTGGAATCTACAATGGTATTTGCAAACACTCTGCTTTCTACACAAATCTCTGCAGTAAACTCTATAACCAACACAAGAGTAAGCGCCTGCAGTATCTTCCCCGTTTTTGGCTGTACACTGTTCTTTAATGGATACCCTTCAGCAGCGAAACCCATGCAGAAAAAAAAAAGTTTGTACCTATCCACCTTCAAATACATCCCCCAACTCTTCACTCTTTACGCCACAGCTTTCGCGACGCCAGCACATTTTCTCTGCTAACGGTTCACGAACACGCGAATGCCACATAAAGGAAGGCAAAAATAGCTCGGACTTTTCCGCATGCTTGATGGTCTCCTCTTGTAGTCGTTCCATTAGTATAGCCGCAGCAAGAATATAACCACCCCCCCCCCCCCAGGTCTATAACCCATCTTCTTTAAACTTGGTGTGAATTTGATACTTTCCGTTCACACTTCCCAGCTCTTTTTTGGAAGAACCGGTGAGAAGCCAATGTGCATACATATCGCAACAATATTACACAATCAGTGTGTTTCAATAAATTTAGCTCACTGATGGCAGTATATTATTACCGAAATGTGTATGTGTGAACAGAGAAAAGCAAGAAATCGTGCTGTGTTCGAACTGGCGTCGTCAATTTATTATTCAAGGTCACACGGACGCATGTAGTATGTGAATGCAAGGAACAAGCCCGTCGCTAACAACGTGGTCTATATTCCCGTCATTGCTTCGTGTAAATGGTGCATCCAAATATTCATCTGCGTTTCCAGAGGCAAAGTTATCTACGGAGAAAGCGTAAATGGGCACGTGCAGTGCATAATGTGGGACTAACTCTAACCGACCATTCGTCTGGCGTCGTGTACGTGAATGGAAACAGTCTTTCATGGCTTAAATACACGACTCGACTTAAGGAGCACTGCAATAACGCCTAGGATGAAAGCTCCCTCTATTTAAATCTAACGGAACCAATTAGGAACAGATGATGGAAGGTTCTAAGTTAAAATATTTCATTTATAAAACAGCTGGGGCTCCTACAGCTTACAGAGAATTCAGAGTATCCCCCAGTTTTTGATCTATTTAAATCTTACACTACTGGCCATTAAAACTGCTACACCAAGAAGAAATGCAGATGATAAACGGGTATTCATTGGACAAATATATTATACTAGAACTGCCATGTGATTACATTTTCACGCAATTTGGGTGCATAGATCCTGAGAAATCAGTACCCAGAACAACCACCTCTGGCCGTAATAGCGGTCTTGATATGACTGGGCATTGAGTCAAACAGAGCTTGGATGGCGTGCACAGGTACAGCTGCCCATGCAGCTTCAACACGATGCCACAGTTCATCAAGCGTAGTGACTGATATATTGTGACAAGCCAGTTCCTAAGCTACCATTGAGCAGACTTTTCAATTGGTGAGAGATCTGGAGAGTGTATCCAGAAAGGCCCGTACAGGACCTGCAACGTGCGGTCGTGCATTATCCTGCTGAAATGTAGGGTTTCGCAGGGATCGAGTGAATGGTAGAGCCACGGGTCGTAACACATCTGAAATGTAACGTCCACTGTTCAAAGTGCGGTCAATGCGAACAAGAGGTGACCGAGACGTGTAACCAATGGCACCCCATGCCGTCACGCTGGGTGATACGCCAGTATGGCGATGACGAATACACGCTTCCAATGCGCGTTCACAGCAAAGTCGTCAAACACGGACGCGACCATCATGATGCTGTAAACAGAACCTGGATTCATCCGAAAAAATGACGTTTTGCCATTCGTGCACCCAGGTCCCTCGTTGAGTACACCATCGCAGGCGCTCCTGTCTGTGATGCAGCGTCAAGGGTAACCGCAGCCATGGTCTCCGAGCTGATAGTCCATGCTGCTGCAAACGTCGTCGAATTGTTCGTGCAGATGGTTGTTGTCTCGCAAACGTCCCGATCTGCTGACTCAGGGATCGAGACGTGGCTGCACGATCCGTTACAGCCATGCGGATAAGATGCCTGTCATCTCAACTGCTAGTGATACGAGGCCGTTGGGATCCAGCACGGCGTTCCGTATTACCCTCCTGAACCCACCGATTCCATATTCTGCTAACAGTCATTGGATCTCGACCAACGCGAGCAGCAATGTCGCGATACGATAAACCGCAATGCGATAGGCTACAATCCGACATTTATCAAAGTCGGAAACGTGATGGTACGCATTTCTCCTCCTTACACGAGGCATAACAACGTTTCACCAGGCAATGGTGGTCAACTTGTCTGTGTATGAGAAATCGGTTGGAAACTTTCCTCATGTCAGCACGTTGTAGGTGTCGCCACCGGCGCCCACCTTGTGTGACTGTTCTGAAAAGCTAATCATTTGCATATCACAGCATCTTCTACCTGTCGGTTAAATTTCGCGTCTGTAGCACGTCATCTACAAAAAACTGGTTCAAATGGCTCTGAGCACTATAGGCCTTAACTGCTGTGGTCATCAGTCCCCTAGACTTAGAACTACTTAAACCCAACTAACCTAAGGACATCACACACATCCATGCCCGAGGCAGGATTCGAACCTGCGACCGTAGCGGTCACGCGGTTCCAAACTGTAGCGCCTAGAACCGCACGGCCACTCCGGCCGGCAGCACGTTATCTCCGTGATGTAGCAATTTTAATGGCCAGTAGTGTATATCTGAGGCTGAAAATCTAATTCGTAATATCTACGTATAAAGATTTGGTAAATGTGTGTTTTGGTGCATCCTACATTACACATTCCAAGTCCGGGGTACGATTCCCATTTCGCCGTAGGAGCTTTCTGTCACTCATCGCTCCAACGCTGGATTTTAGTTGTTGAAGTAGAAAATACAACGCTGCACAGTAGTTCGTAGCCTACGACGCTGAAATGCACATTCGCGCGCTCTCTCTTTTTTCGAACCGAGTCTCTCGACTTTTTTTTAAACTGACCTCGCACGATTGGACCCATTCTGCGCAATTTATCTCTTAGTTATTCTGTCACTCGGCGCGCACAGACAGCATTAAACGTAACTGAGCTTTTTCACGACAAAAGCACCATGCCGATGCATGATCTTTAGTTCGTAATTGCGAGGGCGTGCTGAAAAGTAACGCCTCCGTATTTTTTTACGTGAAACCTCTTAAAGTTTTTTAAATGAAACAACCGCTTTTAACATTCTATATCTTTATCGTTCATGCCTACACATATATTCCACAACAGTTATCCCGGCAACTAACACATTGCTTCCAACAAGAGGCCAGTTTTTTGATATCGTCACCGTAGAATGTTTGGCTTTATTGGTGGAGCCACAAACTCACCTCTGCTTGCACCGCTTCATCATTATCAAAAAGAAGTCCTCGAAAGTGTTATTTCAGTTTTGGAAACAAACATAAAATCGGATGGAGCTAAGACCGGACTGTATGGAGAATGATCGATGACAATGACGACCGTAGCGGTCGCGCGGTTCCAAAGTCAAGCGCCTAGAACCGCTCGGCCACACCGTCCGGTGTTAGGAAAGGGGTTATAATGTTGTACAATCAACAATTATTAGTAATCTCAAGTGTGTGCAAAGCAACTGTGTGCTGAATTAGTACTACCACGATTGTGCCAGTAACGTGTTTACTGTAGAAGTTTAGCCATGAATGCACTGGTTTGCGTGCTTGCTTTATCACCGCTTCTTTTTTCCCCATGGAAATGCTAAAATGCACACTGACGTTCGTTACATGCACGTCTAACAGAAGATCTGATTCTTTCTCTGTCAGACGATTCTCAACTCAGAAGCGTTTTGTCAATGTTTACTGCTCTTCGTAGATCTTGCACTTGTGAACTGCTGATTTCTGAACAGCGAGCACACCCGGGAAAATCATACTCCGAAGAACAGCACTAATGATTTTCTCAAATTCACCATCTCTCTGGTAGAGGCTCTTGTCTTACACAGGCAGAAAGAAGAGGGCAAAAGAATGAGGCGCTGATACGTTGGGAAATGACCACTGGCCAACATTGCTTGACATCTTGTCACCAAGAACGTGTCAATATGAGCAGTAAGGTAGCAAAGTTGGGACAAAGCGCATGAAATGCAACAAAAACCTCTATCTTGCAATGGGGAAGGACTGTTTCAAACTGTTTCGCAAAAAGTGAAGCAGGCTGCACCAAGTATTCGTATTAACAGAAGTTACAAATTTTATTCAAAGTTTTTTCTCATACTATCGAATATGTTGCAGTGAGTCAGAACTAAAAAATAGCAACGACACCCGACCCGCACGATTGTGTCAGGGCTTTTGCAGTTAGATTTTTAGTGACAATGTTTTTGCTATTTTTTCACCGTCTCATATAGGAAAGCATCCATAAAATACGATCTAATTCACCATTTCCTCAAGACCGTTCTGGATGGAAAGAGCTGTAACTGGCTCGGTGGAAGAGGTCAAAGGCCGGAGGAAAGGAATGGCATTCCATCTCCAATGGCCTACTGGAGCACTGCAGTGTTCACACCCACCACCGCATAGGTGGAAAGCTTTACCTGAGTTATACTGTATTGCAATACTGTTTATGCACAAAAGGGTACTAATCTAAATATTAATTGACAGACATGGACTATGTGCGCACACCCTATTATATTCACAAGGCTTCTGACTAATTTACCACAATGTTTTCTTTTGTACTCGGAATTTAATTGCGAACGTCGTTCGAGATTTTCATATTCAGCATTACTTGTCTGTTGTTGCAGTGCACTATCTGTTGGGAAACTGTGGCTAACATAACTGCAATAGGAGCTACTCTATTTAATTGATATTTTTTTGTTTGTTTAAAGGACCATGTTCGCTGTCCTGGTACACATGAACATTCCCGCGAACAGTACAGTAACAAGCCGCTAGTGGCCTCGAAACAAAATGGCACAGCCCACTGAAAGTGGCGCCTCAAGCGGCAGGTACGGTACTGTGGCGCGGAAATGTTCCTGTGTACCAGGGCCACAAACGTACCAGCAAACCAACAAAAAAAATAGGAACTTTCTTCCGTCATGATAACTCTTTTGAAAATAATTGAAACCTTGTGACTTCCTTTTGTATATACATTTAAAAACCCGGAGAAAGACGACTGACGAAAAATTTACTGCGATAAGGTTTTCTTTTCTTTTTTTTTTTTTGTCGTCGTCGTTCGCCCCTTGTGTTCTGGAAGCACAGAACGCGCCAATAGGCAGGCTGGCGACCCCCAAGAGCAGCAAAAGCTTTTAGGAACAATCACAGTCGTTGGGGAACAGCTTTCAACATTACAAAGAGCCATAAAACTGTAAAGCTGTTACGCGCCTAGAGCGGAATGGCAAGAGGTAGGTTGGAGAGGGTGGTTTGGGGGTACCTGCTGGGAGGACTCCCCACTCCTCCACTGTGCGACACAGGAAACGACGCAGCATTTCACACTGCTATTCGACGAGAAGAAAGCAACGGTCTACTGCTAGAGAAACCTCGGGGAATTTATATATCAACCAGACTACCTGTTATAGCAACGTAGGATTTAGGTGGAATTCTAAGGAATGACCATGTCAAATGTCACCCTTCACATGAAATGTATGATCAATTGGACTGCAGTAAGAATTCCGTTACTTCCGAAGAGATGGAGCTGCTAGGTGAAACGCGGAAGATACAAAGAAAGAGTTTGATCAAGAAGGCTTTCTTACTCTGAGTGTAGCACACTGGACTCGCATTCGGGAGGACGACGGTTAACTCCCGCGCCCGGCCATCCTGATTTAGGTTTTCCGTGATTTCCCTAAATCGCTCCAGGCAAATGCTGGGATGGATCCTTTGAAAGGGCACGGCCGACATCCCTCCCCGTCCTTCCCTAATCCGATGAGACCGATGACCTCGCTGTTTGGTCTCTTCCCCCAAACAACCCAACCCAACTCTGAGTGTAGAGAATATCAAAGTAGGCCCTGAAGACTCCGCATCGCTAGCTTAGACCACGGAGCAACCAAATCATACGTGTTCGTCGAGTACATGCATGATGAGCAATACAGCAGCTCTTTCGTCATCTTTAGTCACGTACGTCATACCTAATATAAAATGAAGTTCTATGTGACTGAAGATGACATTTACGTAACAGTCATCTGAATTATTACACTTGTTTGAAGCATAGTGAATGAAATCTTCCATCACTTTCATGCCGCTAAAATTTACACCAACACAGAAAAAAGCACAAACAATGCCTGCAACGCTTTAATTCTTATTAACTAAAACATCCAGAAAGTGATGCGAGATTAAACTTATTGGCAGTTCAAACAATGTTCCTGACCAGGACTCTCTTCTGGAGCATTCTATGCCAGGTTAGGTGAGTCTGTAACAGTAATGGGTGCCACAGGTAATGATCTGTGCTTGAGTTTCAGACTGACAAGAAGTTTCGTTACAACGTAGAAACTGATGCTGATGTTACACAGTTCAGATAAAATATTTTTTGCAAACATTAATGGGTAATTCGTTGATTAGCGGATTTCTCGGCAAGATGAGTCTCCTGTCATACGATCCAATGCTGCTCCTCAAATTCTGCTAAGCTAACGATCATTTGGTCACAGCCTTGTCCACCTTACAGTAACCTGAACGACCCACCCCTACATTTCAGTGCAGAGCGTTATATTTATTCCATTTGGAATTTAACTTTTTGCGTAATTTCGCTGTAGACACAGTCCGTTTTTAGAAAACTACATCCTTCTGCACCATACGTTAAAATTAATCGCATGTTTGCTCATTCCAGCACGACCTCAACACGTAATCATAAATTATTAACTACACCGTGAACACGCAAGAGACCGTTATATATTTTATTGTCTTCTTACGGTAGCACCGCCAAGGCCAATGTGGTGGGTGCCGTACCTGTTTCGCTAGAAAACACTGGCAGGATCCCAAGATGTACCTCGCACGCACTCGTCATCCAAGCCCATGTAGAAGCATTTCAAATATTAATTTGAAAATACCTGTCGAGGATCCTAAAAGTTTGTACAATTCTAATGGTAACTGCTTGGAACACAAAGGATAGACAATAGGGAGTGGAGACAAAAGCTGTTCTAAATGTTTGCTAATGCAAGGTTTTTGACGTTATGGCTTACTACTGTTAGTGTTGCTATTTAGTTTGTTTGTAGTAGCTGTTAAAGGCGAGTCTTTAGTTCAGTTGCCTGGCAATTTGGAAAGCTTCTGAAGCACATAAAAAGAGTTTTCCTTTTTCTCTGGTACACACGTAATGGAAAATTACAAAGTAACTGACCAGAGAGAGAGAGAGAGAGAGAGAGAGAGAGAGAGAGAGAGAGAGATAATTAAAGTTCGTACTGTCTATGGAGAAACCGTCATTTTTTTATTTCTGAAGCTGTGAGGCGGTAAGAAATCGACGTCTTAACTGGGTTAAAAGCAACTCTTTCCCCAACATTTCTGTCTTCTTATTTGAATTGCTAACACGTGAAGATTAGGATTCATAAAACGTAAGTCAGTGCACCGTACATACGCGTTCCTACTGCTGGCGTTCTAAATGTGAATGCTTGAAGCCAACAGATCGACGCGATGGTCTGTTACAACTAAGTCGTACACGAGTAGCACACAGAAAACTGGGCTAGCATTCCCTTTTACTTGCCAGCAGAGAGCTCATTAAGTACATTGTGGGAAATGGGGGTGAAACAAGGTCTCAGCTACTTGGTACACGTACGAGTATCTTCGTCATGGCTTTCTTTTCAAGACTGTTCTCGGTTATTTTGTCTGTCTTTAGCTAAGAAAGTACTTTCTACTAAAGCACTAGAGCTGAACACGTGAGGTGACTAATTCCATTTAGGCAAGTCCACAATATATACTACAAATACCGTGTTCCGAGGAACGCAGAGTACACTGAAAGTTCAAAAAGCAACGATCAACTGCTTTAACACTGAGCACGCACTGCAGTCACTACCTTGCGAGACTCGGATATGAGCCGAGACGGGATCAAATCCGTAGAAGGGAAAAACTGTTTCCAGTCTCTGCCTAAGGAAGGCTGCACGAAAACAGCTAAATATGAACACTCACAAAACGAAGTTTACTCTGTTCACAGACAGACGGCGCCATCGGCTTTGCTCTCAAAGTCGATTCACGCTGGACGTCAACGGAACGAAAGACGTCACCATCAAATAGATGGAATGCAACTTCGTTTACCTCATTAACGAACGATGGAAGTCAGTCTAAATGCAGTATCAGTATTAAGGCACCAGTAATAAAGTCAATTACTGGGTAACAGTAATTCTTAACGGATGTTCTTGAGAAAAATTTTTTTTACATTCCCGACAAATGAAACAATGGAAAAACTGACGTACAAATGTTTCCAAACATCGACATTTATTTGCTCGGTTAAATATACACTGTCTGGTCGTAAGTACCCGGACACCGCTATATAATGAAGAATTATCACTGCATGTCGCGAGAGGCGGACCCCACTAATACAAAAGAAAGCGGAGAGCACTGAGTCTTCGGCGGAGCAGCAGGAACAGCAGAACTGGTCGGTTAGGACAGCTCGAACGTCGACTAGTCGTTGGATGTCAAATGAGTAATAAATCCATTAGGGACATTTCAACCCTTCTGTAGTTCCCTAATTCGACTGTTGGTGATTTGACTGAATTGGAAACGTGAAGGAATAACCATGTCTAAACCAAGAGCAGACAGGCCTCCTGTACTGACGGAAGGGATCGTGGAACATTATGGAAGATGCGTGTGAAAAAGCACATGAAATCAGAGGAAGGGATCACTCTCAGTTCCGAAGTGCCACCATCAGTCCAGCTATCACTACGACTGTGCCTATGGAGTCAACGAAGAATGGTTTATAACGGTCTGACAGCTCTTCATAAGCCACATATTTTTGCATTCAGCGCTAAGCGACGCTTGAGGTAGGGTAAAGAACGACGCCACTGGACAGTGGAAGACTAGAAATGAGTTATGTAGAATGGCGAAACACTCTTTACCATGTGATAATCCGACCGAAGGGTAAATGCCTGGAGAACGTTACCAACTGTCATGTGTTTCCCCACAGTGAAGTACGGAGGAGCAGGTGTTACGGCATGGAGATTGTATCGCTACAACATTTTACGGCGTTGTTTACTGCGTACAGTAGAGACACTGTCCGGAGACGGTGACTGATTTAATCAGAATGACGCGTACCCTATCGTAAAAGCAGCATTTGTGAGGCAATCGTTTGTGGACCATAACATTGCTGAAATGGACTGCTCTGCTTAGATCCCCGACTTGAACCCAATGGGACTTCGCTCCAGCTTCCAGCGCACAACATTACTACCTTCTTTGGGCTCGGCTCTCGAGGAAACATGGGCTGCCATTAGTCCACGGACACCTCACTGGATGTATCCCCAGCAGAGTCCAACCCGCCATGAAAGCAAATAGTGGACACACCACATATTAAAGTCAACTAATAGGTGTCGTGATAATGTTTTTCAGATGTGGATACGGTACAAGGAAACATATTCAACAGTTTTGTCCATCAGGTGTTCTGCAGATTGTACGTATTTGATGTAGGACATCTTGTATACTGTAGGCTGTACTTCACATGTATTTATTTGTCTAACAGTATTTTGGCACGCAGTGCATCATCAGTGGAAAATATCGTGCACGTCTACAGCAAACAACATGCCTGTCACGTGTCGCACAGAAGATAACTGATCGAATTTTAAAGAGATCGCCATCCTCTTTCCGTTTCTCGTATTGCAAGTACTGCGGAGTACTGTGTGATAAGAAGATTAGCTGAAGAATGAAATGAAAACTTTATAAGTCTGTGGTGAGGCCTGCGATGCTGTAGAGCGCAGAAACTTGGCCAATTACAAACGCACAAGAGAAAAAGATAGAAGTGGCAGAAATGAGAATGTTAAGGTGGATGAGAGCGGTGACACGAAAGGATAGACTAAAGAATGAATGTATCAGAGGAACAGTGAAAGTGGGGCCCATAGGGAAGAAGACCCAAGAAAGTAGGCTAAGATGGTATGGAGATGTGCAGAGAAGAGAGGAGTACTACTTGGGGTGAAGAATTGAAAACCTAGAAGTCACAGGATCAAGGAGAAAAGGAAGACCGAAACTGCGATGGAAAGACAAGGTAGCAGGGGACGTACGGGAGAAAGGATGGCTCAGAGAAGAATCACTGGATAGGCATTTAAGGAAAAGAAGGATCCACTAAAGCAACACCGACCGCACATGACGTGGGAAAAGACTGAGATGATGATGATTTCACAATGTATATTGAAATAACTTGGTCCTTATGTGTCTACTAACTGTATGTCCGGTGAAAGCTTTTTAAGAAAGAGAAAAAAAAAGTAAATGAATGGAAAAATGATTGGAAATTGTCGGTGAAAATCCTCTGGTGCATCTTGATTCATAAACAAGTGAAAGCGCCAGTTTTCGGAAAAGTGATACGTTTTAAGTGGTTTGCCGCGAATTTTCTGCCAACGGGTGCAATCTTGAGCAATGTTAACGAAGCTTCTTTCCGGAGTGAGATTCATACAAAATAGTGTCGCTGTGGCAAACCTTCCTTCGCACGGTGATCGTGGTGTTTGGAATTTCTATGTTTCGAGCGTTTCCACTATCGGTGTAGCCAAGGGAATGCACCAAATGTTCCTTAAGAATGAACATAAGAATAAAATGTAAGACTATGAGAATTTAAATAGATTGTAACCCCTGAAAATAACCCCGCTATACATACATACCGGGTGATCAAAAAGTCAATATAAATTTGAAAACTGAATAAATCACGGAATAATCTGTATAGAGAAGTAAAAATTGACAGGCATGCTTGGAATGACATTGGGTTTTATTATAAAAAAATACTAAAGTACAAAAAATGTCCGACAGATTGCACTTCATCTGATCAGAATAGCAATAATTGGCATAAAAAAGTAAGACAAAGCAAAGATGATGTTCTTTACAGGAAATGCTGAATATGTCCACCATCATTCCTCAACAATAGCTGTAGTCGAGAGATAATGTTGTGAACAGCACTGTAAAGCATGTCCGGAGTTATGGTGAGGCATTGGCGTCGGGTGTTGTCTTTCAGCATCCCTAGAGATGTCGGTCGATCACGATACAATTGCGACTTCAGTAACCCAAAGCCAATAATCGCACGGACTGAGGTCTGGGGACCTGGGAGGCCAAGCATAACGAAAAGTGGCGGCTGAGCACACGATCACCACCAAACGACGCGCGCAAGAGACCTTTCACGCGTCTAGCCATATGGGGTGGAGCGCCTGGTTCTAATAAAGTTAAGTTTTCAAATTTATACTGACTTTTTGATCACCCAATATATATATATATATATATATATATATATATATATATATACGATAATGTGTGTACCCAGATGTAATTATACAATTAATTATTATGCCCTTGCATCCCCTAAGTTGGTACGAAACATTCGTGTGGTAACCTACGGATATGGGTAGATAAATGAAAAAATAAAAATAAAATAAAAATAATCATTACGTTTCGAACACTGGGCGCAAAAGTGCGGCCGTGACGCTAGCCATTATGCTACAAGTTGGGCCGAGCCTGCGGAGCGTTAAAAAGCATCTAAATTACATCGAAAATTTTGACAGTCGCTTTCTCAGGAACGGTCGAGTATCTACGGGTAAGCCGAGACACGCGTTCGCTTATTTTGGCTCCTCTTCCACTGAGAAAAGTTTCTCTGAAATCGGATTATGGCTCGTGTGTTCGCCTCTTAAGTACCAAATAATGTCGGAAAGGACTTTCGGAGTCAGTAAAACTGACTTTTCCTGGGTTAAAAATGGTATTTTACTGAGACTGTAATCTACTCGTGTTCTAATTAACGCACAGTGTAGGCTTTTTCCTTTTAATCACTTTTCACATTAATATGTTTGTTTTGTGGAAAAACATTAACAGAAAATATACCCAAGACCTCATGGAACTTCCGCCAAGCGTCAAACAAAACGAAGAATAACAAGAAGGTACAAAATCCACCACTGCTGCGCGGTGAGAATACGCTGAGTTTTGTCACCAAGAAAATATAAATTCCAGCCAAGGTCGCACGAACGCTAATAATAAGAAGAAGAAAGTATTACATCGAAGTTAGATTGGGTATTAATGTGTTTATTTTGGTTAAAAATACCCTAACAAACGGTCAGGTTCCGCCAACTTAACTTGGCGTGCGGAGTACGGCAGGCAGCAGAGCCTGCGCAGACGCGCTAAACGTGGAGCCAGAGCCATTAACTGCTGTCCAATATCTGGCTGGCACTCAATCACGCACGTATCAGGCGCCGTCCGCCGCCGATGGCCTGCTACATCGATTGCCCGGTAACAGCGTGCTCCCAGAGGAGCGGTCATCAGCCGCCGAGCGCCGACAGGGGATGGCCACAGCGTAGCGACTCTATCAGGCTAGACACTCCGCTACGGTTGGCAGCGCTATCTTTACATCCACATAAGCCGTGTTCTGCCAGGCGAATCCGGTTTTTTTCTGAACGCCACCCTCGAACCGGTGTAAATTTTGCTGTACAACGGTCAGAATTTGTTGGTTCACACAGTAAATAAAGTTCAGGGTCACTATGCTGAGAGTAGCTGGAAATATTTTAGCGCAGTGTGGTTGGATTTGCGGTCGGTCCTATGATTTTTATCAGTCGAATTTTCGCTTCTTTCACTTCGATCACTGTTTGTCGATGTGAAACAATACGGTTGGGCCCCGGTTTGGAAACCACATTAAACTGTAATACCGCCCCTCAATAATAGCTGGGCCTGTCAATTCTCGGATCACAATAAGGTCAAAGGAAGTGGGCATATCACAATACCGATACGCTCAGTGAAGCACAATGCTGTTCAATCTAACCTTACGGTTCATGATAGCTTCAACCTTTTTTGTATTATAGGCAAAAAATCAGGATAGCGTGTCCAAAGTTGGCTACTTCTGGAAAACGCTTTAGGATTGCATTAGGCACACAGCTGAAAAAGTGTGTTCCATGGGCAATTGGATGCGTGTAGCGATTTAACGTTTTTAATTACGGCGAGACTGGAATTTTAAAATTTCTCCTAGTGGGGTAATTTTACAAACATAAACTGAGACGTTCAAGGAGAGGAGAGGCTACGTGCAGAAACCGTCTGGGCGATTTGCGACCTATCGACCGACCGATACATACCGGCGTTCTATATTCTTGCCGAAAAACCAACTACCGAATATTCGCCGCTTGGAAAAAGAGCACAAAATGTAATAGATCTAAATGATAGTGCCATGGTTCTCAAATCTCGTATACAGGGTGAATCATCTTAAACTTTGGCCGCAAATTTTGGGAAAATAGGAAGTTCTATTGATGCGTGGTTTTCACATAAAGGATTGCTAGTCAGGAGCTCGTATTGTCAGCCAATCAACAGATTATAGTAACACTTAGAAAGCGTATTTTTTGTGCAAACGTACAATTTCTATATGGAACAATGCCTACTAATATTAACAAACTAGGAGTAGGGTAAACTAGAATATCAGTCGTGTCTGTCGCAGGATTCTAGTGAGAGTCGTTTACCAGATATGGTATTTTGAAAAGTTTCCACACCGACACCTGCGTAGCTGCTAGGTACGATATTGTTACGTTTGCTTACAGTGTGCTCGTGTGTTCCCTGGATGCACTGAGACTTGCTAGTCAGTGTGTGGCAGCCCAAACAATAGGTCGTGAGTGGACGTTGGGATTTACCAATGAACAAAATGCCGACATGCTCAAGGTAGATGGAGAGTGAAGCAAGAATGCAGCCTACCTCTTTGCACCTTTTATGGGATCAAATGCAATTGGTTCCACGAGTCTTCCTTTGTGCTCATGTTGGTAGCTGTACAGAAGTTTCGATCACTCTTTCGACTGTACGAGCATAAGCAATGAAATATCAACGTCAAAATTTAGGTTCCGCTATTTGAAATGTTGCCACTACTATGTACTTTAAAGTCTTATTACTCAGTATAACACAATCAGAGCTTTACTTTTACATGAAGTCGGTGTCATGACAGTACCAAAATGTCGTACGAATGCATCTCTAAAAGCAGCCTAAATCATTATTTACCAAACACTATCTCAAAAGTTTATGAAATCCTAATGAAACCGTTTTGAAAATCCCTACCACCTAACGTGAAAGCTAGAACGCCCACTAGTGGGTGGTAGGGACCAAGTTGACCACCACTGATCGAAGTCAGCTTTGTGTGTGCTCCAAATGTGAAGCGAGGTGGCGCAGCGATTAGCACGTTGTACTCGCATTCAAAAAGAAATAGCTTCACATCTCTATTCGGCCACTCACAGTGCGAGTTTCCTTTGTTTTCCTAAATCGATTAAAGGTAACGCGAAGATTATTCCACTGAAAAGCACTTAGGGCCCTTCTCTATTCTTGCCCTATCCGTGCTTGTGTT